>NC_056750.1:92332522-92692522 GCF_019279795.1 Protopterus annectens
CCAAAAGAAAAATCCTCTGGAGGGGAAAGCAGAGGGAATGGAGCCCTCTGCATCAGAATCCTCATAGGTAAATAAGGGTAAATCATGGTCAGAGAAAACAGAAATTTCAGAGTCCTGATCAGAAGACTCAGAAGGAAAATCAGTCCTAGGTCTCTTAGAGGGGAAAAGGTGGCTTCCCCTGATTAGAGTAATAAGGTCTTCAGCCCTTCTTATCATTTGTTTTTTAGGCATAGGGGCCTGACCATGCGGTCTGGGTGGTTTTCTAGACATGGATCGAGTTTTAGACCTTGAAGAAGAAGAAGATGGCATCGGTTTGATATGCAAGTCAGTAGGCCTAAATACACCCTCAGAAGCCAGTGCCTGCACAGTGGCTCTGGACCCATCCTAGGTAGAGACATCCACAGGTTCCACAGTTGAAGCATCTCGCGGCAAACCGGACTCCGAATGGGTCTCAGTAGAGGCCTGTGAATCTGAAGTAGCGGGTACCAGGGGCAGTAAAAATGCCTCACTGAGTACCGACGAACTAGCAACTAGCTTAGAAGAAGCTTTGTCGGCAGATTTGGACCTACTGAGTCTGTCTCTGTCTTTATCTTTGTTTTCTTTCAGAATGTCAGTAGTCGGGTGGCTTACCAAAGCCATTTCTGGATAATTTAACAGACTACCAAAATATTTAGAAGCGTAAATAAACAGACGATGAATAGTTTGAGGTTTGAATAAGGCACAAAACAGACAGTGAGGTACATTGTGTTCTGGACCTAAGCAAGGAATGCAGTACGAATGAAAATCTTTATGAGGTATTTGCCTTCCACAAGAAATACAACTGTTAACTTTTACTGACATCGGTTTAGAGAAAGAAAAAGATTCCCTAACGGGGTACTTGGCTTAGTTGAAGACTTTGGTTCTGAAACTCGAAAATGAAAATTTCAGGAGTTAGCAGACCGGCACTTGCGAACTGCTTCTGCTTCGGGCACCGCATGGCAAGAAAGACGGATGCAATGGCGTCAGCTGCATGCTTTATACCCCTGACTACCTGACGTCATGGAAGATGAGAGAGTAACCGGCGCAGGACCCAAGACCTTCATAATCAGGCCAACTGAGGGCTACTGCAAGCAGATAACCCAAATGTGATAACTTCAACAGTGAAACACGACGAACATCTTAAATGTTCTGCCTCAACCATGCCTAGGGGTAAGAACTGGAAAGACATGTACCTATTTGTGCAGTACAATCATTTGGAGAAATAAAAAGACCAAACCTGAACCCCTCTGTGATCAGCCATCAGCCAAGGCAGAAGCCATTGGTGCTGACACTATTGATGCACACGCGGCGCAGAGGTCATCAGGAAGGACACCAGCACCAAAGTACTGAAAGCAGAGTCTGTACAGTCAGTGCTTGGTACACTTGGTGCCAATCACTTTGGTATTGGGCGAAGGGGTTTCAGTTTAGACAATGGAGTTGGTGCCTCCACATGTGCCTAAGGGCACAGACATTGAAGATAAAAATTTCCTTCGGTGCAGAGATCAGAAGCATGGAATCTCTAATTTTTTCCAAAACTGCCAGCACTGAAACTAGGCCTTAGGTAAAATAAATGTGAAAACATCCTGGGACTCTTGCTCCACCCTGGACACAGAGAAGGCTGAAAGGACATCAAATTGTAGTTAAGTCTTCACAAACAGTGACATCATTTGGTCCACATCCAAAGGAATCTAAAGGAATGAAAGAATGTAGATGACGCTGGGTGGAGAGGACGCAGGAAAGCTCCGGTTACAAGCAGTGACCTATTCTCCTCCTTCGAGCAGAGTCCATTGGTTCCAAGAAATCCTACCAAAGTGGAGAAGCAGATCTGGATGGAGTAATCAAAGTGGAAAGACCAGATCATGGTGAAAATGCTGCCACTAAACTTGGTCCTTTGCCGAGGAAAACTTCTTCACTATTTATATCTCAGTCATAAATTCTTTTCTCCTTCCTCTTTACTTGGTGATCAGGTTTATCCTTACCACTCATTCTGTCTTCCTTATATTTCTTTCTCCTTAGGTTGATGAGACTTAAGCACACTCTTAAGAGTTAGTTTGTTCTGCCAGTCCAACAGAACCCTGCAGCTAAAGTTTTTACATAACTGGCAGTCAAAGCTGAAATGCCCTAGCCCAAGGCAAACAACGCACATCTTGCTTATTTGCGAGGGGATCTTTGGACTGCACTACCTACATTTCTTAAAGCCAAAGGCCTTGACATACTTTTTTCCATTTTGGCAATTACTTCTTATAAATGCACTACAATAAAAAGTACAGCATGCACAAGTCCCTTATGAAAACCAAAAAACATGAAGTAGGAAGAAAATGCAAATACCCCCCACCCCCACCCAAAGACTGGAAAGGAACCTTGAGGGAAAAGTCTGGAATAATAACAGAAAAAAATAGGTTGGAAGTTTGCAAAAGGCTAAATAAGTAATGTTAATTACTACTTTTTGTTGAAAGAACAATAATTAGGAAAAATCATATCTCTTTCAAACAGATGAAAATCACTCATTTATTCAGAGGTGGGGCATACTACTGTAACACAGTTCCTCTGCAAGCTAAACAAAGTGACATGTTTGTGTTCTTCAAATTAAACCTGAATGACTGGATGGGTATCTGCTTTGCCGTTCTTGAGAAGGTGGGGGTGAGAGATTCATTACAAGGGAAGGTATTGGCAAAATGTATTTTTTCTCTCAAACACCTTTATTAAATTATCACTAAAGACATAGAGGCACACACATTAATAGAAAAGATAAACATTTTTTTTTTACATTTACACACACGCATTTTCTTTATTCCTGTCTTTCAGTCCAACATTACATAAATTGCTGTATTACTGCCTTTCCTTATACCTCACTTCTCAGATTGCTGAAGAGTAATCTACATGTACTGTTGCCACAAATTCCATTTATTTCTATACAATTTGTTCTCTCTCTTTTCTAAAGATAACTGTCTTCCAATTTTCTCAGTTTTACAATATTCAATACTTTAAGTATAGCTGCTTTAGACTTTGATTTACATTTTCTAGTAACTGCTTTTTTTGGCAGCCAACAGAATTAATAAGGCCTTATTATATCTAGGCAATTCAGATTCTGTTTTCTATGTGAAAAGAATAAGTTCCTCAGTTACACTGATTTTTCGCTCCCCCAATACTTCCAGCGGAATACTTTAAGGAATTTTTAAAATATATCAACTCACTACACTCGCAAAAAACATGTTCCCCGGTACCTCTTTCTTTCTCATTACACCTCCAACATTTGCTAGCTACCGAAGTTAAAATACTATGAAGTCTGCTTGGGATATAAAACACCTATGCAAACACTTCAAAGCACAAACCCTAAACCTTATGGACTTCTTGCCTAAAGAGCCATACACGTCTTTCCCACTGTTCCCCTGTAAACTGTTTTTCCAGTCTCTCTTCCCAATCTTTTCTGATCTCCTCTGACTTGTCATGCAGTATTATATATGCCCTACTAATTATACCCCTTTTAACAGCAGCTTCTGTTCTAGATTAAAAAAAAGTCAAGCAGAAAAAGTACTTCTCTTAGAACTCTCTTATCCCTTTCTTTTTGCTATCTTCTATCAATACCAGACAGAGAAGGCAGTTGCTAAAGCGCATTTCAAATTTCTTCTTGGCCTCATCTCACTCTATTGCTTTTCCCTCTCTAGTTATTTGATCCCAATACATTGGCTCCTTTGCCAGTTTTATGCAATAAATTCTACCCCCTCTTGCCTATTTTCTGTACCCTACCCTACAAAATTGCAATCACCCCTATTGGCAAATGTTTTTCGATCCCCACGTTAGCTTAGTTCTTAGAACACTTTCTCCAACTTCATGAATAAAATATTCTGTATGGTGGTTACTATCCTCAAGAAAAATCTGCATCCAAACTCCCACTCTTTCCTTATTTCTTGACCCCCCCTCCCCACTTTACCATTATCGCTTTCCGCTTTGAATTAATAACCTTCTGCTTGGGTTGTATGCATCAGCCTTAAACGTGTAGCCAGGATATCCCTTTAAATAAGGTAATCCTAAACTACCTTGTTCTTTTAGAAAGATCAACTTATCCCGCTTAACTCTTGCCTTCTTCCTCTCCCAGATAAATTCCTTCAGCTCTATCAAATGTTGGCCACAATTTCTCTTCTGGTTGATAAAATCATGCCTGACCTATGCATAAAACTAAAGGGACTAAATATTTTCAATGCTTATATCTTACTATCCATAAAGAATCTGATTTCTCAGTTTTTGCATCATATTTTTATGTAGTCTCTTCCCACATATTAATAGCTGCTATAAAAGGAACCTATTTTATCCATACTCCTAAATATTTCATCTTATCATGTCTCCATTAATACAGTCATAAGTGGATACATATATGATTTACAGCTATATCCCCAACAATGAAATTACTGTCCCAGATATAATTTACTAAGCAAAGACCTTATTAAATAAAAGGAGGAGGTGTTGCAATATTATTGAAAGACTAGCTAAATGTCGCAACATTAAACATCCCTACTCCTACCATAGGTAATGCCGAAATCTTATCTACTAACCTCATAATTAACACTAGAAAAACTATCAATATAATTGGATGCTACATCCCTCCTGGTAATAATATATCTACCCTTGAGAACCTACTCCATTGGGCATCAGACACACTCCCTCAAGAAACAAAATCCTAACGTACTTTAACAATAACTGGACACCATGTAATTTAACTATACCCATTACACATATCAACCTCCAAGGATCCACTCAGCCAATCCAATACCCTACTAGAACTGACAAATCAACAAACAGATGGTCTATCCTAGACTGGATACTTTCTAACAAATCGCGCCTAATAAGTCAATCTGGTTGCCTACCTGACAGCCTGAGCGACCACTTCCCTACTTATATAATTAACCACCACCCAACTCTAGAGAAACATATCACTTTCCAACAAGTACGTAACAAAAAAAAAAAAAAAGACTTCATCCCAATTATCTATCTCAGCTCTAAAATCTTGTAACTGGAATCCCATCAAACATCTCAACCTTAATGAAGCTGTTAAGTTCTTTAACT
Organism: Protopterus annectens; assembly: GCF_019279795.1. NCBI lineage: Eukaryota > Metazoa > Chordata > Ceratodontiformes > Protopteridae > Protopterus > Protopterus annectens. The sequence continues at coordinate 92,337,602 of NC_056750.1, forward strand.
TCACATTCTTAAATATACTAAACACCCATGCTCCACAAAGAACCATTAGAATTAAATAAAACTATGGACCCTGGTTGAGCAAAGAAACCAGATCACTTATTCATGCAAGAGATAAAGCTTGGTCCATCTGGCACAAAGCTAAAACAACAAATTCAAAACATATATACCAACAACTCAGAAATAAAACCAAGAAAATTATCAGAATGGACAAAATAAACCCTCATAGCTTACAAACAAAACATCAACATAATCATAAAAAATTCTGGAAAGCTATTAATAATGTTCTTCAGCCAGGAAAATCTACCACCGCATCCCCTACTACTGCAGACAACTCAGTTAGCATTGCTCCCCAATTTAATAAATTATTTACTGAAATCCATACTTCCACTAGCAATTTCTCAAAACACACCAGTCCCAGATGAAACAAAGAAATTATGTACTTACCATAACATTCCATGTGAGTTGTTCATCTCGCCTTCATTCTTACACACGGGTTCGGAGCTGATCCATCGACTCCGAGTCATCCACTTTCACATGCCCAAGATCTTAGCGTAGTTTGAGGCCAAGTCCCCTATCCCATGATGTTCTCTGCCCTACCTCGGATCAAGTTTGCTGATCCCAGCATGCAACAGATATAACGTATAACAGATAGAGCAACTGGAGCAAGAAGTGGCATAAGACCCACCAGAGCACAAGTCTTGCTCGTTCTTCAAGAACCTGGAGGGGGAAGGCGGGTGGGAATGTAAAAATGAAGGTGAGATGAACAACTCACATGGAACGTTATGTAAGTACATAACTTCTTTATGTGAAGTTGTTCAATTTCGCAGTTCATTCTTAGACATGGGTAGCATCTGAAGCACCCTAAAGCTGGGAGGCTCACGGGAGCATATTCCTGAGGACAGTGGAACCAAAGGAAGCCCTGTCCACTTTGTAATGAGTGATAAAGGTATGCGGCTTAGACCAAGTGGCAGCTGCATGAGTGATAAAGGTATGCGGCTTAGACCAAGTGGCAGCTGCACATATAGTGTCTAAAGGCAATAGAGCCACAGAAGTGGAAACAGCCCTAGTGGAATGAGCTTTCATGCCATGTTCTAATGGTTGGTTCGCTGAGGAGTATGTAAATTTAATGCAGTCAGTTAACCATTGGGAAAGGGTAACCTTAGACACTGGTAGCCCTTTCTTAGTGTCAGCATGAGAAAGAGCTGTTCAGATTTCCTAAATTCCTTTTTTCTGTCCAAACAGAATCTCAATTGTCTATGAACATCAAGCTTATGCAACATATACTCCACCTTGCTAGAATGGCGACTGAAAAAAGTTGGAAGTTCGATAGTTTGATTCAGGTTAGTCTCAGAACACGCCTTTGGAAGGAAGGAAGGAAGGAAGGATTACTCCTCAGTGACACCCTGTTGGGGTGAAACACCAAATATGGGGGTTTGACAGACAGGGCTTGAAGCTGGGACACTCTACGTGCTGAGGTAATGGCTACCAAAAAAATTGTTTTCCAAGAGAGGAATTTTAAATGGCAGGATGATGCAGGCTCAAAAGGAGGGAGAATAAATCCAGACAGCACAAATTTAGATTCCAGGGAGTAAAAGGTTGTCTAACAGGTGGCCTAAGATGAATGGTACCCTTTAAGAAGGCCCTACATAATCTGTGAGGCATTACGTTAGAATCTTCAGATCAGAGGTGGAAATTTGAAACTGCAGCCAAATGAACTCTTATAGTGGCAGCTGCAGCACCTTCATGAAAAAGCTTAGACAGAAATTCCAGAATACTAGCAATCGAGGCAACGTAAGGATGATTATTATTCTGGGAGGCCCAAAAAGCAAATCGCTTCCATTTGCTGGCATACAACTTTCTAGTGGAAGCTTTATGAGAAGATACAAGAATATGCTGTACATCTGAGGAAAAGTTGTGTGACCTGGCTAGGTTAGGGAATCGGAGCAGCCAAGCTGTCAGTCTGAGGGAAAGTATAGTTGTGTACACTTACCATAAATGTAGATGTTAAGAGTGTATTCACTGTTGCAGTCATTACATTTGGGTAATCTGCTGGCAGGTTGCCCTCAGTCGGCCTGAATTCCAAAGTCTTGGGTCCTGTGTCCGTTGCTGTCTTCTCTTCCATGTCAGGTCGTCAAGGGTATAAAACATGCAGCAGATGCCATTTTCTTTAGTTTTTCTTGCCCCCGATGTCAGGTGCCCCCAAAAAGGTAGCAATATGTTATATATATATATATATATATATATATATATATATATATATAAACACACACACACACGCATCAAAATAAACTTTACCTTCATATACAAATAAATACACCACATAGGTTGTAGAAGATAGAGAAGGAAAGATAAACTGTAGATGACAGGGAGATGGCGGGAGGGTAACCTGGACTGCAACAGTGAATACACTCCAACTTCTACATTTATGGTAAGTGTACACAACTGTACTATGTTCTTCGTGTTTCACTGTTGCAGTCATTACATTTGGGTAGAATCCCAAAACTATGGATGGGAGGATGGAATTAAATAGCATAAGGAGCGGCTTTAAGGCGCTGTAGTGGCAAAGCCTGCCCTGGATTTAGAAAACAGAGGCAAATGATAATGCTTTGTGAAGGTATGAACATAGCTCCAAGTAGTAGCTTCTAGAATGTCTTTGGTTGGAACTCCTCTGAGAAAGGCTGCGGAAGAAGAGGCAGCTCTGATGGAATGTGACCCGATTCCATTGGGTACAGGTTTACCATGATGCAAGTAGCGGAAACGAATGCAGTGGCTTATCCACCAAGAAATAGTCTTGCTTTGGTATAGCCTTCCTCTGATCCTGATGCAAATGCCACCAGTAGTTGTTCGGACTTTCTTAGAGATTTGGTCCTGTTTAAGTAGAATCTTAGTTGTCTGTGTACGTCCAATGAATGCAGAATCTACGTCCAATGAATGCAGAATCCACTCCCCCTTGTTCTGCGGATTTGGGTAAAATGTTGGCAGGTGAATAGTTTGGTTAAGAGCCACACTGGATACCACCTTAGGCATAAAGGAAGGATTGGTCCTGAGGGACACCCTGTCCGGGTGAAATTTAACAAAAGGCTGCAAAGCCATGAGAGCCTGTAGTTCTGAAACCTTTCTTGCCGAAGTGATTGCCAAAAGGAAAGCTGTTTTCGAAGATAAAAATTTTCTATCCGCAGTAGCTGCTAGTTCAAAAGGAGGCAGGGTGAGTTTTTCCAGCACAAAATTGAGGTCCCATGCAGGAGTTGGTGATCTTCTGGGAGGCCTTAAATTTTTGGCCCCTCTACGATACTACTTTAGCAGAGGATGAGAGACGATAGGAGGCTCTGTGTTGTAATGAGCCGAAATGGCAGAGGCATGGATTTTTATCGAAGAGAAGGATAGGCCCTTGTCAAGCATCTCAGTCAAGTATTGTAAAATCTGAGGGATATTTGGTTTTGCTGAGTCCGTTCCTTGTGCTTGGTTCCAAGCACAGAATCTCTTCCATTTATCAGCATAAGATTTTCTAGTACTAGGCCTTCTGGCTTCCAAAATGACCTCCCTAACAGATTTACTGAGAGGTGTTGTTTGAATAACTACATGATCAGCCATGCTGCCAGGTTCAGAGTTTGGAGTTGAGTGTGCAGAATTTGATTGTTTTGCTGAGACAGTAGATGAGGAATTTGAGGCAAGTACCAAGGAGGGAGTTGAGACATATTCCTTAGAATTGGGTACCAATGCTGGCGAGGCCAGTCCGGAGCAATTAGGATCATTATTGGTTTTTCCTGTCTGGCCTTTAGTAAGACCCTGGGAAGAAGAGGTAGAGGAGGAAAGGAGAAGACTGATAGGTTTTTCCAACTGAAGGATAGGGCATCCACTTTCCATGCTTGTCTGTGATAAGTCCTTGTGCAGAAGTTGTCCAGTTGATAATTTTGGGGAAAGGCAAATAGATCTATGCCTGGGCTCCCTCATTTCTGTGTTAACATGGGGACGAGTTGTGGATCCAGTTTCCACTCATGAGGGTTCATAAGATTTCTGCTTAGGTCGTCTGCCAGAGTATTTTGTTTTCCTGGCAGGAATTGAGCTTGAAGATGTACTTGGTAAGTCAGGACTGTGTCCCACAATGCCATGGCTAGTCTGTAAAGGGGGTAGGAATGTGTAACCCCCCGCTTGTTTATGTACCAAATAACCATGGTGTTGTCAGTCTTTATCAGTAGTTGTCCTGGATGAAGTAAGTCCTTGAAGGCTGTCAGGGCAATATGAACAACTAGCATCTCTTTCTGGTTTATATGTATATGCATTTGGTTTGGGTTCCATACGCCCTGAATGCATCTCCCCGCCAGGTGGGCCCCCCAAGCATAGTCTGATGTGTCTGTAGTTAGGGTTTTAGTGGCAGGGGGTAGAGTGAATGACAGTCCCTTGTTTTGGTGACATGTTTCTACCCACCAAAGAAACTCCTGTTGTAGGCAGGGAATAAGTGGAATCATTGTTTCCAGACTGTGACAATGTTGACTCCATGAGCTTTTTGGGTACCAATGAAGTTTCCTCATATGCAGTCTTGCATATGGAAATAGTAGAATGCAGGATGCCATGAACCCCCAAAGCCTGCAGAATTTGTCTTGCAGATAACTGGGTTTTTGTTGCCATCTGTTTGAAGTAGTGTTAGTTTGCTTTTATTTTTTGTATTATTGCATTGCCTTTCCATATTTTGAATACTGTAGTTTGTTTTCTTTACCATGTCTTTTGCTTGCATTCTGTTTTAACAGCATATTAAAACTTCAAAACAGACCACAGCTCTCTCTGTTCTGAGTCAGGCAGAATTTTTCCCGCCCTCCCACCCATTTAAGTTGTTTCTCTCTAGTTGCCCGCCTCTTATGTTAATCTGACCATATATCTCATTTCTCTCTACTTTCACTGGCTTATGCGAGTAATCACAAAATCATCATTTTTGAAATCCCACCCCTTCAATTATTTAAATTTATTGGCCATCCTACAGTATTTCATAGTACCAAAAAAAGAAGTTATGTCCTTACCATAACGTTCCATGTGGAGTGTTCATCTCGCCTTTGTTCTTACACCTGGGTTCGGAGCCGAGAGTCGGCCGCTTAGCAAAGCTCTGCATCGAGAAGAAGCTCGAGACCAACCTATCTCCCACAATTCCCTCTGCCATTACCTCAGATCTAGTTTGCAAAACAATACCAGATCCAGCCATAATAATGTAACAAACATACATACATACAAGGGCGTAACTGAAACCAGTAAAACAACAGAGAGAAATCAGAGCGGGAGAACCAAACCAGACCTCTAAACCGGACGTTCTTCCTGACCTGAGGGAGGGAGGGTGGGAATGTAAGAACAAAGGCGAGATGAACACTCCACATGGAACGTTATGGTAAGGACATAACTTCTTTATGTGAGAGTGTTCAATCTCGCCGTTTGTTCTTACACCTGGGTAGCGTCCCTAGCTCCATGACCATGAGAGACTCACGGAAGAACGTTCCTGAGCACAGTGGAACCAAAGGTTGCCCTGTCCCTGGAAATCCTACCCACTTTGTAATGAGTGATGAACGTATGTGGTTTGGACCAAGTGGCGGCCGCACAAATAGTATCCAAAGGTAGGTGGGCCGCATGAGCCAGAGATGTGGAGACTGATCTAGTAGAATGTCCTTTTGGCTTGGTAGGCAAACTTTGATCAGCAGCAGTATAAACAAAGGTAATACAATCAGATAGCTATTTGGAGAGAGTACGCTTCGTCACTGCCATGCCCTTTTTGTTGTCCGCAAAGGCTACAAAGAGTTGGTCTGCTTTTCTGTGATCTTTCGTTCTATCTAGATAGAATCTGAGTTGTCTATGAACATCCAACTTGTGCAACATATATTCCAGCTTGTTGGAATGGTTTTTGAAAAATGTGGGGAGTTCAATGGATTGATTAATGTTGTTGACTGAACAAACCTTGGGAAGGAAAGAGGGGTTGGTGCGTAAGGATACCCTATCTGGGTGAAAAATTAAATATGGGTGTTTAATGGAAAGAGCTTGAAGTTCTGACACTCGTTTGGCTGAAGTGATAGCTACTAGAAAGAGGTTTCCAGGACAAGAACTTTAAGGAACAGGAAGAGGCTGGTTCAAAAGGTGGTAGCATTAGCTGGGATAAGAGGAGATTTAGGTTCCACGGGGCTATAGGGAACCTGACTGGTGGTCTAAGATGAAAGGATCCTTTTAAAAAGGCTTTACAAAGCCTATGAGTCATAATAGGTGCTCCATTCTCCCCTACATGGAAGTTGGAAATAGCAGCCAACTGAACCCTCAAGGTGGCGGAAGAAGCTCCTTGATGAAACAGCATGGATAGAAACTCTAAAACTTTGTTTAGTGGGGCTATTAAGGGATCTAAATCTTGTGCAGTAGCCCAGTAGACAAAATGCTTCCACTTACTGGTGTAAATTTTGGTAGTGGAAGCTTTAGGCTACTAGAATGTTCTGAACCGCAGGAGAAAGAAGATCAGACCTGGCTAAGAAGGGAAGCGGAGCAGCCAAGCTGCTAATCTGAGGGATTGTAGCGACGGGTGGGGAGCTCCTGACAAATGGGTCAGTAGATTTGGCTCCGGGTCCAGGATCCAGGGCTCCCATATTTGGTGTGCTTGAAGAAAGGGAAACCAAATCTGAAGAGGCTAGAAAGGGGCAATGAGAATTACAGTCCTTTCCAGGTTCTTGGCTTTCTGGAGAAATCTCGGTATCAGAGGTATAGGGGGAAAGGCGTACAGGAGACCCGGGGGCCAATCGTGAATCAGAGCGTCCCTGGGGACTTCCCCTGGCAGGGGTAATAGGGCAAAGTAGCTTCTGCATTTGGCGTTCATTGGAGACGCAAACAGATCGCAGCAAGGCTGGCCCCAATTGCGGAAAATCATGTCTGCTATTGTCTGCTTGAGGGACCACTCGTGAGGTAACAGGATGGCTCTGCTCAACCTGTCCGCTATAACGTTGGATAACCCTGGGATGTGCGTTGCTATCAGAAAGTGACCCGTGGACTCTGCCCATTGCCAAATTCTCATGGCATCTCTGCATAACTGGTAAGATCTGGTTCCCCCTTGCTTGTTTATGTACCAGACTACGGACATGTTGTCCGTTTCAACTGCAATGGTCCCTAGAGGTAGAAGGGAGGAAAAGTGTTGCAACGCTAGAAACACTGCCCTCATCTCCAGGACACTGATGTGCAGGTTGTACTCTAGATTGGTCCATTCGCCTTGGACTGTCCGTTCCTGAAAGATGCCCCCCCCACCCTATCAGGGAAGCGTCCGTGGTCACTGTAGCTGTTGGTGTGGGTAGCACAAACGGTCGGCCGCCGGTGAGATTGCAATTCTGTAGCCACCAAGACAGGTGCGTTTTGCAGGTGTTTGTGATGTGAATTTCATGTGTTAGCGGTAACTGTTGGAACGACCATTGTGTGAACAGCAGCCATTGAAGGACTCTCTCGTGTAGTCTTCCCAATGGAATTGCAATGAGAGAAGCTGACATGAGTCCCAAGACTTTTAGAACCAGTTTGGCCGGGGATTTCTTGGACAACAGAAGCAAAGATATGTGATTTTGTAGGGAGGCTATTCTTTCTGGTGGAAGTCTTAGAAGCAAATAACGGGTATCCAAATCTGCCCCAATGAATGAGATATGCTGTGATGGCTGTAAGGCAGATTTTTCGAAATTTATCGAAATTCCGAGTTGAACACAAAGGTCTAGTGTGTAGTCCCTGGCCTGAATCAGTCGACGCTCGGTGGTGGCAGTAAAGAGCCAGTCGTCCAGATACGGAAACACCCGGAATTCTAGGCGTCTCAAGTGAGATGCTACCACTGCCATGCATTTGGTAAAAACCCTGGGGGCTGAGGTTAGACCAAAGGGCAGCGCCCGAAACTGAAAGTGACTGGCTCCCAGCCGGAAGCGCAGGTGATCTCTGGACGCTCTGGCCATTTTGATGTGGTAGTATGCGCCTTGAGATCTATTGAGCACATCCAGTCGTCCTTCTGTAAGAATGGAAGGATCGATTGAAGCGTGACCATCCGGAACTTTTCTTTCTTCACAAACGTATTGAGCTTGCTTAGGTCCAGAATTGGCCTCCAGTCCCGTCTTTTTTGGAACTAAAAAGAACCTTGAGTAAGTTCTGAATCCTCTTTGGTCCGCCGGGACTGGTTGGATGACTCTTTTTTTTCTAGCAGCTTTGAAATTTCTATAGCTGCAGGTTCTCGCAGATGGGGCGGTACATCTGGGAATCTTTTCTGAGGTAACGGGGGAAATAGAAAAGGAATTTTGTAACCTCTGGTAATAATGCTTTTTACCCATCTGTCTGAGGTAAGACTTTGCCAGGCCTGCGGGTATAAAGCTAAGCGACCCCCGACTGCCTCCAGAGCAGGACAGTCGGGCCTCCTTTCAGGAGTGCTGGAAAGGCTTCCCAGGGACCGTATCCCTGTCGCCTTGGTTTTGCGGACCCCCCTCTGCCGCCAGGGCGACGTCTTCCACTTCTGCCCCCCCCTCTGCCTCTGGAGGGGGCATCACCCTGTGTGCCCGGGAAAGAACACTGGGGTTTACGAAACCACATTTTTCCACCTCGTTGCCCTTTGGGGTACGGTCTGGATGGGGTGGAAAAACGGACTCCGACTGCAGACAGAGTCTTTCCCTCTTGCTCACACCGGGTAAGGGTCTCCTTTACTTTGGGGCCAAAAAGAGTGGCACCATCAAAAGGGGCGTTAGTAAAGGAAGACTTGAAGGCTTCCGCAAAGGAGCACAGGCGCATCCAGGATTGCCTACGAAGAGCAATCGCTGCAGCCCTACTCGACCCTTCGGCTGCATACGAGATGAGCCTCATTGACAAGTTAACAATAGATGTAAGGGTATTGAGCTGTGCTGTAACCTTATCCACGACAGCAGCATCTGTAGTACCCTGGAGGGTATCTCCCAACTCTTTGACCAGATCCCTCTGTAAACGTGTGAAATGTGTCAAATAGTTCAGCGATCGCATGGAAAAAGTCGCTGAACTGAAAATGCACTTCCCATACCTGTCCATGGTCCTAGAATCTCTGTTAGGAGGATGGACAGACGAGGAAGATTCAGACATCTCCTTTTTAGTGGCAGCTGCCACCACCATAGCGTCCACTGGAACTCCCTTTGTGAGGTATGCCTTATCCTGAGGGGCTGTAATATACTTATTAGGCTTCCTGGGAACTGGCTCCACTGTGTCAGGTGTCTCCCATGCCCTTCGAGCAATCAAATCCATTAACTCGTCGAAGGGCGGAGTGACCCAGGAGGAAGAAGGGCGAGCACCGAATGCCTTCAGCAAGACTGACTCATCCTCAGAAGGGGGTAGGGCTTGCCAATCACCTCTCTGATTTAGGATCTCCAGGATGTCACAGAAGGAGACATCCTCCGAGGGTGATTTTGGGGACCCTTCTGACTCATCTAAGTCAGTATCTGATGTTAAGGATTTTTGTGGAGAATCCAAGTGCCTCCTCTTGCACAATCTTTTCCTCGGGACGTCATTGGGGGGGACATCCGATGACGCCTCAGAAGAAGAGGGGGATCCCTCTGGGAGCGGCTGAGACACTGGTGCTCGACGCTTTTGAGTAGCCGTAGGTGCAGAAGAGGACAACGGACCTTTATGGGAGGGAGACGTTGCTTCTGCTGACGTAGTTGTCTGGGAAGACAAAACCTTCCTCATAAGGTCGAAGGCCCCCGGCCCCGAGCCGAGGAATCCCCCGGTTCCGAAGAACGCGGAGGTATCTCCGACGCAGAAGCCAAGGGCACCGACCCCGAGGACGGAGCCGAGGTGATCCGTGCCGAGGCGCCGAGAGGGAGAGTCGGCACCGAAATATCGGTTCGACTCTTGGTCCCGGAACCAAGGATAGATTTTCGGCTCCGCGAGTCCGGGAGAGGTTCCGACGGAGTCGAGGTCAACGGTGCCGACCGAGAAAGAGACGGTTCCGGCACCAAGGGCTCTACTATCAACAGATCAGCGTCTCCCGGCTCCGAGGGCTGAGTAGGCATCGGAGGAGGACCAGATGGAGACAAGGGAAGGCCTTCGAGTCTAGACACCAACTGAGAGAAGACTGCAATAAGTTTGGACAGGGCCGTGTTCTCCATCAACTTCTGCACCACACGATCTACGTCGGTGTTGGAGAGGGGCCTGGAAGACCGCGTCGAAGGAATCGAGGATGGTGCCGACCTCAAAAGAGCCGGAGGTGGCAGTTCCGTCACCGGTTCCAAGACTCGAGGCTCGGAGACAGACACTAGTTCGATACTCGGCCCCGAAGTCTGTGGAACCAGTGAACGAACTTTAAAGGAAGAACTCGGAGCCGATGACGTAGACTCCCAAGTCTTCGACTCCTTCGAAGATTTAGAAGTCTGGTCTGACTTATCTAAAGCCTCCTGGAAGGCAGGCTTGAGAAGACCCCTGTCCATAAGCTTCCTGCGCCTATCTGTCATGACCCTTCCACTAAAGGAGTGACAAATGGAGCAGTCCTCCTGAAGATGGAGAGGGCCAAGACAGTAGACACAGGAGCTATGGTTGTCTGTGACAGACATCTTCTGTCCACACTGACATCTTTTAAAACCTGACTTCATCTTTTCAGACATGTCCAGTGAAAGAAAAGGAAATCACAAGCAACAGTGAAATAACAGTCACTACACTTAAACTTAGCCAAAGGCTGTGAAGAAAGGATAAGGAGTGATTACTATAACTTAACAGTCGAATCCGATAATTAGTGAGTGGGGTAGGCCAGGGATCCTAACTCGACAAAACTGTTAGAAAAGACTAACAATCTAATCAATCGGAACCAAGACCCACACAGACACACTCACACTAACAAGTCTTAATAATCTAAGAACTTTTAGATTAATTAGTAATAGAAAAAAATCTGTTTCTTATCTGACGTTGGCTCAGAGCTCTTCAAGCGATGTGATCAGTTGCAGCAGCAAACTAGATCTGAGGTAATGGCAGAGGGAATTGTGGGAGATAGGTTGGTCTCGAGCTTCTTCTCGATGCAGAGCTTTGCTAAGCGGCCGACTCGGAGCCGAGGATCGGCTCCGAACCCAGGTGTAAGAACAAACGGCGAGATTGAACACTCTCACATTACAAAAGTGACCACCCCTTTCAATCCATCTTGCCGTTTTAAAAATAGTAACTCTCCACTAAACCTTAACTTTTTAAACCGGTAAAACTCAAGTTACCTACTTTCACATCTAACTTCTCTAGTGCACACTGCAGAGTGCATTCTTTTCAATCTTACCTTTAAGCATCCCTGTGACTAGCACTTTCTCTAATACCTGCTGGAAAGCACTAGGAAGCCTTAAACTCATACAAACACTGAACTCTCCTTGCTAACAAGGATAAATTAATATTAGGCGCTAAACAGCCTATAATTGCAAAGTACCTTGCTAAGGAAACAGCTCCTATACTTTACAAAGAAAAAAAAAGCCCCAAACCAGGCATGTCCAAGGGTCAGCTTCCGGTGATTTCTCCTGTCCACCTGGCGAATCTGGGCATACTGGGGCAATGCAGCAATTGCCTCATGTACACAGACAACCCCTCTCCTCCTACCACCCAACACTACAACCTGCGAGAGATGCACTTACATAGCCAAAATGGAAGCAAAGCTCTCTCCACCCAAGATTATGCTAAACAGTCAAGAGGAGAAGGTTAACACCCACACTACACCTCAAGCAACACATAGCCCTTCTAAACCCGCACCACCAACACCCACATATAGCAACACTAAATTCACATATGCAGAGGCCCTTAACTGTAACCTGCCCAAGCAACAAAGACCTCTGAAGCTGAAACGCAAACAAACACCAATCACAACCAGTGTGTCACATAGTTCACAACACCAGTGTGCCACCCAGCAACAGCCCCCTAAGGCAAGACAATGTACCTAACACTTTAGTCATAGGTGACTCTATAGTCCGGCACACTGATGTCCCTCTCACCGGGTTGAATAAGGAGAAAATTACAGTCAGCTGCCTGTCGGGTGCCAGGATCCGCCACATAACGCATGCACTCAAGTCACTCCAAAACAAGTACAAATATGACTCTGTCATTGTCCATGTTGGAGTGAATGACTTGAGACGTACCTCCCTGGACTACATGAAAAGAGACATGGAAGAGCTCTCGGATCATGTGGCCCAGGCAGGTATGACCCTAGCCCTGAGTAGCATCCTGCCTTCGCCCAGAATGATACCACAATATAAGGATAAAATGATTGACTTCAACAATTGGCTAAGCTTATGGTGTCATTCAAAGGGGATCCAGTATCTGTCTGCCTGGGATGACATGATTGACAGACCACGATGCTTTGCCAGAGATGGTCTGCACCTGTCGCCCCTGGGATTCAGGTTACTGGCTAAGGCTCTTGCCACCCCTATAGTGCCTTTTTTAGGCAAACTTCAAAGGACAAAACCACCACCGTAACAGGTACAAGCATGGAAAATCTGAAGGTAATGCTACTCAATATGCTAGAAGTCTAAACCTCAAAATGCACTCTCTCGAGGCACTCCTAAAAATGAAGAACATCGATATCTGTGCAGTAACTGAGACCTGGTTCAAGGCTCCAGAGAGCACCCCTGCAATACCAGGCTACAACTCTTACCACACTTTTTGGCCACCAAACCAGGACCGAAACACTAAAGGTGGAGGAGTGTCAATATTCACCAAGGATATTCACACCACCAGGCTAGTTGGCCAACACAATGTGTCTGAAATTCTCCAAGTGCAACTAACACTAGGTAAGACTGCAATCCAAATTGTAGCTTGCTACACATCCCCCACCATACCCCAAGATTCTCACTACACCTTTCTAAACATACTGGAAAATATTAAGATAGAACCAAACACCCTAATACTGGGTGATTTTAACCACCCTGCCATTAACTGGGAAAACTACTCATGTCCCAACACCTTTGCACAACGGTTCTTGGAATTCATAAATTCCAACGCCCTGGATCAACTAATCCATAGTCCCACCAGGGGCTCCAATATCCTAGACCTGGTCATTACCAACATGGGAAATCGTTGCTCCATACCTATGGTCACCCCCTCGTTAGTCAGGTCTGACCATAAGCTAATCAACCCTTAACATCCACATCCCACCCCCACCCCCCAGTAAAAAAAAAAACACCATAAAAATCCCACCCGCCCCCCGTACCTCTACCTATATCCCTCCAGTTTCCACACCCACTTCCTCACTACAACCAATCAATCCTCTACACCTTAGACACACCCCAACAGCCTATTATCCAATTTGTAACCACTCCCTCAGCTAACACACACCTTCTTCTCACTCTAAACACTCCTCCACTCAACTATCTCTTTCTCCTGCTCCACACCTACTACTCCCTATCCTACACACTTACTACTCCACACCTACTACTACTAAGCTCCACACTTAAAACTCCCTATCCTACCCATCCTTACAAAGCTTTTTCTCCATCCCCCTGCACAATTACCTTACATCATATATAAGACATCTATAACAATCAACACAAAGCAGCCTTATCAACATGCCTTTAAATCCTTCATCCATTTGTATCCTTCTTTTACTATCTCTTAAACTATCATACCTTTATTACCTCACCCAACCCCATACCTCATACCATACACAATGTTTTCATACAACTAACCATTTGAACTCCCCTCTCTCACACTTGCACTCTCCTATCTCTCCCCATCTTTACCCAATAACACAGCTCCTCACCTTCTCATTCAAAGTTTTCTCCTCTCAGAAAAACTCTCTCCCCATAGCAACCAAACACCCCATAATCATTACAACTGACCCAAATCATTTTACTCTACTCAATCATCTTTTGAACCCACTCTTTCGCCTCATTTCCAGTGTTTTATCTGGTGATATACATCCCAACCCTGGCCCCTCCTCCTTTTCCTCCTCACACAAGCCTATATACTTTACCTCTCTAAACTCCCAAAGCATAATGAATGAAGTTCCAACCCTCCATGCATGGCTTATGCATAATAAACCTGACATACTATCTATTTCAGAAACATGGTTAAAGCCCTCTATAAAAGATTCTGAAATTACTCCACCCAGCTATTCTATCATTAGAAAAGACAGGACCAAAAGGAAAGGTGGCGGTGTAGCCCTCCTATATTCCTCTTCCTTGCTAGTTACCCCCTATGACAAACCCACTCCTACATTTAACAACGCAGAAGTACTCCTCACTCTCCTACAAGTTAATAAGCACAAACACATATGCCTTGCATCTATCTACATTCCCCCAGGGGACAATATTTCCACACTTGAAAACATCCTCTCTTGGCTCTCTAACAATATTAGCAATGAAACCATACTCTTAGGAGATGTAAATATTAACTGGGCCTCCATCCAGTCCCTTACAAATCCTCTTAACATCAACCTATATAACTTTACCCAACTAATCAATACCATAACACACCCATCAAAAGACCCCTCCTGTGGCACTATCCTCGACTGGATTCTAGTATCACATCCCCACTATTTTTCAGATAGCGGTACTCTTCCTGACCCTCTTAGTGATCATCTGCCCACTTTTACTCTTCGACTCCCCTGTATCTCATACCGTTCCCACAACTACATTACTACTCGTAATGACAAAAGCTTCAACGCATCAATCTTTGTAGATTCCTTGAAAGCAATTAATTGGAACAATCTAAAGACACTTCCATTAGAAGAAGCAGTTGCTCACTAACTCCACTTTCTTAAGAATACTTGATTCCCACGCCCCTCTACGAACAAAAAGAATCAAAACAAATTCAGCCCCCTGGCTAACCAAAACCACACTATCAACTATGCGCCTTAGAGACAAAGCCTGGAGACTCTATCTGAGAACTAAGACCCCAGAACATCATATTACGTTCAAAACCCTTCGAAATAAAGTAAAAAAGCTAATAACCTCAGATAGACAAAAATACTTCTTCACACTCCAAAATAATAATAAAACCAACCCTCAAAAATTTTGGAAGGGGATATCCACCCTCCTTAACCCCAGCAAACCACACACCCCAACCCCAGACCCTAACAGTCCCGACTTAGATTTAGCTACGCAATTTAACTTCTTTTTCATCGACTCCATTAGCAAACTCACCTCCTCCTTCACATGCTCCACCTCACTTTCTACTACACCCCCTCCCTCTCCCACCCACAACCCTATCCCCAATTCCACCTCACACTGCCTATCGTCCACCATATCCACTACTACTGCCTTATCATTCTCACCCCCCTCACTCTCTCTCTCCGCATTCCTCTCTATTCTCACTAAAACCTACTCCCACTATAAAGAAACTTCTTCAGAAACCGAAGCCTTGCACTAATGCCCCTGACACCATTCCCTCCTACTTCCTAAGCATAGCTGCAGATGCTATTGCTTATCCCATCAGCATTCTAATCAACCGCTCTATTCATGAATGCACTGTGCCCCAACTGTGGAAGCAAGCATTCATCATCCCTCTACACAAAGGAGGCAACAATTGTAGCATCAACAACTTCCGTCCTATTGCTATCCTGTCCCCTATTTCCAAACTTCTGGAAAAGTGTGTCCACCTTCAACTCCTGCCACATCTCTTAGACAACAACCTTATAACTCCACACAGCATGGATTCAGACCAAACCACAGCACTATGACAGCCCTCTTATCCTTCCTGGAGACTGTTAACACTGCACGTGATTCCGGCCACATTGTCTCTACCCTACTACTTGACCTCTCCAAGGCCTTCGACACTATCTCACACAATCTGCTCTTAACCAAATTGTCAAAACTTAACCTCTCTCCTTCTTCCATAAATTGGTTCTCTAGCTATCTATCTAATAGAAACCAAGCTGTAATATGGAAAAAGGCCACTTCCCCTTTCCTTAGTACCCCCACTGGAGTTCCTCAAGGATCTATTCTTGGTCCCCTCCTCTTTAATATATTTATAAACGATTTCCACAAATCAATTCCTTTTGCAAACATCATCCAATATGCAGATGATTCTACCATTATCTGCTCTGCCACCTCCTCCTCTCAGCTCCAATCACTTACCCAGGAAGCTTTTTCAATTACCGAACAGTGGATGAGAATAAATCACTTGGCACTCAATGCCTCCAAGACAAAACTTATGGTATTTACCCCCTCCAAATCCACGTCCTTCAATATAAACTCTTTCTCAATTACCAGCCAAAATAACTTACCCCTTGAACTAGTGACTGAAACTAAGCTACTTGGTGTACTAATTGATAATAGGCTTAGCTACAACTCCCATCTACAACTAAATATTAAAAAAACTCATCAAAAACTAGGTATGCTCTACCGTCAGAATCAGTACCTTACAAGCTCCTCCAAAATCACACTCGCTTCCTCTTTTCTCATCCCCTCCCTTCTCTATGGGGCCCCACTACTGACCAATCTTCAGTCCTCTCAGAAAAACCAGCTCTCCTCCTGCTATAACAAAATCGCCAAATTCGCAAATGGACACAGGTCCTCCACCCACCACTGTTCCTCTCTCCAAACCCTAAACTGGCTCGAACTACCTAATCATCTCACTTATATACAGCTGACTTTCGCTCAAAAGCTCATTCTTAGTCCTTCTCTTTGTCCCTCCCTGTCTTCTGCCTTCAAAATGCACCTGCCAAACAGAGTATTAAGGTCCAACAATCAAAACCTATTAGAAGTCCATAAACCATCTCAACCCCCAGGTAAACACTTATTATCCTTCAACCTTGCCCGCCTCTGGAACTCACTCCCACCATCTATTCGTACCACCTCTAACCGGAACACATTCAAAAACTCTCTCCATACATACCTGAGGTCCCAATGGGTTTGCTCTTGCTCCCTCCCCTCATAAATTTATTATATCTCATCATCTTATACACTTTGATACATATCTCTAGCTAACAACCTTATCTTTCATCAGCATATCTACTATGTAAGGTTATTTGATGTCTGCTTGAATAACTCCTATAGATGTATATCGCATTACTCTCTATTTTTCTTACCTCTCATTTATCACACTGTATTGATTTAAATGCTTTTGAATTGTGAGCTTAAATGTTATATGTTTTACTCTGTACAATCTTTTGTGTTTTTTGTATGTACCTGATTTTGTCTGTATTGGAGCTTTTCTCCCCAGGACTCCATTGAAAACGGGTTCTTTTGGCCCAATGGACTATCCTGGTAAACCAACTGCAAATAAATAAAATAAATAAATAAAAAAACTTCTCCAAAGCCAACTTCATGCTACTCAAGTCAGAAGTGACAAACTTCATGACACCCATGCAGACGGGAACTGAAAGTTCAACTGCTGAATCCTACACTAAGGCACTGAACGAGCACATCCACTCATGCATGAATCGTGCCATCCCAAATAGAACCAAAATGCTCTCATCCAAAAAAAGGAAGCCAATCTGGTGGTCCCCTGTCATAAACAAACTTTACAACAAAAGGAAGAAACTTTTGCAGAAAAGAGGAAAATCCCAGGATGCAAAAAACTCCCTTACTAGCCTCAGTAAGAAACTGAGATGCCTCATAAAATCCTCCAAAGCTAGTTACGAAAATAAAATTGCCAAAGATTCCAAAGACAACCACAAAGCATTCTATAACTATGTCAAGAATCTAAATGGCAATGCTCAGGTCTGCTCTGAGTTAAAACAGAATGGCATTAAATATACTGATCCGAAGGATACTGCCAATATCCTGGCAGATCGATTCAGTGCCAACTTCACCCCCTCTCATCCCCTAAATGGCCCATCTCAATACCGGAAGATTGCCAAATTCCAGTAATAACGGCCACACAGGTACAAAACGCACTCTCTAAAGCCAAGAATACAGCATCCATGGGACCAGATGACATCCCAGGCTGTGTACTACATGAACTACAATATGAACTGGCACCTCACCTAAGTGTCATGTTTAATCATAGCCTCACCTCAGCTTTCGTGCCCACTGAGTGGCGCAGAGCTACAGTTATCCCAATCCACAAGGGGGGGATCCACCTTGGATCCCAGAAACTACCGTCCCATCAGTCTGACAAGCCTTATCTGCAAGGCCATGGAGCGTATTATCATGGAACTTATAAACAAAGACATTGGCAACCTTCAAACACTGGACCCCACCCAGTTTGGGTTTGTGAAGGGCCGATCTTGTCTCCTGAACCTGATTGACTTCTTTGAACCAGTCACCAGAGCCATAGACAAGGGTAAGGTGGTCCACAGAGCCTATCTAGACCTTGCCAAGGCCTTTGACATCATCCCCCACTCTGGAATCATAGATAAACTTACTAAGTTGGGCATTACTCCCTATGTCACCCAATGGGTTGCTAAATGGCTTACTGATAGAACCCACACTGTAAAAGTAGCCGACTCCAAATCCGGGTTCAGTCCTGGGGCCGCTCTTGTTTGGCATCTACTTCTCTGAAGTACAGGTCAACACTAAGGGACTCTGGCTAACAAAGTTTGCAGATGACTGCGAACTGGGAGCCATTATTGAATCCCAAAATGATGTGGATACTCTACAAAAGGGCCTTACAGAAACAGATGCTTGGTGCCAGAGCCATGGGCTCAAGCTCAATGCCAAGAAATGTATTGTTATCCCCTTTGGGAAAAAACATGTATCCATGAATTACCATATAGGTGGCAGTACACTAAACACAAAGTGTGATAAGAGACTTAGGGACACAGGTGGACAGTCGTCTCACCTTCGATAACCACATCGCCACAACAGTCAGAAAATCCTTCTATGTGGCACACCTCATCACGAAGGGCTTTTCATCCAGAAAAAACGAGGTCATTGTCCCACTGTACTCATCCCTCATTAGACCCATTATAGAATACAACGCCCCATTTGGTATGCACCTCTCAAGACATCTGCAACAACTGGAAAGGCCTCAGAAATACCTCACTAAAAGAATCACAGGCCTAAAGCAGATGCCCTACGCTGACCGCCTTAAAAAACTCCAGCTATACTCTGTCGCATACCGTCTACTCAGGGGCGATCTCTGCTTAACATACAAGGCCATGTCAAACCCAGAGCTGTTGGACATGCTACACTTAAAGAAATCCCAATCCTTCAGAGCTACACGCTCCAGGGATCTAAACCTTGTCATCACAATAAACAAAACATGCTGGAGGGATAGGTTCCTGACCCAGAGACTCCCCAGACTCTGGAATAGATTGCCCATACATGTCAAGCAGAGTGCCTCTTTGGACCTCTTCAAGAGGAACCTTGACAATTGGATGGGAGAAAGGAAATTCACCCCAGGGATCACGTCAGTCGCCCTGCCAGACAGGGGTCCAGGAAAGTAAATAATGTGGGAAGAAATAGCCAGGGAATTGTTATGGCTAGGCTTGTATAGGCCCTAGGGCTGATAGCCTAGTACAAACCTATGAACCTAAGTATATAGTCAGTTGCCTTTGTTTATCTGGAGTAAGGTAAGCCATCTGGGCAGTTGTATTCAAGCTTGCACCCAGGAATGCAATTTTTTGAGAGGGTACCAGTTGTGATTTCTTTTCGTTTATTGTGTACCCTAGGCAAGTTAGAAGCCTTTTTACAAACGCCATATGTTGAAGAAGAATGTCCTTGTTTTCTGCTTGAATGAGACAGTCGTCAATGGACTTGGTAGGCCAGAGCGGTGTTCCATAAGATCATTGCTTGCCTGCAAAGAGGGTAGGAATGTGTGCCCCCTTGTTTGTTTATGTACCACATTACTGTGGTGTTGTCCGTCTTTATTGCAAGTTGTCCTGGATGTAGTAGATCCTTGAAGGCTGTCCGAGCTTTCTGTACAGCTAGCATCTTTTTGATTTATGTGCAGTTTTCTTTGTTCTGCAGTCCATAGGCCTTGAATGCATTGTCCTGCCATGTGTGCCCCCCAGGCGTAGTCTGAAGCATCTGTTGTGATAGTTTGCCTGGTTGGGGGCAAGGTGAAAGGTTGACTCTTGTTGAGGTGATATGCCTGTGACCACCATAGAAATTCCTGTTGAAGGCAGGGAATAAGAGATATCATTGTGTCCAAGCTGTGGCTGTGTTGAGACCATACGCTTTTTAGGTACCACTGTAATTTCCTCATATGCAGTTTTGCAAATGGTATTATTAGTATGCAAGATGCCATGAAGCCCTAAGTCTGCAGAATTTTTCTTGCGGTTAATTGGGTCTTTGTTGCCATTGTCTTGAAATATTGAGTCAGTTGTAGTTGCTTGTCTGGTGTAAGATAAGTCTTCTGGGCCGTTGTATCCAAGCTGGCACCCAGGAATGTAATTGTTTGTGAGGGTACTAGTTTTGACTTCTTTTCGTTTACTGTGTACCCCAGACAATTTAGTAGATGCTTCACAAAGGCCAGATGATGCAAGAGAATGCCTGTTTTCTGCTTGGATGAGGCAGTCATCCAAGTATGGATATATTTGAATTCCTCTTTGTCTGCAGTATGCAATTACTGGTGCCAGGCATTTTGTGAAAACTCTGGGCGCAGTAGATAAGCCAAAGTGAAGTGCAGAGAATTGATAATGGGTCGAACCTGCACTGAAATGGAGGTATCTTCTGCAGCTTTGTCTAATAGGGACATGCAGGTATGCCTCCTTGAGGTCCAACGTTACTAGCCATGCTTCCTTGCCCAACATGGGAAGTAGCTGCTGTAGTGTTAGCATCTTGAATTTGGGAACTTGTAAGTAAGCGTTTAGAATTGAAAGGTCCAGAATTGGTCTCCAAGCATTGTCCTGAGTACTAGAAAGAGCCTTGAGTAAAATCCTTGGCCTTGCTCTCGAGTCGGTACCAGATGAATGGCTCTCATGTCCATGAGAGCTGTAATTTGCTTTTGTGCCTCTGCCCATTGATTTTGTGGCAGGTTTGGCATTCCTCTTTATATTGGCAAGGTGTGAAAGTGGAATCTGTATCCTCGTAAAATTATGTCTAGGACCCATTTGTCCTTAGTGACCATGTGCCAGTTGTCTGCAAAAAGTGCGAGTTTTCCCCCCAAGGGGGCTGTCAAAAGAGTATTGCTTGGCCAGCTGAGGTGCAAGTCATTGAGTTTGCCTTCTGGTGGGTTGAGATTGGTCTTCTCCTCCCTTCTGTGTTGTAGTGCCCCACTGGCGAGGTTTATACTGGGCTTGTGGTTGTCCTCTGCCCCTTGGGCGCCTGTATTTACCCCTCTGAGGTCTGTCAGTGGCTGGAAAGGACCAATTTTTTGTTGACCAGTTTCTGCTGAAGCGAGGGGGTTGTACTTGTAGGAAATCTTTGACTGTCTGCATTGATTTCGCCTTATCTTCCATTTTCTTTAAAACTTCTTCTGCTTTAACTCCAAAAAGAACATCCTGCTGCAAGGGAGCATCTAGTAGTTTTGCTTTAACATGATCAGGCAGACTTTGTTCCTTTAACCAAGCATGCCTACGTATAACCGATCCAGTGACAGCTGCTCTGCAGGAGGCCTCCAAAGAATCAAACCCACATTGTAAGGTATGTTTGCCCACCTGCTCAGTGGCGTGCAACAAATCCTGTACTTCTTTCAATTCAGATTGTTGGGGGAGGGAAGTTATCCTTTGCTTTAACTGAGAGATTAGAAATTGCTGATACTTAAGCAGATGAAATTGACAATTTAGTGCCCTCATAGCTAATGTGGCTGAGGTGTAAACCTTTTTCCCCCCACCTGTCTAGTGCTCTGGAATCCCTCTCAGAAGGTACTGGGTTTTTAGCCATAGAAGCCTTAGCCCCCTAAGGACCATGGGAGATAGTCTCTGGGTCAGCTACTGGGCTTTTGTAAAGAAATTTGTGGGAATCGGGTGCTCTGTAGTATCTGTCAGGCTTAGCCGGAGCAGGAGGAAGAGAGTCTGGGTTGAAACTGGATTCTAAATAGACATCATCCACAATGTCCAAAACAGGTGGGATGGCTAGAGGTCTGTGTTGGGGGAGTAAAAGAAACTCTCTGAGCCTTTTCTTGGAATCAGAGTAGTCCTGACCTTCCCAGTGAAAATGTTCCCTCATAGTGTGTAAAGTTTCTCCAAAAGAGTAGTCCTCAGGAGGAGGAGATGAGGGAATAGAGTCCTCAGCATCAGAATCTTCATAAGGAGAGAAGGAATAGTCTTGGTCCTCAGAGGAATCCGAAGAAATGGACAGTTGCTCAGAGGAAGCAGAATCTTCCTCTTGTCTAGGCCTTTTGTCAGGAGGGGGGCTGTGAACCCCTGATAAGAGAAATCAAATCTTCAGCCATTTGAGCATCTGTTTCTTAGGCATAGGGCCTTGAACAGGAGACTGAAGTGCAGTCTTTTTAGATTTAGAAGGAGTCTTCGACTTAGAAAACATTTTAACTGTGAGAGTCGTCGGTCTGAAAACGCCTTCAGAAACCGATGGCGTTTCAGTAGCACCGACGTCTTTAGAAGCTAAATCGTCTGAACAGCCTGAAGTAAAAGGCTGCGTCGGCCTAGTACATTCCGTCAAAATATCCGTAGCGGTCTCGGGTTCCAGATCTGCGGTAGTCAAGGGCTGCGTCGGAGCCTCACTGAGAACCGGAGACCGGATCAACCGAAGCCTCGGAATCTGGCTTAGGCCTGGGCTGTCTGTCCTTATCCCTGCGTTTTTTGTGCACGCCGGTAGTCGGTAGCTCCGACGGCATGTTATAGTTAAATTTTCTACCAAAATAGTGTCGCACAAAATCAAATCGTCTTTTAATAGTATGCTTATTAAACCTAGCACAAAACCGACAAGAAGTGACGTTGTGATCAGGGCCTAGGCAAGGTATGCAGTAAGAATGAAAATCCTTACGAGGTATTTGCTTCCCACAAGAAATGCAATTGTTAACTTTTTCTGACATCGGTCTGAGGCAAGAAAAGTTTCCCCAACGGGGTACTTAGCTTTATAGAAGACTTCGGTCTGAAATTCGAATTCGACAATCTCAGGAGTCGGCCGACCAGCACTTGCGAACTGCTTCGGGCACTGCGCGGCAAGAAAGACTGAAGAAAGTGGCGTCGGTTGCAATATATATACTCCTGGCGCACTGATGTCCGGGATGAGGCGACAGCAACCGTCGGACCAAGACTTTGGAATTCCGGCCGACTGCAGGACCGCCTGACGACAGGATAACCCAAGTGTGATGACTGCAGCAGGGTAACACGATGAACATCAGGGGAGTTGATGGAAAGGCATATAGGTGTCCCGGGGGCCAATCGTGTATGAGCGAGTCCCTTGGGCTTTCCCCGGTGGAGGATTCAGGGCAAAGTAGCTTCAGCATTTGGCATTCATAGGGAATGCAAACAGGTCGCATCAAGGCTGGCCCCATCTGTGGAAAATCATCATCTGCAACCTCGTCTTTGAGAGACCACTTGTGCTGTAACAGAATGGCTCAGTTCAATTTGTCCGCGATCACATTGGATTCCCCCGGGATAAGCGTTGCTATCAGAAAGCACCCGGTGGATACCGCCCACTGCCAAATTCTCAGGGCCTGTTGACATAAGGGTAAGACTTGGTTCCCCCTTGCTTGTTGATGTACCATACCACAGGCATGTTGCCTGTCTGGATCGCAATCGTCCCCAGAGGAAGTGAGTCGTGGAAATGCTGCAAGGCCAAAAGCACCGCTCTCAGCTCCAGAACATTGATGTGCAACTGTAACTCTGTTTCTGACCAGGTGCATTGGGCTGTTCTTCCCTGAAAAAGCCCCCCCACACACACACACTGTCAGAGAAGTGTCCGTGGTCACCGTGGCTGACGACAGGGGAGAAACAAATGGTCGACCTACTGTAACCTGGTGGCTGGTCAACCACCAACGAAGATCCTTCTTGCAAGAGTCTGTAATCATTAAGAATGACATCGGAAGTTGTTGGTAAGACCACTGAGTGAAGAGCAACCAATGAAGAATCCTCATGTGCATACGACCCAGAGGAACTGCTATGAGCATAGCTGCCATGGTACCTAGTAGTATCAACACTTGAGAGGCCGGTACTTTTTTTCTCTGCAGAATGTCTTATACCTGGTTTCAAAGAGTGGCTATTTGGTCTACAGGCAATTTTACTATGGCATTGATGGTGTCTAATTCTGCTCCGATAAAGGAGATACACTGCGATGACGACAACGTAGACTTGTTGAAATTTATAGTTATCCCTGAGAGCAGAGATTGAGTGTGATCCCTGGACAAAATTAGCTGATGCCTGGAGGTGGCAGTAAGGAGCCAGTCGTCCACATATGGAAACACTTGGAATCCTAGATGCCTCAGGTGAGCCGTAACCATTGCCATGCATTTGGTAAACACTCTGGGGGCTGTTGTGAGGCCAAAGGGCAGTGCTTGGAATTGCTAGTGACTGGCTCCCAGCCAGAAACGCAAGTGATCTCTAGATGGTCTGGCCATTTTGATATGATAGTATGCATCATTGAGATCTATAGAGCACATCCAATTGCCTGTTCCTAGGAAAGGAAGGATCAATTGAAGCATGACCATCCAGAACTACTACTTTACGAATGTGTTGAGTCTGAGGTCCAAGATGGGCTTCCAGTCCCCTGTTTTCTTTGGAACTAAAAAGAATTTGGAGTAAGTTCCAGATCCTATCTGGTCTGCTAGGGACTGGCTGGATGAGACTCTTCCTGCAGCCTCTGGATTTCTATGACTTCTCGATCCCTGAGACTGGGTGTAATGTCTGGGATTTTCTTTCAAACAGGTGGGGTTTCTAAAAATGGGATGATGTAACCTCTGGTAACAATGCTTTGTACCCAAGAATCTTTTTTAATTCCTAGCCAGGCATCCTGATACAAAGACAAGTGACCCCTGACTGCCTCCAGAATAGGACAGTCGGGCCTCCTTTCAGCACTGGTAGGGCTTACAAAAGAACTGATCCCTGTTGCCCTGGTTTTGCAGACCCCCTCTGCCGCCGAGGTGGCGTCTTCCATTATTACCCCTCCTATGCCCCTCGAGGGGGGTTCACTATGCGTGTTCTGGAAAGCTCCTTGGGACTTCTGGAACCACATTTTTCCACCTTTCTGCCCTTTGGGGTATGGTCTACTAGGGGTGGAAAAACAAACTCCTACAGCAGACAGTCTTTCCATCTTGCTCACACCTAGTGAGAGTCTCCTTAACTTTGGGCCCAAAAAAAGACGAACCATCGAAAGGGGTGTTAACGAAAGAAGACTTGAAGCCTTCCACAAAGGAGCATAAGCATATCCAGGAATGTCTCAGAAGAGTTATTGTTGAATCTGTTGCCCGACTCGAACCATCGGCCACATAGGAAATGAGCCGCATGGACGAGTTAAGTATGGAATTAAGGGTATTAAACTGGGCTGTCACCTTCTCAGAGACACCTCCATCTGTACTACCCTGCAGAGTATCTCCGAGCTCTTTTAGGAGATCTCTTTGAAGATGGGTAAAATGAGTCAAGTAGTTAAGTGATCACATAGCAAAAGTCGCAGAACTAAAAATGCGCTTCCCGTACCTGTCCATAGTCCTGGAATCTCTATTAGGAGGATGGACAGTAGAAGAGGTTTCAGACATCTCTTTCTTGGTGGCTGCCGCCACCACCATAGCATCAACCGGCACTCCCTTAGTGAGGAACATTTTATCTTAGGGAGACGTAATAAACTTGTTGGGCCTCCGAGGGACAGGTTCCATAGTATCAGGAGACTCCCACGCCGTTCGAGCAACCAATTCTATTAGTTCATCGAAGGGCGGAGTCTCACAGGAGATGGAAGGTTGAGACCCAAAGGCCATCAGGAGCACCAACTCATCCTCAGAAGGGCTAACTGACAGCCAGTCATCCCTCTGCTTAAGGACCTCAAGGATATCAACAAAGGGAGGACATCCTCCGAGAGGGACACTCCTGACTACTCTAAGTTGATGTCTGATCTAAAAGACTCCCGCAGGGAGTCTAAATGCCTCCTCTTGCAAAGTTTCTTCCTGGGAACCTCATCAGTCGGGGGGGGGGGGGCTTCTGGTGAGGTCTCAACAGGACATGGGTCACCCAATGGGGTTACCTGAGTCTCTGGGTCTCGACCCTTCATGGGGACCTGCGATGTAGAGGCAGAAAGCAGCACTTTAGGGGAGGGGGAGGAGGGCCTTGATGACGTGTGCGTCTTGGAAGACATAACCATCCTCATAGCATCAAAGGCTCCTGTTTCGACCCAAGGAAGCTGCCGGTTCCTAAGAAGATGGCAGCAGTGGGCTCTGACCCAGAGGAAGGAGCCGAGCTCATCCGTGCCAACGCTCCAAGAGGAAGGGTTGGAACCAATGCATCGGTTCGACTCTCCCCCCTGGAGCCGACCAGATATTGTCAGCTCCCGGACTCTTCAATCGGCACCGAAGAAGGCAGGGTTGATGGAGCCGATAGCACTGGAACTGGACTCTGCTCCGCAATCATCAGATCCCCCTCCCCCGGCTCTGAAGGCCCGGCTGAGGAGTAGTCACAGCAGGTACGATGGTCTTGGGCTCCAAAACTGGTTGGGTCAAAGACGATAATAATTTGGCCAGTGCCGGGTTCTCGAGAAGCCTCTGCACCACTTGGTCCACATCAGAAAGGGTTCTCGAAGAACGAGTCGAAGGAACCGAAGAAGCCACCGATTGCAGAATGGGTGACCTTAAGGTCTTGGTGACCGGCTCCAAAACACTGTCTCGGTGCATGGCTCCGAAAGACTGCGGAACCGGCGACCAGACCTTTGCAGCAAGGCTTGGAGCCAATGACTTGGGCTCCGAGGAAGCTTTGTAGGACTTCGACCCCTTCGACGACTTGTAAGTCTAGTCAGCCTTGTCCAAGGACTCCTGAAAATCTGGCTTCAGCAAGCTTCTATCCACCAGCTTTCTTCTTCGCTCTAGCAATATCCAGCTACTAAAAGAACGGCAGATAGAGCAATCTTCCTGGAGGTGAACTGGCCCCAAGCAATAATCACAACTGACATGGGAGTCAGTGATGGACATTTTCTGCCCACATTTTGGGCACTTTTTAAAGCTTGACTTCTGTTTTTCTCTCTGATCAGCCATAATCCCAAAAACAACAGTATGCACCAATCAGAACAATCCAACACAATTATTTAGGCACACTAAATAACTACAGCACAGCAAACTCTACAATAACTGTATAAACACTGTAAAGCTAACTATAAATCCTAACTTTATAAAGACTATCCATATAAACACGCTAAATATAAGTATAAGCTGGTGTAAAGCTAACTATAAATCTCAACTGTATAAAGATTATCTATATAAACATGCTAGATAAAGTATAAGCTGAATAGGGAACTCTGTTTAAATAACTAAGGCACGGCCAAAGGCCTAAGAGCAGCCGCTCTTAAAGGACGAAAATCTCGTCAAGCAGAAAATCACAACAAAAGGCTGAGCTAAAACAAAGGCTAACTAGCCCAAAAAAAACAGTTTATCCAGAAAAACTGCAAAACTTTGATATAAAGATAGAATAAAGAAGATAAGATCAATAATACTGGCCCGGGCTCTCCAACAACCTTCGATCTGTTGCAGCGGCAATCTGGGTCTTATTATGTGACTTCTTACTCCAGTTGGAGTATCTGACATGTTTTATCTGTTACATGCTGGGATCAGCAAACTAGATCTGAGGTAGGACAGAGAGCATCATAGGATAGGGGACTTGGCCTCGAGCTACTCTAAGATCTTGAGTTTGTGAAAGCGGCCGATGGATCGGTTCCGAACTCATGTTTAAGAATGAACGGCAAGATTGAACAACTTCACATCTATAATTACCTTACTAAGGAAAACAGCTTTACCTCTCAACCTGTCTCTGTAAACTTGATTAAAAAAATACTAAAAAAACTAAAACCCACCACACTAGATGCTGATGAACTCCCAACAGAATTTTTAAAAATTGCCGCTGACATAATTAGCTTATCCAGCAGTAATCATCCTTATCAATCGCTCCATCTCTGAAAAACTAGTCTCTGACTTCTGGAAACTATCCCATAGTATTCTCTTCGATAAAGGGGGCAACTCGAAAGAAAAGTTGTGCAAGAACTTACCATAGTCATATATGTCCTCCTCTTCCATGTTGCAGTATTCTGCATATGGGTTTACCCCTTCTAATCTTGTGGACGTACAGCCAGTATCCAAAAGCTTTCAGTCCCTCCCAGGTGCGTGAGACGTCAGGTCTAGGCGAGAGTATGTGGGCCATAAAAGTGACACCGGCATCGACCAGCCCTCAGAACTGAAGGCCCTAGTCGGAGCCAGTCCTAATAGAGCAATTCCAAGTCATTGCCATCCAGCGAGGGAAACATAGATGACAAGAGGGGAAGGAGGGAGGGTAAGAATACTGAAACATGGAAGAGAAGGACATCTATGGTTATGGTAATTTCTTACACAACTTTTCTATGTCCTTCTATTCCTATGTTACAGTATTCTGCATATGGGTGAATACCAAAACTCACTGAGAAAGGGTAGCAGGTGTGGAAGAAGACTCCAGGAACCCATGCAGGACAGCCCTAGCGAACCCTGCCATGGACCTAGAGATGTGGTCTAATTTGTAGTGTTTGGTGAATGTATGAACTGAAGACCAGGTGGCTGCCTTCAGGATAGTGGAGGTGTCCAGGCCCTTAAAGAAAGTCCCTGAGGATGCCATGGTTCTAGTGGAGTGGGCTCTTACTGTACCCTGAAGTGATTTACCATGGTGTAGGTAACAGAAGGTAATGTCCTTGGAGATCCAAGTTGAAATAGTCTGTTTGGACAAAGCCTTCCCTAGTACTCTAGGGTGGAAAGACAGGATATGTTGCCAAAGTCTTTCTGATAGACTCAGTGCTGTGGAGGTAGAATCTAATTTGTCTGTGGACATCCAGGAACTGGAAGTATTCTTTTGCTTCTTCCTTGTGGGTTTGGATAAAAAACAGATAACTGGATGGCCTGATTGAGAGACAGGTCACTGACTACCTTAGGCATGAAATATGGTTTTGTCCTGAGGAAAACCCTGTCTTTATGAAAGACCAGAAAGGGAGGGATAGCCATTAGTGCCTGGAGCTCTGATACCCTTCTGGCTAAAGTGATAGCCACTAGAAGGACTATCTTCCAGGTGCAAAGCTTTAGGGAAGCTTGATCAGCAGGCTCAAAGGGTGGCAGTGTAAGCTTCTCCAGCACATAGCTGAGATCCCAAGAAGGAAGCGTAGGTTTCCAAGGGGGGGGGGTCTGAGATGTAGTACCCCTTTGAGGAACAGCTTCAAAGGGAGCCAGGATGCCAAGGGGGATCCATGGGTAGGCATGCAGAGATAGCAGACAGGTGTGCCTTAGATGAGTAGGTCAAGCTGGTCTGAAGTAACTCACACAAATAAGACAGCACTACGAGGATGTCACTGGCAAGCGGATCCAGCTGCCTATTTTGACACCAAATAATGAACCTTTTCCATTTAGACAGGTATGATTTTCTAGTGTTAGGTTTCCTGGCCTCCTACAGGACACTGAGCACATCCTCATTGTAAAGGTGTCTGTATGGGATTAGAAGCCTATCCGCCACAGGGTCAGATGTAGCAGCTGCTACTGTGGGTGGATTAGAGATCCCTTGTGCTGTGGGAGAAGATCCACTCTGTGGGGTAACTTGTGATTGCCCTTGGATAACTGAAGGAGTAAGGGGGAACCAATGGTGTTGGGACCAGTAGGGAGTCTCCACCAAATTTTTGGACTGTCCGTAGCAGCACACTCTGAATGAGGGGGAAGAGGGGGATGCATAAAGGTATTTCCCCTTCCATGAGATAATGAAGGCATCTGTTGCCAGTGCCTGTTGGTCTGGTGTCCTGTTGCAGTATCCAGGAAGTTGCCTGTTGATGGCGGAGGCAAACAGGTCTATTTGAGGAGTACACCATCTGTGGAACATGTCCTGGAAGACATCCCTGTGAAGCATCCATTCATGATCGATTGTGCTGGTTCTGCTCAAAAAATCTGCTTGTGAGTTGTGGAGAGAGGGAATGTATGCTGCTTTCAGAGTAATTCCCTGGGAAGTGGCTACTTCCCACAGCAGAGTAGGTAGGACTTGGTTCCTCCTTGTTTGTTGATATACCACAGGACTGTGGTGTTCTCTGTGTATATCAGGAGAGATCCCTTCAGAAGGAAAGGAGCGAATGCCTGAAGGGCTAGGAGGATTGCCCTCATTTCTCTGGCATTGATGTGCTCTGTTTTCTGCCCGTATATCCACAGACCTTGAACTTTTCGATGGCTGAGAGTGGCCCCCCACCCCAGGTCTGAGGCATCTGTATGCATGACCTGAGGAGGTGGTTGGAGGAGGAGTCCTGGGTTGAGATTCACCTGAGCCAACCACCATAAGATCTCCTGTTTTAGGCATGGAAGCAAGGGCACAATGTGCTCCAGTGGGTGGTACCAATGTAGTTTTCTCATGAGTAACCAAGCTAGGGGTAGCATGGGAATGGTAGCTGCCATGTAACACAGAAGCTTGAGGTACTGAGTTGCATTCAGATAAGGGGAGTGTAGAATCCCTTTCAGGTGCTCTGTAAGAGAACTCACCTTTGCTGGGGGCAGGTATGCTTCCATCAAGTCTGTGCTGATTCTGCACCCTAAGAACACAATGTCTTGGGTCGGTGAGAGCTTAGACTTTGGGAAGTTTGTTTGGAACTCAAGTGCCTGTAGGAGAGACAGCATAAACTGGATATGGGTTAGGAGTGCTTTTTGGCTGACAGCCTGTAAAAAGCATGTCGTCCAGGTATGGGAATACTAGTATCCATTTTGTCCTGCAAAAGGCCATTACTGGAGCCAGGCATTTGGTGAAGACTCTGGGTGCGGCTCAAAGTCCAAAAGGCAAGGCAAGGCAGAGAACTACAAAATGTGAGGAGCCCACTAAGAATCTTACGTATTTTCTGTGTGTGGGTCTTATGGGAATGTATAAGTAGGCATCCTTGATGTCTAGTGCAGCTAGGAAGCCTTTGCACATAAGAGGGAACAGAACTGGCAGGGTCAGCATTTTGAAAGTTGGCACCTTTAAGAAAGGATTGAGCCTTGAAACGTCTAGGATGCGTCTCTCCATAGACCTTCTTTTCTGGGAACCAAGAAAATCCTTGAGTAGAACCCTTTTCCAGATTGGGAGGGAGGAATTCTTTCTATAGTGCCCTGGTTTAAAAGAGACTGTAGTACTGATAGCAGGAGGGGCAGTTGGTGAGCAAGAGGTCATGGCCTGCCTAGACTTACCTGAGATGTTATCCATGACAGGTAGTAACCATCTTGGAGGATGGAGAGGACCCACGTGTCTGAAGTGAACAGATTCCAAACAGGAAAGCAATGGGAAAGGCAAGCAGACAGTGGAATGGAAGCAGCTGGTGGGGGAGGCAGAGTGGCAGGTAGTCAGACACTACCTGCCTTGTCCTGAAAGGGTGTCCTTTGACTAGAGGAGGAAGGTGCTCTAGCTGAAGGATTTTTCTTTCTTGCTTACCTGTGTCTAGTTTGAGGAACAGGATAGTTTCTGTAAAATTTAGGTACAGGGGAAACTAGCAGATGATTAAGATCCTGCATCTCTTCTTTTGTTGCAGGAATTTGAAAGTATCTGCTACTTTTGAGCCAAATAAGGCAGCATTGTCAAGTGGTGCATCATTGAGATTAACTCTGAAATCATCTAGCAGGGGTTGCAAACGCAGCCAGGAGTATCTGCTAAGTGCAGAAGCTGAAGCTGCTGACCTTGCTGAGGATTCTGCAGCATCACAGCTACATTTAATTGAATGCCTGGTGACTTGGGATGCAAGGCCAGTAGAGAAGATACAGCTGATTTGGCTGAGGAATCTGGAATGTCTGCCAACAGTTTGGTGGCAGAGTCTAGTAATTAGTAGCTCTAAATGCCAAAGTGGAAGAGGTGTAAATCTTTTTGCCTAACTATTCTACAGTTTTGCTGTCTTCATCAGCAGGAAGGATGGTGCTGGTAGACAAGAGTTTGGAAGCTGTGTCTGTGGAGACAGAAATGGTAGCTGGATCTGCAGGAGGGCACTTGATCATGTGCTTAGCTGAATCTGGGACTTTGTATAGTCTGTCTGTTCTATGAGGAGCAGGACGTTGCGAGGAGATGCAGAAGAAAGGGCATCTAAAAAGGCAGGCAGTATAGGAGGAATGGCCGAAGGGGTCAATGTTTCCATTTGAATGAGGTCATAGTACCTCTTTTGTATTTCAGATATGTCAGTGGATTCCCAATTTGAAGCATTCCCTCATTTTAAAAATAGTTTCAGAGACATTCACATCTTACAACAGGGAAACTTGGGTCTATAGATTCTTCCTCTGGGGATCCATATCTCAAGGAGAAGGGAGGTGTGAATTACGAGAGAGGGAATCATCTGAAGAATCTGAACAGATGTCCTCTTCCTTAGTAACTGTCTCTGCAGGTTGAGACCAAGGACTAAGGAGAGGTTAAGAAGATGCAGAAGAAGCTGATGTAGGCCTCAGAGCCATGAAAGCTGAGAGAAAAGGCTTTGGCTAAAGGCCTGCCAGTCTGGAATACTTTCGGCCGGCTGAGAGATATGCTTCCTTTTTTCTCTCCTCTTTAGAGTCCCAATGGGCGACTATTTAGGAGCGGGAGTCAAAGTCTGAGCAGGGAATCTGAAGGCTCCCCTGAAGACGTTGGTTGCCCCCTGGCATCCAAAATGGTCACCGGAATAGCCTCTACGGACATGCTCTCGCTCACCGGTAGTATGGCTTCCTTAGAGGTACCCATGATATCCGGTGCAGCGGATCCGTGTCCAGATCCTCAGACTAGGCTGATGTCGGTCACAGGCTGTGGATCGGCCAGAAAAGGCTCAGCAAGTGTTACGGGCCGTAAAGATATGGCCTTCTTTTTTGGCTGTTCAGAGGCGACATCCGATAAGCCCTCCATATGCAAAAGAAGTTGTTTTAGATGCTGGTTCTCTAAGTACAAATGGAGCGCATGCAAATGACTGTGCAACGTTTTCGGAACAAATGCCTGGCAAACAGGGCAGGCCTTATAATTGTGCGACCATCCGAGATAGAACTAATGCTTATTGTGGGTGTCGTTATGAGGGATCTGACTGCTGCACTGATATTTACCTTTCTGGATGACGTGAAAAGGCAGTAATACAAAAGGAAGAACTGAAAAGGTCCCCAATGGGGTACTTAGCTTGAAACTTGAACACCTGGCGTATGACTAGCGGCTGGAACGTTCTGAGGGCTGGTGCATGCTGGTGTAACTTTTATGGCCCACATAATCTCTCCTAGACATGATGTCTCATGCACCTAGGAGGGAATGAAAGCTTTAGATACTGGCCGTACGTATGCAAAACTAGAAGGGTAAACCCATATGAAGAACACTGCAACATAGGAATAGGAGGACATCTGACAAATTACCGCCCAATAGCTATACTTTCTCATGAGTAACCAAGCTAGTGCAAAGGTGTATTCACATTCAAATCATTGAACACCTCAACACACAATCTTCTCATTAGCACTCAACATGGATTTAGACATTACCATAGCATAACCACTGCTCTGTCATTCATACACAAAGTTAATGGACATAGAAATGAGGGTAAATATGTTTCAGCCATCTTCCTAGACCTTTCCAAGGCCTTCGATATGGTCAATCATAACAAGCTCATAATAGCTTTGTCAGAACTAAATCTTAGTCAAGCCACTATTGCATGGTTTCAAAGCTACCTCACAGGGAGACAACAGGCAGTTAAATGGTATCAGGAACTATCTCCTCTACTCCCAGTAACAACAGGGGTTCCACAGGGCTCCATTCTCTGACCTCTGCTATTTATTATATTTACCAACAAACTTTACACCTCTACTCTCCACTCCTCAGTCATCCAGTATGCAGATGACTCTACACTAGACTCTGCCTCCTCTTCCTTAAACAGAAATTATGCCATCAAACTCGAGCTTACTTTCTCTCTGGCGAATCTTGGCTCACTGACCACCAACTAATACTTAACCCAAACAAAACAAAACTTATAATCTTCCAACCTACACACCACCACCAATCCTAACCTATCATTTAATATCATATCCAAAAACCAAACTACCATAGCTCCTGTTGCCCACACAAAGCTTCTTGGCATTGAGATTGTCTGCAACATGAAATTCGATATCCATACCTCCCTCACCATAAAGAAAGTCCACAAGAAACTAGGAACACTGTATAAAAATAAACAGTTCCTAACAAACAATGCTAGGGCCACTATTGCACATGCACGTCTCATTTCTACATTACTATATGCCTCTCCTGTTCTCCGTAACCGTAGAAAACCCTGACTTAAGCAAAATAGAAGCCCGCTATAATAAAATCACCAAATTGGCTACTAACAGTACTTACAGCTCACATCACTGTCTAGCTCTCAAACAGCTTAACTGGCTTGAACTCCCTTACCTACTTCTCTATAACCAACTTGCCCTGTCTCACACAATTCTAGATCAGCCCAAAAAATCCCCAGCACTACAAAATCTGATAACTCCATACTCTTGTACCAGAAACTTGTACAAGAAACTTGCACTCCACTAATATTCTCCTCCTCAAATTAACTAAAGAAAATAATGTCACCGGGTCATCCCTCTACTCTAACAAAACAGCCAAACAATGGAATAAACTTCTCCCTCTCATCACTGCAATAACTACCACACATGAATTAAAAAAGTCCTTAAAATCACATTTGATAAACCTCATGGCTTTGCAACTGCAACAGTCCAGCTAACATTACAACCCCTCCCCACTCTCACTCTGTCTCCACACCTCTGTAACTCTTCTATCACTCCCTTATCCCTTACTCATTAATATTTCTGTCCTCATCTTTTATACCTTTAATGCATACTTCTTCCCACTTCACATTCGCTGTTAAATGTATCTACCTGTACTTACTCTGGATGTAATTATTGACAGCTGCAAAAATGTAAATACTTTGTTTATACTAACATTTTAAAAATTATTAGTGCTACTATACGATTTATGTCCTGTGTCAATTTATGCTATTATCACTAATGTAGTGTACTGTGTGATGTCATAATGATACCAGTATTCTGAGTGTAAATGTTATTTGTGGGGCTTTTCTTCCCAGGCCTCCCCTGAAAAAGGACTAATATCCAGTCGGACTTTCCCAGTAAACAAATGTAAAATAAATAAATAAATGTATCCTTAATTTTATATCCCAAAACAGTGTAAGAAACTTCTCTGTGTGGAAGGTTTTCAGTCCATATATTTCTAGTTAATCACTGTATATTAATCAGATCAGACAATAGTAGAAGTAGCGAACGTAAACTCAAGTCAAAAAGTAATAATAGAAAATATATAATTCTACAGCATTACTAAGTATTTGAAAGTAATCCAAGCAAGGCAGGCAGTCTGTTTCCAGTCGAAAATCCTTTATTAAGTACACAGACAAGCAATCCAAGTAAAACAAAAATAGAATAATAATTTCCTCACAAGCTTTCTAAATATATATATATACTTTTTATCAGGCATGGGAGTGGTTTATTGTGCTGTAAAACAAAGTGTTATTGGTACACGTTAAATTCACATCCCTTCCCCCATCAGTGTGACATTCGAGCTGGTCCTGCCCTACCTAGTAGCTGTCATAATAATATATAGCCCTAATGTACTTTAATGTTACATCTTATTTAACCAAATTATTAAGTACATTATTAAGTCTGTGATTTTATACAAGGCAATATACTACATGGCTGGAAATATATCAACCTTAGCTCATTTTGCGATCAAAAATTATTTATAAATATATACATATACATTTTGCATGTAAAAATCAGTTTCTATTTTCATAACCTATTGTTAACAAAGATCGCTTTTGCCCTTCTAGACTTCTTCAGGTCTGTGTACAAGAACCCTAAAAACCTATATAATTGTATAATTAGTTAGTATTGTTATTACCATCATTTTGAATAAAGTCGAAAAAAGAGAACCAGAAAAAAATAAAAATAAAAAAAATGTATATGATGATGGAAACAAAATATACACTTAAATTTCAAATGATTTAAAATGGTATTTAAAACCAATTTGTAGAAAAAAATAAAATACAGTTAGTCATGTAAACAATGTGGCAATTTTCTAAGTTCCTGTGCACTTTTAATTGAACAGTAATAGTTTAGTCCAGGCTTTCTAAAATAGTTCAGCTTTAATTGCCACATGAGTTCATGTTTCTCCAGAAAATTCGGGATGTCTCCTTCAAGATCACCCATGTCTATGCGATCCAGGATCTGGAACTTAAAACCTGTGTGTCTTTTATGACGAGAAAGGTGTTTGGCTAGTGCATTATTTTTACATCCAGAGCGGATTTCTGACAGATGACATGAAATCCTTTGCTTGAGTTTTACAGTCTTGCCCACATAGAATGCATCACATTCATTGCACTGTTGGGGTTAGATTAGCTTCAATTACCACAGAGATGGAACCATTTTTGAGAAACCTGAACAACTTAGAGAATGATTTTCTAGTGAGAGGCTATGAAAGTCAGATGTTAAAAAATATCCTGGAACCCATTATAGAACTGAAATGGACTGAATCACCTTCACTCAACCTCCCCAGTAGAAAAATGTTAAGTAATCCCACAGAGAATAACAAATGCAAAAATAGCTGCATCCTGACATACACTTTGGATTATCACAGTATCAAAAATATTATTGAAGAAAACTGGGACATTGTCACAGGAAACCCTTTTCCTGATTAACATCTTAGGTGAAACCCCATCATTTGTTTATAGGAAGGCCAGGAATATTAGAAGTTTTGTTGAATTTAAACCTAGACCATGTGAGAAAACCACTAAAAGATGTGAAACTAATTGTACATTTTGTATATTTATACAGCAAGGTGATAGTTTTTATTGCCCTTATTTAAAGATCATCATTAAAACTAGTGCAGGGGGTGACTGTAACACTAAAAAAGTAATTTACAGGGCACAGTGCAATGAATGTGATGCATTCTATGTGGGCAAGACTGTAAATAACCTCAAGCGAAGGATTTCATGTCTTCTGTCAGAAATCCGCTCTGGATGTAAAAATAATGCACTAGCCAAACACCTTTCTCTTCATAAAAGACACACAGGTTTTAAGTTCCAGATCCTGGATCGCATAGACATGGGTGATCTTGAAGGAGACATCCCGAATATTCTGGAGAAACATGAACTCATGTGGCAATTAAAGCTGAACTCTTTTAGAAAGCCTGGACTAAACTACTACTGTTTAATTAAAAGTGCACTGGAACTTAGAAAATTGCCACATTGTTTACATGACTATTTTATTTTTTTCTACAAATTGGTTTTAAATACCATTTTAAATCATTTGAAATTTAAGTGTATATTTTGTTTCCATCATCATACAAATTTCTTTTATTTTTTTCTGGTTCTCTTTTTTCCACTTTATTCAAAATGATGGTAATAACAATACTAACTAATTATACAATTATATAGGTTTTTAGGGTTCTTGTACACAGACCTGAAGAAGTCTAGAAGGACGAAAGCGATCTTTGTTAACAAGAGGTTATGAAAATAGAAACTGATTTTTACATGCAAAATGTATATCTACATATAATTTTTGATCGCAAAATGAACTGATATATTTCCAGCCATGTAGTATATTGCTTTGTATAAAATCATAGACTCAATAATCTACTTAATAATTTGGTTAAATAAGATGTAACATTAAAGTACATTAGGGCTATATATTATTATGACAGCTACTAGGTAGGGCAGGACCAGCTCGAATGTCACACTGATGGGGGAAGGGAAGTGAATTTAACATGTGTACCAATAACACTTTGTTTTACAGCACAATAAACCACTCCCATGCCTGATAAAAAGTATATATATATTCAGAAAGCTTGTGAGGAAATTATTACTCTATTTTTGTTTTACTTGGATCGCTTGTCTGTGTACTTAAAGGATTTTCGACTGGAAACAGACTGCCTGCCTTGCTTGGATTACTTTTGAATACTTAGTAATGCTGTAGAATTATATATTTTCTATTACTTTCTGACTTGACGAGTTTACGTTTGCTACTTCTACTACTATTGTCTGATCTGATTAATATACAGTGATTAACTAGAAATATATGGACTGAAAATCTTCCACACAGAGAAGTTTCTTACACTGTTTTGTTTTAGACCCACTACACTTTAGTGGGTTGTTTTGAGACTTCGGGGATACCATGGAGATAACTTGTAATTTTATATCCCAAAGATACCTGAAACTATTTGAAAATGTTCCACAACAGAGACGTCCCTTTGTCTTATCAAGTACAAAATATCTGCAAATAAAGCCAACCTTTCTTTATTACAATACTAATTACATCCTTGAATTTATGTCTCTCACATTTTCTTTTCCAATGGCGATAAATATAAAGTAAATAAAAGAAAAAGGACACTCCTGCCATATTCCTCTGTTCAAACACAACATATCCCTCCCACTTAAATTCTTCACTCTGCTCCTTCATATATCTTTCTAATTAACCTTATTTTATCGGGGAATGTAAATGCCCTCCCATTAACCTGCTCTCAAAACCCCAGCTTACTCGGTCATATGCTTTTCCTACATCAAGATCCATCATCAATAGTGGTATTTTCTTACATTCTGTTTCCCTCTGGATCATCATTGTTCTATCAATGTCGTCAAATATTTGCCTCCCCTCCACAAAATCACACATATCCATACCTATCAATTTGGGCAACACTTTTGCCATTCTGTAAGTGTGTACTGACACACATTTTATAACCAGAGTTTAAAATTTAAATTGGTTTATATGACGCTGGGTCTGACTGGTCTATGCCCTCTTTAGGTAATACAGCCAACCACAGCTTTCTTCCAAGATGCTAATGCTTCCTCTCCTTTTAAATTACACACTATGTACTAACTATAACTTGGTATCTGTGTTGTCCTTTCATTCTTCCTCACAACTAGGTTATGGATCCAACCCTCAAATCAGACTCTGGCACATTTTTAACAACTTAGGTCCCAGCCTAGAGCTCCTCCTACAAACCACAAATGCTCCACACTGTACTCAACCTTCTCAGATCGAGTTTGTGGCTGACATATTCTTATAACCATCTAGCACTAAATACAAATAAAACCAAACTAATGTTTTTTCCCCCTACCAAAAACTCCATTGACAAATCCACATTCACCATACAGAGCCAAAACACCACCCTCCTTGAAATTGTTCCCAACACCAAGCTTACTGGCATCATTATTGATGAACTAAAATCTGACACCCACATCTGCTCTGCAATCAAGAAAACCACCAAAAGTTAGGTCTCTTCTACAGGCACAATTGCTTCCTAAACCCCTCTACCAGTCAAACTCTTGCATCCACCTTCCTACTTCCCTCCCTTATGTATGGTGCCCCTCTTTTCTCCAATCTCCATCTTGGTCTTCAGTCCAAACTTGAATCCTGCTACCACAAGATCTCCAAATCTGCAACCAATTCAAAAAACTCATCCCACCACTGCCATTCCCCTCCTCACCCTCAACTGGCTTGAACTACCTCAATTACCTCCAACTCACCAATGCCCAAAAGCTCATCTTTAAATCTGCCAACTGCCCAGCTCTCACTACTTCCGTAAAACCTTACATGCCCAACCACTCACTCAGTTCCAAAAATCAAAATCTCCTTCAGATCCACAAACCTGCATGACATCCTGGCCATCTACTGCTGTTCCACTCCTTAGCTAAACAGTGGAACCATCTCCCCACACACCTACACAACCTACCTAACCATACAAATTTCAAATCTCAGCTACTCTCTCCTACTTCTTCCAAATGGGAATGCCTTTGCCACTCTCCAACTTAACCCCCCCCCCTCATTCCACCTTCCACTGACTCATCCAACTCCCGCAACAATTACCTCATCCCACCTAAAACAATCCCTCCCATAACAAAAACTAATTTTCTCTCTAATATCTATTGTACTATATTCTCCAATCTCAAATATACTATTACCCTCTTCATGCATAACATTTTCCTAGCCTATTAATGGCTAGTAGCTATATATTTTGAAATGTTAAACCTACAATTGAGTTTATAACAAAAATATTCACTTTATGTAAATGTTTAAATTTCTGTACTGAACTATATCTTTTCATTTTTGTAACATTTTGACAAGCCAATTGCAAATATCATGGAGCTTATCTGTAAATATTTAATTAGCTGCATGAACTATTTTTGTAACATGTTAAATGTAACTTGCAATTATTGTGGAGCTTTTCTCCCTGGGCCTCCGCTGAAAACAGGCTCTTTTTGGCCCAGTGGACTTCCCCGGTCATCAAACTTAAATAAAATAAATAAATAAAATAAGCTAAAGACGTTTAATAAAAGGCAGGAAATAAAAGCAAAAACCAGAGGCTCAAAAAAGGGAATGCAGTATCCCTCGGTTTACTATTATAACTCCGAAGTGCATTCTGTTGAAAGCTGGTATCTCCAATTCCTAAGCACGAAAGTGACAATGTCGAATTCTGACATTGCCAAAAGTACATCTCGAATTCGACCTCCAAATGGGCTTTACATGGGTCGAGACAGGGGCGAGATTTGTACTTCGACAATGTCGGGTTCGACATGGTTACCATTCGACCCTTGCCGTTCGCTGTAGCGGTGACGACAACATAAGCATTGGAATTATGATAGTAAATTGTATCCCTATAAATAACTCCATAGATCCTCTAGGAAGTCCTGGGGCTGGGGGATGGCTGAGAGGAAAAGTGAGGAAGAATGAATGGACACAACACAGATACCAAGTTATGTTAAGTACACAACTTCTAAATCTGATGTTGTCCTTTTCATTCTTCCTCATGACTGGGTCAGAGTCCTCAGCTATGTAACTCTCGGGTGGCCCCAAGGAAGGATATGATGGAGCACTGTCAAAGAAAAGGAAGCTCTGCTTCTGGAGACAATGCCCAAACTGTAATGTCTCACAAAGGTATGAGATTTTTACCAAGTGGCTGCTGCACAAGTATACTCAATGGAAACTCTAGATGAAAACGCAGCTGAAGCAGCCATAGATCTGGTAGAATGCACTTTTGGAGGACAATGCAACTTCAAGCCACAGATGGAATAAATGAAAGATATACAGGTTGTTTAAACCATTTAGCTAATGTAACTTTGGATACTGCGAGGCCTAGACGGTTGGAGAAAAAGGACACAAAACTGATTAGATTTCCTACACTGTTTTGTTCTGCGAAGATAAAAAACTTAACTGCCTGTGAACATCAAGACGATGCAACAAGTAATCGCTCTTACTGGTGAAATTTGGAAAGACAACTGGCAGTTGCATCTATTGGTTAATGTTAGATTCCATAGCTACTGTGGGCATGAAAGAAGGATTAGTACGAAGGGAAACCCTATCTTTGTGAAAAATTATATACGGTGGCTTGGAAGAAAGTGCCTGAATTTCAGATTCTTTTAGCTGATGTAATGGCCACCAAAAAAGACAGTTTTACAAGCAAAAAAATTCATGCCACAGTCACTAGCTGGTTCAAAAGACTGGAGTTAAACTAATCGTGAGATCCCAAGGGGGAGAAGAGTCTTTAATCAGAGGTCTAAGGAGGAAAGCTCCTGTCATAAATGTTTTACATAATCTAAACATGGAAAGGGGGTCCAGAATAATCACCAGCATGAAAATTGGATATGGCTGCCAGATGAAGCTTGACTGTGGAAAAACTATCTCCTTCCTTGAAAAGGGAAGTAAGAAAAGATGACTGTTGAAACTGAAGCCAAGAAAGGATCCATATTCTCTTTAGAGACCCAAAAGGCAAACCTTTTCCATTTGCTTTTCTACACCTTCTTAGCTTAAGCTTTCTGAGAAGTCAAAACTATCTCATGAACAGGGGGAAGAGAGCCTGGACCTTTTAATAATCACTGGAAATGGAGAAACCAAGCAGTTAGTTCGAGGGTGGTTAGATTCTGCTGTAGGCCTTCTGATGGGTGAGAAAGGAGGTCCTGTTTGAGTTCCAGTATCCATGGAGAATATTTTACGGGAGACCAGAGGAAAGGAAACCTTATCTGATTAGGCTAGTAGGGGGCAATGAGGATTTCGGAGGTCTTCAACCGTTTTGCTTTCTGTAGAAACTTCAGGTCAATGGTAACTAGGAATAAGCATAAAGGAAGACCAGTTGTGAACTATAGCATCCCTTGGGGACTCCCCCAGAAGGGGGATAACAGCAAAGTATCTGCTGCATTTGTTATTCTGCAGAGATGCATAGAGATAGCAAAGTTGGATAATCCAACGGCTGAAAATCAGATTCGCTACTGAAGGACTGAGGGACTACTCGTGCAGGGTCAAAAAGGACCTGCTGAGTTTGTCTGCAAGAATGTTGGACTTCTCTAGTATATGAGCTGCAATCAGAAATCTGTCTGAAAACATTGCTCATTCCCAGACCCTCATGGCATCTCTGCACAGAGGACATGATTGGGTTCTTCATTGTTTGTAGGTATACCAGACTGACATGTCTGTGTGAACTGCAACAGTTCCTAAAGTGAGAACGTCCTGAAAGGCTCGCAGCATTAGGAGTACCTCTCTCATCTCCAGAACACTGACATGCAATCTTCTTTCTATTGTAGTCCACATGGCATAGACCATCTTTCTCTTGAAACACCCTCTCCCACCCTAGCTGCTAAGTGTCCATAGCTACAGTGGCTGTGGGGGAGGGAAGTATAAACAGCCTGCTGAGGTGCAGATCATTCGAAAGAATCCACCATAGTAAGTGCTTCTTGCAAATGGGTGTCAATTTTATAGGAACAGATAAAGGCTGGTAAAGAATAGACCAATGAACAGTGTCCACCAGAGAACTTGCATAAAATAATCAGGCCAGCGGAAAGATTAGTTGTGTAAAATCTTACCATAAACACAGATGCCCCTCTCTTCCATGTTGCAGTATTCTTACTGTGGGATCCTCTGCCTCAGGTGACCCAAACATCTGGCTCCTGTGCAAAAGCTTAAGCCTGGTTGCTGCCAAATGTGTAGGATGTCACATGCAGGGCCATAAACCATGGGCCTTAAATGTGACATCTGCACGCACAGACCTCAGAACTGATTGTCCAGTGGGACAATAGTCTAAGGAGTACAAGAAATATGGCATCTAGATAGGGTAAATCTAATGAAAGGCGTAGGTGGGTGGGAAAGAATACTGCAACATGCAAGAGAAGGACATCTATGGTTATGGTAAGATTTTACACAACTAATCTACGTCCTTCTATTTCCACGTTGCAGTATTCTTACTGTGGGAGAGTGTCACAGCTCAAGAGGAGGAAAGGGTGGTGGAAAAAGTTGCAGTTTCCAGGAATCCATGCAGGACTGCCCTAGCAAATCCTGCCCTGGCTCTGGAGATATGGTCCAATTTGTAATGTTTGATAAAGGTATGCACAGAGGACCACGTGGATGCATTAAGAATGGTGGCTGTGTTCAGGCCTTTCAGGAAGGCTCCAGAAGTGGCTATGGCTCTTGCAGAATGTGCTTTAACATTGTAAAACTTGTAAGGAATGAAGGCAAACTGAAGAACACAAAAAAGGATCCACTAGGTGCCAAATACTCAAACGGCAACAAGTCGAAATAAAAAGCTTTAATTCCTTAAGTGCGCTTTTGAACATACACTTTTCGTCAGAGCTCTTGCCCCGACTTCCTCAGAAGAAACACAAGCTCAAAATACACTTGCAATCAATTTAAAAACTTTTCTGGCGTGGTCACAAACAATTAATTAATTAATTAATTAATTAATTAATTAAGAAACATTAAATTGAAAAACAAGTGAAACGTAAGTTAGAACCACATAGTTCAAACATAATTTAGAACGCAAGTTAAAATGTGATCTAAAAATAACTTTTAAACCACTTTAAAGTGCACAAGCAATTCAGGGCGAATCAATATTAAATATTCAATGTAAAATGTTGAATGTAAAATAAAAAGTGTGAAATGTTAAATGAAAAGTGAAAAATGAAAAATACCAATGAAGTGTATAAAGCACTCCGTGTTACTGGAATCATGTTGTTTTGCTATGTGAAACCAGTAATATAATAAAGCTAACCAATATATTCTAGGGAAATAAATACGTAACCTAGAATAAAATATGTAACTTAAAATAGCACCATAAACTAAAAATGGAAAATAGAAATAGAAGAAATATAGTGAACATGTCATTCGCTCTTAAGCATAGGCATCTAAGTAGTTCCAACTATAAATACGATTTTATTTTACACTGAAAGTTAAAAAATTATCAATTAAGGATGAATTTGTAAAATTATCGATAAATGATACAGATTGGAATCGATGATGGGTTCATCAATAGTGAAATGTAAATTAATAGAGGCAAGAAGTATGTGCAGTTGGCAACTAAAAATAAGCATCTAAAAATATCTAAAAATATTTCCTCAACTAATCCTAAAATGGTGTTAAATCACAAT
The DNA here is from genome assembly GCF_019279795.1 of Protopterus annectens. Taxonomy (NCBI): domain Eukaryota; kingdom Metazoa; phylum Chordata; order Ceratodontiformes; family Protopteridae; genus Protopterus; species Protopterus annectens. Next base: position 92,381,860 of record NC_056750.1, read on the forward strand.
ATTTATCAATAAATAAACAATTGTTATACACATCACTCAATCGTAACGTCAATATTGGAAAACAACTGTAATATTATAATAGTGTTAATAAATTAGTATTAGTGCTTCAATAGTCATCTTTCAAGGTTCTTTAATCTAAGGATACATTTTATTGATATAATTTCATTCAATCCTGGATGTTGGCTGGCATTAGTTTTGAGTTGCCAGATAAGCTCCTTCTTTTCTAAATAAAGAGATTCTGGGCCTCCTCTGTCATCCTTGTGTTCTAAATTATGTTTGAACTATGTGGTTCTAACTTACATTTCACTTGTTTTTCAATTTAATGTTTCTTAATTAATTAATTGTTTGTGACCATGCCAAAAAAGTTTTTAAATTGATTGCAAGTGTATTTTGAGCTTGTGTTTCTTCTGAGGAAGTCGGGGCAAGAGCTCTGACGAAAAGTGTATGTTCAAAAGCGCACTTAAGGAATTAAAGCTTTTTATTTCGACTTGTTGCCGTTTGAGTATTTGGCGCCTAGTGGATCCTTTAACATTGTAAGGCAAGTCTTTCCATGGTGAGAGTAGCAGAAGGAAATAGTTTTTGGTATCCAGTAGGATATATTATATGCTTAGATATAGCCTTGCCCAGGGCCCTGAGGTAGAAGGACACAGAGATTATTAGATTTTCTAATGGCTTTGGTTTTGTCCAAATAAAGCCGTAATTGTCTGTGGACATCTAAAGAGTGGAGTACTCTCTCACTGTCACTCTGAAGAGAGGAAAAGAAGATGGTTAAATGAATAGACTGACTGAGGGACAGCTCATTGACCATTTTGGGCATAAAGGTGGGATGGGGCGAAGGGTCACCCTATCCTTGTGGAAAATTGTGTAAAGTGGGGATGCCATGAGTGCTTGTAACTTGGAAACCTTCCTGGCTGAAGTAAGGGTTACTAACAGAACAGTTTCCCATGTGCACATCTGCAGAGAAGCAGAGCTCGATGGTTCAAAAGGTGCAATTGTGAGTTTCTCCAGTACGTAGTTCAGGTCCCAAGGTGGTGGAACAGGTTTCTCTGGTGGCCTAAAGGGGAGGACCCCTTTTAAGAATAGTTTGACATCCAACCTAGAAAGAAGAGATGGGTCCAAAGGTAAGCAAGCAGAGATGGCAGATAAGTGGACCTTCACTGAGGAATATGAAAGGTCTGATTTTATAAGCTCTCACACACAGGCTAGGACTAGTGGAACATCCGCTTGGAAGGGGTTCCTTTGCCTTTGGAGACACCATTTGGAGAACCTTCTCCATTTGGAAAAGTACAGTTGTGTACACTAAACATAAATGTAGATTTTCAAGTGTATTCACTGCTGCAGTCATTACCTGTGGGTTATCTCTGCTGTGGTAGCCCTCGGCCGGGCCGAATGCCAGAGTCAATGTTTTTCTGAGATGACTGCAGTCGCCTGTAGTCTGATGTCAGGTCATGAGTACTATAAAGCAAGGCAGCCAATGTCATTACATCAGTTTTTCTTGCCCTAACCCGTCAGAAGCACAAGGACATAAGGTAAAGTGGTCCTGGTGGCTAAAAGCCATTGTGGGAAGCGTATGTCCCCCTAGAGAAAGATGATACAAGAAGGATGGAGGGAGGGAAACCAGGACTTCAACAGTGAATACACTCGAACATCTATATTTATGGTAAGTGTACACAACTGTACTATGTTCTTCGTGTTTCTTTGTTGCAAAACTGAGGAGAGGGGTGGAAAGATAGGTTAGAACTCTAGGCATGGGTCAGCAAGGCCTGCAGAACTGCAGAGGCAAACCATGCCCTAGATGTAGAAAAAAAAAAGAGGGAGGTGCTAATGCTTTGTAAAGGTATGGACATAGGTCCAGGTGGCAGCTTCCAAGATGTCCCTGGTGGGGACACATCTGAGGAAGGCTGGGAAGTGGAGACTGCCCTAGTGGAATGGGTATGAATACACTTTGGGGGGAGATTTCCCATGTAACCTGTAGCAGAAATGGATACAGTGCGATATCCACCTGGAAATGGTTTGCTTGGAAATGGGCTTCCCCTCTGCCACTGGGGCAAAGCTGACAAGCAGCTTGTCTGTTTTTCTGAAATGTTTAGTACTGTCCAGGTAGTATCGGACTTGTCTGTGCATGTCTAGTGAGCGCAGAATTCTTTCCCCCTTGTTTTGAGGGTTGGGAAAGAAGGTGGGTAGGTGTATGGCCTGGTTGAGGGTCACATCAAATACCACCTTGGGCATAAAGGAGGAGGTTAGTCCTCAGGGAGACCCTGTCTGCATGGAAAATTTAAAGGGCTCAACAGCCATGAGTGCCTGAAGTTCTGAACCTCTTCTGGCTGAGGTGATAGATAGTAGGAAGGCAGTCTTCCAGGAGAAGTATTTCAATTCTGCTGAAGCAGCAGATTTGAATGGAGATGAAGTTAGTTTTTCTAAAACATAACTCGGGTCACAGGCTGGCGTGGCAGGCCTTCAGGGAGGTCTGATATTAGAAGCCCCTCTGAGGAATTGTTTAGTTAAAGGATGTGAGAAGACGGGTAGGTATGAATCGTAATAGGCTGAATGGGCTGAGGCATGGATTTTAATAGAAGAGAAGGGGAGGCCACTTTTAAGTAACTTGGCTAGGTAGTCCAAGCTAAGAGGGATGGCAGGATCTGAGGTACTGGCCCCTCTGGACTGGCTCCAGGAGCAGAAACTTTTCCATTTCCCTGCATAAGATTTTGTGGTGCTGGCCCTTCTGTCCTCTGTGATAATGTCTAGGACCTGTTTGCTTAACAGGGACCCCTTTGTTTGCTTTTACAGTATTAGCCATGCTGAAAGATTGAGAATCTGCAAGTCTGGGTGCAGTATTCCCCCCCACACACCGGGGGTCAAGAGGTCTGAGATCAGGGGAAGCTGCCTGAGGGGCTGTAAATTCAGGCAGCGCAATAAGGGGTAGCAATGCTATCTGGGCGAATCTGGAGAAATGAGAATGGCCTTTGGTCTCTCTTTCCTTATTTTGATCAGCACCTTGGGAATAAAAGGCAGAGGAGGGAATGCGTACACAAAGAAGGAGTTCCAGGGGAACGTCAAGGCTTCCACTTTCCACGCTAGGAGGCGACACTCCCTGGTACAGAATTTTTTCATCTGGTGGTTTAGGTGCGAAGCAAAGAGATCCACCTCCTGAGTAATTTGCAGAAAGATTTTTCTGTGCAGCTGCCAATTGTGGGGGTCCAGTAAGTGTCTGCTTAGGTGGTTTGCGAGGGTGTTACTGACCCCTGGTAAGTATTGGTCAATTAGGTGTAGACCCCTGGCTACCCCTGCACAGAGGGAAAGATTGCCACCCCCCCCCCCCCCCGTTTGTTGATATACCACATTACTGTGGTGTTGTCTGTTTTTATAAGGAGAACCCCTGGCCTGAGATGGGGTTTGAAGGATGTCAGAGCCTTTTGTACTGCCATCATTTCCTTCTGATTGATGTGCAAGGGAAGGTGCTTGGCATCCCAAAGACCTTGGGTGCACCTGCCTGCTAGGTGAGTGCCCCAAGCAATGTCTGAGGCATCGGTGGTGATGGTCTGGCCTGTAGGGTGGAGGATGAAGGGAAGACCATTGTTCTTGGCACAGGCCCCCCACCACCAGAGAAACTCAGGCCTTATACATGAGATCAGAGGAAGAGAGGTCTCTAGAGACGGAGTGTGCTGACACCAAATGTTCTTTAGATACCACTGAAGTTTACTCATGTGAAACCTGGCCAAAGGAATTAGAAGGATACAAAATGCCATGTACCCCAGGGCTTGCAGGAACTTCCTCGCAGTGAGGTGACTTCTGGCAGCCAGCTGGGTAAAGTAGACAGGCTGGAAGCTCTGCCTTTCCGGGGATAGGAAGGCCATTTGGGATGCTGTCTCTTAGCAGTGCTCCCAAGAAAATGATCTTCCTGGAGGGGGTTTGCTTTAATTCCTTCTCGTTCATGGAAAACCCTAGGGAAGTAAAGAAGGTTTTGACAAAGAGAAGGTCCTGCAGCAGCTCTTCTTTGCACTCTGCCTGAATGAGGCAGTCATCCAGTTAAGAGTAAATCTGTACATTTCTCTGTCTGCAAAACGCTATGGCCGGGGCTAAGCATTTGGTGAATACTCTGGGTGCAGTAGATAAGCCAAAGGGTAGCACAGAGAACTGAAAGTGTTGTGAGCCTGCTCTGAAGCGCAGGACTTTCCTGCAGGATTCCCTTATGGGGGTGTGGAGGTAGGCATCTTTTAAGTCTAGGGTCACTAGCCAGGCATTTTTTGTCAGCATAGGCAACAGCTGCAGCAAAGTTAGCATTTTGAATCTGGGGACCACCAGGGAGGTGTTCAGAATGGATAGATCCAGGATGAGGTGCCAAGTGCCCTCTTATCTGGGAAAAAGGAATAGTTTGGAATAAAAACCTTTGCCTGTTTGATCTGAGGGGTCAGGTTCTACTGCCCCCTGGGATATGAGAGTTTGGACCCGTTTCAATGCTTCTGCCCACTGATTTGGAGGCAAGTCTGGGTACCCTCTTGGAATTGGGAGCTCACCGAAAGAGAATATGTATCCCTGAAAAATGATCTTTAAGACCTATTAGTCCTTCGTTACAGAAAGCAAATTTTCTTTGAAGAGGGACAGCCTTCCTCCTAGCTTTTGGTGAGTGAAGGGAGAGGGAGTCATTGGGAGTTCTTGACATAGAAGAGTGGCTTAGAACTCCCTGGCTTTGGGGCGGAAGTGGTCCACTGTTTGTTCACTGATGGCACTGGGATAGGGGCATGGATGGTGTGCCCCTGCGGGGATTACCTTGGACCTGGCTTGCTAGGTGCAGGGAAGGACCAGTGCTTACAGGAAAAGTTCCTGCTGAACCTGGGAGGTTGAATCTGAAAGAAATATTTTACTGTTTGCATAGATTTTGCTTTGTCATCCATCTTTTTAAACACCTCTTCTGCTTTTACTCCAAACAAGCGGTCCTTATCCAGGGGTGCATCAATCAGTTTACACTTGACATGATCAGGGAGAGGTTGTTCCTTCAACCATGCATGTCTCCTAATGACATATCCTGAAACTGGTGCCCTGCTAGAGGCTTCTAGGGCATCATATCCACAGTGTAATAAGTGTTTGGCCACTTGACAAGCAGAGTTCAGTAAATCTGTTAACGTTTTCGAATTGGCAGAGTCAGGAAAAGTAGAAATCTTTTGTTTTAAAAGTTCCAAAGTGTGTTGCTATGTTAACATATGGAAATGCCAGCTGAGTGCTCTGATAGCTAAGGTTACAGAGGTGTATACTTTTTTACCCCATCTGTCCAGAGCTCTGGAATCCTTGTCAGAAGGAACAGGATTTTTGGCAGAACTAGTCTTAGATCCTTTAGGTCCTTGTGTAATGACCTCTGGGTTTGCAGCAGGATTTCTGTACAGGTATTTGTGAGAATCCGGTACTCTGTAATACCTGTCAGGTTTACTGGGAACAGGTGGGAGGGCATCAGGGGCTAAGCTGGAGTCATGGAAAACATCATCCACCACTTCTAAAATAGGGGGGATGGCCAGGGGCCTGTGCTGGGGCAGGTCCAGAAACACACCAAGTCTTTTCTCAGACTAGGGGAAATCCTGAGATTCACATTGGAAATGTTCCCTGAGAGTGTTAAGGATTTCCCCAAAGGAAAGGTCTTCTGGTGGGGAGGTAAAAGAGATAGACTCCTCTGCATCTGAATCCTCGTAAGCAGTCAGAGGTGTTTGTTCCTCTTCAAAATCTGAAGAGTCAGATTCCTCAGAATCCTGTTCTTTTAATTGCATGGAAATGTTCCCTGACGGTGTTAAGGGTTTCCCCAAAGGAAAGGTCTTCTGGTGGGGAGGTAAAAGGGATGGACTCCTCTGCATCTGAATCCTCATAAGCAGTCAGAGGTGGTTGTTCTTCAAAATCCGAAGAGTCAGATTCCTCAGAATCCTGTTCTTTTAACTGCTGGACAAGTGTGCCTTTTCCTTTTAGAAGTTGTGGCCTGAATACCCAAGATAAGCGAGATGAGATCCTCCGCCATTTTAAGCATTTGTGCTTGGGGTGGTGGAGCAGGAGCAAGATGGTGACTAGAAGCAGATTTTCTACAAGTGGCCTGGCTTCTAGGCCCGAGAGTATCCGTTGGTCTGAGAGAAACGGTAGTCAGATGAGAAGACATCGGTTTTAGTCTAGATTCGCTAGTGCGAAAGGCCTCCTTGGAAGCTGGTGCCTGCGCAGTGGCTCCAGACCCAACTGAGGCAGAGATAGCCAAAGGCTCGGAAGACAAAAGATTTCTGTGGCATAGCAGATTCTGAAAGGACCTCGGTAGAGGCCTGCGTAGATACTGAATCAGGCATCAGGGTCTGTGAAAGAGTCTCACTGAATTCCAGAAAACTGATGAACTGCTTAGCGGTAGAATTGTCAGAAGGCTTAGCCTTGTGTGGTCTGTTTCTAGCTTTATCGCTACGTATTTTTGGAATATCCATGGATTGTTGGCTGACAGATGCCAATTTGGAATGTGAAGATGGAACATGAAAATACCTGTCTACAATAAGAGCTCTACGGCGAATGGTTCTCGCGTTGAAGAGGACACAGAATCGGCAACGGGGGACATCGTGGTCTGGGCCTAAACAAGTGACGCAGTAAGAATGGAAGTCTCAGTGTGGGATCTGCTTTCCACAGATGAAATAATCAACTTTTTCGGACATCTGTTAGTGCAAGAAAAAAGGGTCCCAACGGGGTACTTAGCTTTAGATGTTTTCAGCTGAAATTCAAACTCTGATAACGACTGACCAGTACTCGAGCAAATTGCTTCTGCTATGGGCTCCACGGGAAGAAAGACTGATGTAATGACATTGTCTGCCTTGCTTTATAGCACTGATGACCTGACGTCAGACTAGAGGTGACTGCAGCCAAAGCAGAAAAACAATGTCTCTGGTAATCGGGCCGGTCGAGGTCCACCACAACAGGGATAACCCACAGATGATGACTAAGAGTGAAACACGAAGGACATCATAGGATCTCCTGGTAGTGGGTTTCCTGGCCTGCTGCAGGATGGAGAGCACATCCTCTGAGTACCGGTGTCTGAAGGGAATCAAGAGTTTATCACCCAGGGGGTTAAAAAGGGCATCTCCAGGTGTGGATGAATGACAGATCCCTTCTGCTTTGTGAGCAGGTCCACCTTGTCTGGCAACTTGTGGTGATTGCCCTTGGCAAGAGATTGAAGAAGGGGAACCAATCTTGCCTTGGCCAATAGGGAGTCACCAACAAGATTGTCCCTCTGGATTTTTAGAAGGGCTTTCTGAATGAGTGGGAAGGGAGGGAAGGCATAAAGTAACAGTCCTTTCCATGAGGTGCAGAAGGCATTCACTCTCCAGGCTAGTGGGGAGGGATCCCTGGAGCAGAAAAGCTGCAATTGTCTGTTCTGGGGGAGGCAAACAGATCCATTTGAGGTGTATCCCGCTGGTGGACAATGTCTAAGAACATATCTCTGTGCAACAACCACTCAATGCACAAAGAAGGATCTGCTGATGGCAGCCGCCTGATGGTTGTCCTGGGATGGAATACAGACCACCTGCAGTGTGATGTGCTGAGAGGCTAGCTCTCATGCCTGCATTGCTATGCTGCAGAGTAGGTAAGACCTGGTCTCTCCCCCCCCCTTTGTTGATGTACCACATCAATGTTGTATTGTCTGTGAAGATTTGGAGGGGGTCTGGCTGCATAATAGGGAGGAAGATCTGTAGGGCTAGGTGGAGCGCAGTCATTTCCCTTATGTTATGTTTTTTCTGGAGGGAGGGCTCCCACTGGGCTTGCACCTTGAGGCCATTCATAGTTGCTCTCCATCCTAGATCAGAGGCATCCTTGTGCATGCATTGTATTGGGTTGCAGAGGTTGGCCTGGGTTCTGCTGTACTTGCTGCATCCACCACCACAGCTCTGTCTTCAGGCTGGGTAAGAAGAGTACCTGAAAGTCCAGGGGGGGTGGCTGTGTTGTCACCAGACATTTTTAGGTACCACTGGAACTTCATGTGCAGCCTGGCTAGGGGTAGCATAGAGACTGTGGCTGCCATGGGGCCTAGGAGACACATGAATCGTCTGGCTGAGATGTGGGTGGCCAGGAGGAGTTCGTGGAAGTGGCTGACTAGAGAAGATACTTTGTCCTGAGGAAGGAAGGCCTTCATCAAGTCAGTTCTTATCCTGCAGCCCAGGAATGTCTCGTCTTGGGCGAGGGATGATTTTGCCAGGTTGAGAGTGAACCCCCAAGCTCTGGAGCAGGGACATAGTGAACAGCAAGTGTTTCTTGAGAATGATTTCCGCATATGCTAGGATGAGGAGACGTGATCTAGGTAGGGGTAGATTTGGATGCCTTTTGTTCTGCAGTGTGCTACTGCTGGGGCTAGGCACTTTGTGAAGACTCTTGGTGCAGTAGATAAACCAAAGGGCAGGGCAGTAAATTTGAAGTGTGAAGAGGGTCCAGCAATACACAAATACTTCTGCAGTTTTGGTGGATGGGAATGTGGAGGTATGCCTCCAAGTCCAAAGTGCCATGAAAGCTTTGGGTGGCAATAGTGGAAGAAGGCTTTGTAGTGATAGCATTCTGAATGAAGGGACTTTCAGAAAAAGGTTTAGGAAGGACAAATCCAGAATGGGCCTCCAAGGGCCATCCTTTTTTGGGACTAGGAAGAGCCTGGAGTAGAACCCCCACCCCTTCTTGGACTGAGGGGACGCTTTCTATGGTCCCCTGGGAAAGTAGCTCTTGGATAACCTGAAGGATTAGGTGTAGCTGGTTTTTTGGGTGGGAAGGGATGCTTTGTGGAAGGGCTCTTACCTGCCAGGACATGAAGTACCCTTTTTCCACTACTGCCAATACCCATCAGTCCGAAGTGACTTTTTCCAGAAGGATGGACAGAGAGGGAGGTGGCTGAAGCAATCACACATGGTTTCCGTCTTGAAAGGGCTACCTTGTGGTAGGTTGCGAAGGGGCTGCCCGTGGGGAAGATGGATTTCTAGACCCTTTTCTGTGTCTAGAAGAGGAGGAGGTGGATGGGGCTGGGGCCCTTCTGACAAAGGTGGTCTTGGCAGGGTAATTTCTGTAAAATTTGGGGACTGGAGAGACCAACAAATGTTTGAGGTCCTGAAGCTCCTTGCTTTTTTCCTGGAAGCTTCTGACCAGTTCAGCAGACTATTTGTCAAACAGGAATTTGCAGTCCAATGGTGCATCTAAGATTTTGTTTTTAAAATCTTCAAGGAGGGCTGAAGCCTAAGCCAGGAATACCTGAGCAGTACAGAGGCTGAAGCTGCAGACCTTGCAGAGAGCTGCACTTTATAGAATATCTGGCAACCTGTGATGCTAAGGACAGGTTAGATGCTAACTGAGATCTGCTAGGAGGGTCAGGCATGTAGGAAAGCAAGAAGGATGCCTCTGAAGCAAAGTCTAGGTCATATTTGACCATGTGGTAACTGATAGCCCTGAAAGGCAGTGTGGAAGATGTGTACAACTTTTTCCCCAGTCAGTCCACGACCTTGCTGTCCTTGTCTGATGGCAAGAGGGAGGAGGAAGGTATTAATCTGGGCTATTTGTCAGGGGCCACTGCAATGACTGCAGGATCTGCCATTGGTGGCTTACTGAGACATTCGTGATCAGGACCCTTTGTAAAAGTGGTCAGGTCTTTTGGGAGCTGGGGGCTGTGATTCTTGGGTCTTTGAGACTGATGCAAATGAATCTAGGTAAACCTGGAATCACAGGAGGGATAGCGAAGGGAGAGGGTGATTCCACCTGGAGTAGTTCAAAATATCTCTTTTGAACCTCAGTCATCTGAGTTGCATCCCACTTGAAGTACTCCCTCATTTTGGCAATTGTTTCCACAAAAGAAATGTCTTCAGGGGGGTGTCTCTCCCTCTAGGGAGTCCTCATCTGGGGAGTAGTAATGCAAACAGGAAGCTAACTGGGAGGTGTAGGTAACAAATTCATCTGAGGAGGAAGAGGAGGAGTCTTCCTCCTGGGTGTGAGCGGGATGAATGGAAGCAGCTGAGACTGGCCTGGGGCTGAGAGCAGGCAATGTGGCAGGCAGAGGGGATGAAGGCCTAAGAGCCATAAAGGCCTGAACCAAAGACTGAGAAAAGGTATGCCAATCTAGTTGATCCTCAGAGGAAGTAGACAGAAGTTTTTTTTTTTTTTGCTTCCTCTTAAGAGGACTAGACTTAGTGGAAAGAGAGGGCCTAGTATCAGGTGTCTGGCCTGTGGGAAAGGATTAAGATTCCTGGTGGGCAGGCTCCCAGCAGAGCCTGGCTCCCCCTCGACCTCTGCCGATGCCAAAGCGACTTCCGAGGAAGTCTTACCGGTGTTTCTGAGGTAGCTTCCATGAGGGTAGTCACTGAAATCGCCAGTTCTAAAGGACATCCCTCAACCCCTAAATGGGTGGCTAGCAGAATGTCCGATGACGGAAGGGCAGAAGTGGTAGGCCTTGCAACACTGGCCTTCTTTTTAGGTGGCTCCGCCTCGACGCCCGAATTTGTATCCATATATATAGGGCTAAGAGCTTTAATCTCTGGTTGTCAAGATAAAGTTTTAGGGCTGCCAGACAATTATGAAGGATTTTCGGTACGAATGACTAGCAGATGCTACAGTTGGTGTGGACTTGTTCTTGGCCTAAGCAGAACAAAATTCATGCGAATCCTTCTATGGAATCTGACATCCGCACCTACATTTCCCCTTTCTAGCAGGCATTAGTTAAGTAATAACAGCAAGCAACCAAAGCTCAAGCGAGAAAAAAAGAATTTCCCCAGCAGGATACTTGGCTGAAGGCTCCTACCAGAGCATGGAGTGAAGCAATCGATCTGACATTCAACTGCGGCACAGAAGTTCTGAGGTCTGTGTGCAGACGTCACATTTAAGTCCTGTGGTTTATGGCTCTGCGTCTGGCATCCCACGCACCTGGCAGTAACCAGGCTTATGCTTTTGCATAGGAGCTGGACATTCTGGTCGCCTGAGATGGAGGATCCTACAGTAAGAATACTGCAACATGGGAATAGGAGGATATCAAGATTGATAGCAGCCACCATAGAACCAAGAGCATGAAGTATTTACCAAGCTGGCAGTGACAGAAGATCTAAAATAGTCTGTACTTGATCTCAACATCTGAATGTAATGGGGGGGGGGGGACAAAGACACTACTTGAATAGTTGTATGCATGAGAACCCCAATGCATTTTAGCTTTTGAACTGGGCATAGAAGAGATTTTTCCAGATTTACAGTGATACCCAGAGAGTTGGAAATCTGAAATAAATAAACCCTGGCTTGTATAAGTTGATGCTTGGTTGGGGCAGTTAGAAGCCAGTTGTCCGAGTGCAGAAACACTCGGAACCCCTGCAGTCTGAAATGAGCTGCAACTACTGCCATACACTCGGTAAACACCCTGGGTCTGTGGTGAGTCCAAAGGGCAGAATTCTGGATCTGAATTGGAAGTGATTGTCTCCCAGCGCAGATGACTTCCGGAGCTCCTGTCTACCTTGATGTGCTAGTACGCATCCTTCAAGTCTATAGAGCACATCCAGTCTCCCTTCTGCAGAAGCAGTAGTATGGACTGAACCATGACCATCCGGAACTTTGACATACTGATTTAAGCTGCTTAAATCCAGGACTGGTTTCAGGTCCCCGGCTTTCTTTGGCACTAAAAAGAAACTGGAGTTAAGTTCTGAATCCTCTTGGTCTGGTCAGGACCTTTTGGGGGACTCTTTTTGCAGTAGTTTTTGGATTTCTTGCACTATATGCTCCCTCTGACTGTGTGGAACGTTGGAGAGTATCCTCAGTTATTATGGACGTGGAAGGGAAAAGGGAATATAGTATCCTCCAGAGATTATGCTTAACACCTATGCATTTGTAGTTATTATGGTTCAAGCAGTTGGGTGTAATGAAAATCGACCGCTGACTGCCTCCAGAGCAGAACAGTCATGCACTGCTTCAGGAGTGCTGACAGGGCTCATCAGAGAAGGGCTTCCTGAAGCCCTGATTCTGCGGACCCCCTCTGCCTCTGGGGCAGCATCTCCCATTGAAACCTCCTCCTCTGCCTCTGCAGGAAGAATACCCACATTGTTCTAGAAAAGACCCTTGGGATTTTCTGAACCAAGTCTTCTTACACTCCTCATTGGTTTCTTGAGAAAGTTCATTTCAGGAGTAGAAAACTTGATCCCTATGACAGATATGGTCTTTCCTTTCTTCTTGCTGCAGGTTAGAGCGTTTTTGAATGATGGCTCAAAGATAAACCATCAAAGGGAGTACTGACAAAGGGCACCTTGAAAGGTTCCGCAAGGTCAGAAAGTTTCATCCAGGCATGTATCCTGATAGCAATGCCTGAGTCGGCTGTCCATGAGGAACCCTCCAATCAATGGGAAACAAGCCTCATGCAAGAGTTAGACAAGGGAACGAGAGTAGCCAGGTGGGGAGATAATTTCTTGAAGTCCTCCGCCAACATGATCTCTGCCAGAGAGTCACAAAGTTCTTTCACAAGATCTCTGTAATCTAGTAAAATGTGCCAAATAATGCTCTCAGCAAGAAAGTAGCCAAGGTGTAAATGTGCTTACCAAACCTGTCCAATTCTCTTGGGAGTACCTGTTCGGTGGATGGAGAGCTGAGCTCTGATAGGCTAGCTCTTTTTCTGGTAGCTGATGACACAACCATAGCATCTACAGGTATGCCCTTAGTCTAATGAAGGCAGTCCTGGGGGAAGGTGACAAATTTGTTTGGACGCTTTGGGATTGGTTTGATCATGTGTGGCAGAGACTAGATCTATAAGGTAGCCCATTTGGGGGGGGCGCGTCACCCAAGATGTATAGGGGCCAATCCCAAAAGCCTCCAAAAACACAGACTTCAGAAGAGGGATTTTGGAGTGACCAATCACCTCTTTGTCTAAGGATCTCTAGTATGTCTCCAAAAAAGACATGTTACGGTGGCATTCATGTGGTTCCCTCTCCCTCTCCAAAGTCTCTCTCATCGGTAAGAGACTCCACACGGAAGTCTATGTGCCTCCTTTTGCACCTCTTCTTGTAAGGGACCTCATCCGTGGGATGATCAGAGGAGGTATCGGAAAAAAGTCTTGGAAGGCTTGTCGAGGCAGGCTGACGATGGACAGGTATGATGGAGTCAGATCCAGTGTAGAACGACGGGGAAGATTGCAGATTTCAGAAGTTGGGTCTCTGAGAGAAGAGAAGACCCTTTCAACCACCTGGAAGGCCGACGGTCCCGGAGACACCCTTCTCCATCCCTCTTGGAGCCAAAGCAGTCAAGCAGGAAAAAGGAGCAACACCCACAGATCCAAGGTCTCCAGGGAGAATCAGACCAGAGCTGTCAAGCACCGATAAGGATGGAGCCGAACCCCTACTGCCAGATCTGACGATGACACCATGGATCCGAGACCCACTCTTATCAGAGGATCTCGGAGCAGAGCCAGTTAGGATAACCATCGGAGTTGCAGGAAACCAATTCCCTCAGATTTGAGGCCAACTCTCTTGGGTGTCTGTGATCCTGAGGCTCAGAAATGGGAGGTCAGATCGAAGAACAAGACCTGGCTTAGAATACCCGAGCACCCACATATAAGACTGGATGGAGTAGGTAAAACCCCCATCTGAACCTGGGCTCTTAGGAACATTCACATCAACCTGTCCATATCCATCTCAGAAAGTCTCCTGAAGGATCTGGAAGAAGCCACTGACTCTGGTTTTGAATGCCTGGGTAGGGATTTGCAGAATTTTTTTAGGGAGGGTCTGGGATACAGATCTAATGGACACATCAGGAGTTCAGCTCCAGGCTCTCGCATCCAAAGAACTAGGATCCGAGGAAGGAGAAGGAGGTCTGGGAGATGTAAAGGCTAAAGTACTTCCTGTCGGCTCTGAGAGACAATGTTCCAGATCGACAGGAGTTGAAGTAGGCCTTGGGTCCAACAACTTTGGATCTGAAGGTTTCGATAACTTTGCAGGCAGCTCCAAAGCAGCCCTCAAAGTCTTATGAGGGCACTTCTTAAGCTCAGAACAGGCACATGTAGATTCTGAGGGGGGTTTGAGCCCCTGGTGAAGAGGAGGAAAAAGGTAACAACCCAGGAAGAATCAGCTTATTTCTGTAGTCGGCTATGGCCCTGGGGTTAAAGCCTTTACAGATATCACAGACTGACCGGAGATATTCAGCACCCAAACAATATACACATTTACTATGCACGTTGGACAGTGGGATCTTATAGGTTTCATAGGTGTGTAATAGGCTAATGGCCCTGGAACCTTTACAAGCCTAGCCCACAAAAGTGCCCTGGCATCATGCCGCCCAACGTTAGCTCCCAGTGCCTCTATCAAGTACAGCCACTGGAGTGTTCCCTGGGGGTGAACTTTCTATTACCCATCCACACATCAAGATTTCTCTTGAAGAGGGACAGCGAGGTGCTCCGCTTGACATGTATGGAATGTCTATCCCAGAGTATGGGCAGTCTCTGGGTGAGGAACCTGTCCCTCCAGCATGTTCTGTTGATTGTGGTAATGAGATTGAGGGCTCTGGAGCATGTGGTGCAGAGGGATTGGGATTTCTTTAGATGTAGCATTTCTAACAGAGCTGGGTCAGACATGGCTTTGCAAATCAGGCAAAGATCACCTCTAAGCAGGCAATGTTAGACAGAGAATAGCTGGAGTCTTTTGAGTCTGTCCGTGTAGAACATCTATTTAATGTCTACGATCCTCTCTGTGAGGTACTTCTGTGGCCTCTCCAGTTGTTGCAGGTGTCTAGTGAGGTACATGCCAAATGGGGCATTACAGTCAATGATTGGTCTAATGACGGAAGAGTAGAAGGAGATGATGACCTCTTTCTTCCTGGATGCAAAACCCTAGGTAATGAGATGTGCCACATAGGACTTTCTGACCACAGTGGCAACGTGGTGGTCAAAGGAGAGATTGCTGTCAACCTGCGTCCCCAGACTTCTTATAACGCATTCAGTGTTCAGTGGGCTCCCATCGATGTAATTAGTGGGAACTGAGTTTTTACCAAAGGGGATGACGACATTATTCTTGGCATTAAGCTTAAGGCCATGGTTTCAACATCAGTCATTGGTCTCAATGAGGTCTTTCTGCAGGATGCCTGCATTACTTGGGAGTTAATGGCTCCCAGTTTGCAGCAGTCTGTGAACTTGATCAGCCAGAGTCCCTTTGTGTTGACCTGGACTTCTGAGAAGTAGATGCCGAAGAGGAGAGGACCCAGGACCGATCCTTGTGGGACTCCACTAGTGACTGGTTGGCAGTCTGACTTGGAGTCTACTACTTTCACACTGCATGTTCTATCCCTCAGCCAATTTGCAACCCACCTAGTGATATAGGGGTTGATGCCTAGTTTGATGAGTTTATCAATAATTCCCGAGTGAGGAATGGTACCAAAGGCCTTGGCCTGATCAAGGTAGGCTGTATGCACTGCCTTACCTTCATCCACAGCCCTGGTGACTGACTTAAAGAAGTCAACCAGGTTGAGCAGGCATAATCTCCCTTTGACAAAGCCAAATTGCATGGGGGCTAGAGTTTGGAGATTTCCTATATCTTTGTTAATCAGGTCCATGACGGCGCACCATAGCTTTACATATCAGACTTGTCAGGCTAATGGGACGATAAATTCCCAGGGTATCTGCTGCTTCCCCTTTATGGGGAGGGATGACTGTAGCAGTGCACCATTCGGTAGGGACAAAGTCTGAGTTGATCACGTTTTTGGGGGAATATAAATACATGCCAATGTAGTCCTCCTCCCTTCTCAACAACCCTTTACTACCAAAAATTTACCATGGTCTTTTCTTCCCCATCTTCTATCGCTACTGGAGTCCCTTGAGCAATCAATATTACTCCTCCTTTTCTTTGTCCCTGACATTTTGATGAACAGACATCCTGAAAAACTCTGTCAAATTCACAGCCCATTCCATTCCAAATGTGATTCCTGCAGCACTGCTGTTTGCACTCCTCATTTCTTAATATAATTCAACATTTTCCTATCTGTCTATACCTGTAAGACCATTTACATTCCAAGATACTATGGACAAAGGAGCCATTATGATAAAAAGCTACTGTCCCCCACTTAATTGTACACAACAGTTTTTTGAATGTGTATTTCCAGCTTTTGTCTTATACACACACTGTGATGTAAGATGACATTTTATTTGTTTCTTCTCATCTCCAATTGAAAATGTCACATCTTCAAGATTTTTTACTTTAATGAAAATGATCAAACAAAAAAAAACATTTTCAGAAAGCAGCCATCTCCAATTCACTTAAAACAAACACACAAAACTATGTACGTTTTCAACTAATGAAGTTTACCTCTCAAGATAGAACTGTGGCAAATCAACAGCTGCATCCACAGGCATAACCTAATCTAAAATTAAGGTTAAGCATTAAAAAACAGCACTCTACACCCTGTGTTCCCACGTATGCCGATTACTGTTTGTAGTTTGCCCATCTCTATTCCCCTCCAAGATGCAAAAAACAGCTTGTATGCTTTTAGAAGTTATTAACTTTTAGCTCTAAGAAAACATTCTATTAAATGCATTCAAGTATTAAGACTGATTGGGTGGGGGGGTGGGGGGTTCACTATCGCTTAACCTTCCCCAATTTCAAACTTCATTTTTCACTAAACTGCTTGCCATTGTACCTTAAAAGTTTGCATTCCTGTTAGCAAAGAATGCTCAGAACCCCCAAGATTAACTCCTTAAACCTGTAGACAGCTGGTCTTAATGTAACAGTAGTCAGCAATGGCAATAAAACAGTTAACTTAAGGATGCACGGAGGAATCTTGCAAATTTCACTCAGAAGAAAATGTACAAAATTCTGGCTAACTGCTTTTGACTACAGACTTGCCTCATTGAGACTTGCTTCAGTGAGAACGTTTGCTAATATGAATCCTGCAGCTGTTCAGCTTAAGAAATTCAAGCTTCAGCTTTAGTTCAAGAGATGGCTTCCTGTATTTCTGTAAGAAAAACAAAATTATGTACTCACCATAATGGTCCATGTTTGTAGTCCATCTCGCCCTTCATTCTTACATATGGGTTCGAAGCCGATCCTCGACTCTGACTCGGCCGATTACAAAGCTCGAAGTCTCTAAATTGGCTCTTGGCAAGGTAGGTAACCCATAATGCATGAGTAAGAATCCCCAGCTCTTGTTTGCTGCTGTCTATAAAAGTGATATAAAGTACTTCCACAAGGAAAAACAATGATGAAAGGTCTCCAACCCTAAGGAAGATAGATATTATCTTGTCTCCAGATCCTCCAAGGATACAAGGACGGGGGCTATGTGAGTGGGTTCGTAAGAATGAAGGGTGAGATGGACTACAAACATGGAACATTATGGTGAATACATAACTTCTTTACATTCTGTAGTCCTATCTCACACCTTCATTCTTACATTTGGGAGAGCGCCACTAGCACCTTTTTCTCCGGTGGGTCACGGGAATATACTCTTAAGAACTGTGGAACCTAAGGAGGCACTACCCCTGGAGGCAAAGTCCAATTTGTAATGACTAATAAAAGTATGAGGGGTAGCCCAAGTTGCTGCTGCCCATATACTGTCCATTGGAATTCTGGCTTGAAAAGCTGCAGATGTGGATATAGATCTGGTGGAATGAGCTTTAATTTTAAATGGGTGTTCTCGCCACTAGAAGAGTAAATAAAATGTATGCAATTTGAAATCCAGTTTGATAACATTATCTTGGAGACTGTCATTCCTTTTCTCATCTCCGAAAAAGATATAAATAATTGGTCTGATCTTCTGAACTTTTGTTCTATGTAGATAGAACCTTAACTCTCTGTGTACATCAAGCTGATGAACCTTATATTCTGCTTTGTTTGTATGATTTGGAAAAAAAGACTGGCAGATCAATAGTTTGATTAATATATGATTGTGAACAAATCTTGGGGACGAAGGAAGGGTTATAGTGTGAAGGGAAACCTCTGTCTGTGAAATATCAAGTAACGAGGTTTGACAGAGTGCTTGCAGCTCTGACACTCTTCTGGCGGACGTAATGGCTACCAGAAAAATGGTCTTCCATGACAGGAACTTTAAATCATATGTATGTGAAGATTCAAAAGGCAGTGAGGTAAGTTTTAAAAGAACAAAATTTAGATCCCAGGGAGATATAGGTTCTTGAAAAGGAGGTCTTAGTAAGGTAGTGCCTTTTAAAAAAGATTTACACAATCTATGAGCCAAAAGATAAGGTTCATGTTGTCCCAAATGAAAACTGGAGATAGCTGCTTATTGAACTTAGATTGTAGCAGCAGAGCAGCTGATCTCTGATAAAAAAAAGTTTGGTTAGAAATTCTAACACTAACGGGATGGAGGCTGTATATGGATCTATGTTCCGAACTTGTGCCCAGAGAGAAAATCTTTTCCATTTGTTAGTGTACAATGTTCTCGTAGAAGGTTTATGAGAAAACGTCAGGATGTGTAACCGCAGGGGAGAAATCATAAAGCCTGACTAGGGATGGAAGTGGAACAGCCACACTGTCAAGATGAGAGTGTGGAGACAGGGATGGAACGAACCTGACATATGTGTCAGAAGGTCTGGCACTGGGTCCAGAGTCCATGGATCGTCCAGAAGGTGAGGCCCTAGAAAGGGAAACCAAATCTGATGAGGCCAGTAAGGACTGATGAGATCCATTTTGCTTCCCAAAGTCTTTGCTTTCTGGATCACTTTTGATATTAGCGGAAAGGGAGGAAAAGCATAAAGAAATCCTGAGGGCCAATTGTGGACAAAGGTGTCTCTCGGTGTCTCCCCCGGGCGGGTGGAGATAAGGGTGAAGTAGCTGTTGCATTTGGTGTTCACTGGGGTGGCAAATAGATTGCAGCAAGACTGTCCCCATTTGCGGAAAATCTGTTTCGTGACTTTCGGATTCAGAGACCACTTGTGAGGCATCAAGATTGGCCTGCTGAGCTTGTTGGTTATCACAATGGTTCTCCCCGGGATATGCGTTGCAACTAGAAAGCGCTGGGAAGATATCTCCCACTGCCAAACACATACAGCCTTTCAACATAGGGGGTAGGATCTGGTTTCCCCTTGTTTGTTTATAAACCATATCACTGACATATTGTCTGATTGGATTGCTATTGTCCCTAGAGGAAGAAAGCCATGAAAGTACTTGCAACACTAGTAGCACTGCTCTCATCTCTAGAACACTGATATGCAAGTGAGCCTCATGTTCTTGCCATGTGCCTTGGACTGTCCTTCCCAGATAATGCCCCTCCCCCATCTTGCAGGCATCCGTGGTCACAGTAGCAACGGGTTGGCGAGGAATGAATGGTCGCCCTATCATTAGTTGATTGGACTGGATCCACCAACAAAGGTCCTTTTTGCAAGATTCCGTTATTAAAAAGGGATGAGACAGAGGCAGTTGCTGAAGAGACCACTGGGAATAGAGTAGCCATTGTAGAATTCTCATATGTAGCCTGGTTAGCAGAACTAGAGTTATAGTACATGCCATGGTTCCTACATGTTTGAGCACTGTCTTCGCTTTGACCTTGTGTTGGGGAAACAGGCTGTATATATTCGCTGTCTTAGATTTTGCAATCTGTCTGAAGGAAGGCGAGCCATCATTGGGAATATCTATTTCTGTGCCTATAAAAGTCACATATTGAGAGGGCGACAAGACAGACTTTTCCCAATTTATAGTAATGCCTAGCTGAGTGCAGGATGGTTGAATCCCTGGCTTGTAGAAGTAGGTGCCTGGTGGTGGCAGTCAGGAGCCAGTCGTCCAGGTACGGAAACACTTGGAATCCAAGACGTCTCAAGTGAGCCATTACTACCACCATGGATTTGGTGAAAACCCTGGGGGCTGTGGTGAGACCAAAGGGCAGAGCACGAAATTGGTAATGACTGGCTCCCAGCTGGAAGTGTAAATGACTCCTTGATGCTCTGTCCATTTTTAGGTGGTAGTACGCATCCTGGAGGTCTATGGAGCACATCCAATTGTCTTTCCCTAACAGAGGGAGTATAGACTGCAGTGTTACCATTCAGAACTTGGATGTCTTCACTGATTCGTTTAACTTGCTGAGGTCCACGATGGGCCTCCAGTCCCCTGTTTGTTTTGGCACTAAAAAGAATCTGGAGTAAGTTTAGAATTCTATCTGGTCTGCGGGGACGGTTTGGAGGACTCGCTTTTGAAGCAACTTTTTGGCTTCTATAGTTGCTTGATCCCAGTGATTGGGTGGAACATCTGGGATTCTCTTGGTTGGATGAGGTGGGAAAGAGAAGGGTATGGAGTATCCACTGGAAGTTATTCTTTGCACCCACTTGTGTTGTGTGATGTTGTGCCAGGCTTCTGGGTATAAAGATAAGCGACCCCTGACTGGTTTCAGAGAAGCGCAGACAGGCCTCAATTCAGGAGCACTGATATGGACGTCCACGAAAAGAATCGTGGTCACCCTGGTTTTGCAGACCCCTCTGCCTCTAAGGGGATGTCTACCACTATTTCCTCCTCCTCTGCCTCTGGAGAAGGAATCAACTTGTGCATCTGGGAAAAATCTCTGAGACTTCTTGAACCACAGTTTTCCGTCTCTCTGACCTTTAGGGTATGTTCTAGAAAGGACAGAAAAATGTACTCCCACGGCAGACAGAGTCTTCCCTTCCTTCTCGCATCTGGTGAGTGTGTCTTTTACCTTTGGTTCAAACAGAGAGGAACCACCAGATTTAAAGGGCTCCGTAGTTACATAAGCGCATCCAGGAGTGCCTCCTAAGGGAAACTCCTGAACCAGCTGCCCTGCTCGCTCCATCTGCTGCGTTAAGATATCAGCCTCATGGAGGAGTTAACAGCAGAGTTTAATGTGGACAACTGAGTAGTAAGCTTCTCAGGGACTCCTTCAGTTAAAGTACCTTGGAATGCATCTCCTAGCTTTTTTAAGAGATCTCTTTGAAGCCTAGTGAAATGGGTGAGGTAATTCAGTAATCAGAGTGTAAAAGCTGCTGAAGAAGAAATATGTTTCCCATATCTCTCTATCGTTCGAGACTCTTTGTTCGGTGGGTGGACAGATGAAGAAGTTTCTGCTAGCTCCTTCTTTGTGGCTGCTGCCACCACCATGGCATCTACAGGCACATCTTTGGTCAAACTCTTTTTCCTAGGAGCTGAAAGAAATTTGTTCGGCCTTCTGGGGACTGGTTCCACGGCGTCAGGAGTTTCCCACACCTTTCGACTCACCAAATCTAACAACTCATCAAAAGGTGGAGACGCCCAAGAGGCGGAAGGTTGAGACCCGAAAGCCTTCAGGTACACTGACTCCTCATCAGAAGGGGTGGCGGTGGGCCAGCCACCTCTGTTTCAGGATATCTAGGATATCTATGAAGGAGATATCAGAGGACGACTTAGGGGACCCTTCTGACTCCTCGAGGTCAGTGTCAGAGGTGATGGACTCATCAGGGGAGTCTACATGCGTCCTCTTGCAAGTTCTCTTCCATGGAGGCTCCTCCTCAGAAGGGTATTCTGGAGAGGTCTCGGAAAACTGGGGGCCACCCAAGGGGGCTCCTGAGGCTGCGGGTCTCTGCTGTCAAGAGAGAGAGATGGTGCTGAGACAGAGGTCGTAGCTTGAGGGGGAAGAGCATTGGTATCCTTGTGTAGAGCTGAAGATCTAAACGGCACGCTCATCACCTCCAAGGCAGATCTCTCCAGCTCCGAGGACACCATCAGTTCTGAGGAAATGGAAGTAACCCCTAGCTCCGGAGCGACTGGCTCAGAGACAGATCTAGGATCTGAGCTCAACCGAGCCGGCGCACCGAGAGGTACGCTCGAAACTGAAGTTCATGTCCTAGTGTCCCCATCGGGGCTGACTGGTGTGCTTCGGCTCCTAGACAACAGGGATGGCACAGAGTGTCGGAGCGGAACTCTGCTCTGAGACAGACAGCTGGGGTGCTGGAACAGACGGTTCCACAACTAACGGCACAGATAGCTCTGGCTCCGAAAGACCAGCAGAGTTTGGAGGAGGAACAGAAGGTAAAACGGTCTTACATGGCTCTGGAACAGATTGGTCAGCGCAAACAACAAATCTGCTAGCGCCGACTTCAAAAGTCTAAGCACCACCCTCTCAACATCTTCCTCAGAAAGACTCCTGGAGGATCTGGAAGACAAGGTAGGGAATTGAGATCTTTGCAAAATCAGAGATCCAAGTGTCGGGGATACCAGTAATAAATCTGTTGACCGGCTCTGAGGTATGGGCTTCAGCTATCGGCTCCGAAAAACTTGGGTCCGAAACTGGAAGGTCTAGGTAAATAACCTCAACCGGCTCCGAAGGCATAGGAGCCGAAGAAGTAGCAGGTTTGTCAATTTTGGCAATTTTCTTTGGAGGTCCTCATTTAGTAGTCGGTGTAGGAGACTGTCTTTTCACCCATTTGACCTTCTCTCTTTTTTTTTTTTTTTTTAGAAGAGGGAGACCTGGAGTGAGAAGAGGAAGAGCAAGCTAAATCTTCCTCTAAGGAAGGTTTAATGAGACCTTTCAAAATGACTTTGTTCTTCCTTTCCTGGAGAACCCAGGAACTAAAAGAATGGCAAAAAGTACATGTCTCCTGTAGCTGTATGGCTCCCAAGCAATAAACATATATACTATGCCCAGTCAGGGACATTTTTTGTAAACATTTTAGGCATTTCTTGAAACCCGAAGGTTTATGATCTTTAGTTTCCTTAGACCTAGTACCACAACAATCACAGACTACAAGAAGAGAGGACAAGGTCCTCTAACTTAACCAGGCCTAGCCCTGCTCAAGAAACAACATAAGGGAGAAAAACAACAGAGGGCTAGGTCCTCTAACTTAAACAGGCCTAGCCCTGAACAGAGGGGTAGGCGAGATAGAGAAAAAACAAGCAACAGACAAAAGCTAGAATAGATCCTAACCAAAAAACGGACCTAGGCCTAAAAAAGGATTAGCAATAACTAGCACACAGAAAAAAACGAAGGGATACCACTGAGGAAGGCCTGCGGAAGCGACAGCCAACAATTAAGAAAAACAATTTGCAATAAAGTTAAAAAAAAAAACACTAATTACTACAAGTTAACAACAGTAAGCTATCAATACTAAACTATTATAATCAAAAAAGATCACTATAAAAAATGTGAATAAGAAAATATTCCAACTTAGCCACGGTCAAGAAAGAGAACACGTCTGAACTCGTAGATGCGGCAAGCAAGATCTGGGGATTCTTAATAGTGCATTATCGGATAACTATCTTGTCACGAGACAATTTAGAGACTTCGAGCTTTTTAATCGGCTAAGAACCCATATGTAAGAATGAAGGTGAGACAGGACTACAGAACATCTAATATTACTGCTTATGCAAAAAGTGTAGCATTTTTCAGGCTTTCGTTTTGTCCTATTTTTCAAGGCTATTTGCTCACAAAAATGTTTATATCCCAAGCTTAATATTTTAATCTAGGCATCCACAGTTGTAAAAACAAAGGAAATTGAGTTAAATTCTACATAAAACATAATCAGTACATTTTTACACCCCACCAGACCAAAAATAAAGCATTACATTAATTTAAACTAACTTCTGTCCAGCCTTTCATCTCATATTTGTTTTCCATTTCAACCTCTGATTTTTGCAGTTTTATCAATTTATCTGAAAAGATAAGGGTGTCTTCTATTTTTCCAGTCTCATTATTTGAGTTGCTGTAGTCCTTCAATGTTTCATTTATTTTAATCACCTTTGAGAACATTTGATTTATTTGTTTCACTGAAATACAGGAAGCCATTTCTTGAACTAAAGCTGAAGCTTGAAATGCCCTAAGCTGAATAGCTGCAGGATTCATATCAGCCAGCATGTTCTTTTCACCTTTTCTGGCTATTTTTCTAGTTTTGATTTCTTTTAGTTTACTGTGTACCCTAGGCAAATTAATAATCTGTTTACAAACGCCAGATGCTTTAGTAGTGTGTCCTTGTTCTCTGCCTGTATAAGGCAGTCGTCCAAGTAAGGATATATATGAATTCCTCTGTCTGCAAAATGCAATTACTGGTGCCACGCATTTTGTGAAGACCCTGGGCGCAGTAGATAAGCCAAAGGGCAGTGCAAAGAATTGGTAGTGCATTGAGCCAGCTATGAATCTGAGGTATCTTCTGCAAGATTGTCTGATTGGGATATGCAGGTATGCCTCTTTTAGGTCCAAAGTTATAAGCCAAGCCTTCTTGCCCAGCTGCTGCAGAGTTAGCATTTTGAATTTTGGAACGTCAAGAAATGTGTTTAGAATAGACAGGTCCAGTATTGGTCTCCAGGTTTTGTCCTTTCTGGGTACCAAGAAAATTCTTGAGTAAAATATTTGTCCCTGCTCTTGCTGTGGTACTTGCGGAATGGCCCTCATGTTCATAAGGGACGAAACTTGTTTTTGTGCCTCTGCCCATTGACTGTGTGGCAGGTTTGGCATACCTTTTGCCTTTGGCAGGGTGTGAAAGTGGAACCTGTAGCCCTGGGACACTATATTCAATACCAGTTTGTGCTGGGTGATCATGTGCCAATTTTGAGAGAAAAGTGCTAGTTTTCCCCCTGAGGGGGCTGCAAGAAGATAAGTGCTTGGTGCTGGTAGAGGCAAGTCAGTGGGGACCGTTTCCTGTATGGCTGTGCTTTGTCTTCTCCACTTTTGGAAGTAGAAGTGCCCCACTGTTTAGGTCTGTATGAGCCCTGGGGCTGGATCTGCCTCTGGGACATCTGTATCTGCCTCTTTGTGGCCTGTCCGACACTGGAAAGGACCAATTCTTTGTAGGCCAGTTCCTGCTAAATCTTGGTGGCTGAACCTGTAAGAAATCCTTTACTGTTTGCATAGATTTTGCTTTGTCCTCCATTTTCTTCAAAACCTCCTCTGCTTTAACACCAAATAAAGTATCATGCTGTAATGGAGCATCTCATAATTTTGCTTTAACATGATCAGGCAGATTTTTTCCTTTAACCAAGCATATCTCCTAATGACAGAACCCGTAACTGCGGCCTTGCAGGAGGCCTCCAGATAAATCAAAACCACATTGCAATGTATGCTTTCCCACTTGTTCAGTTGCATGCAATAAATCCTGCATTTCCTTATTTTCTGCACAATCAGAATTAAGACAACAACAAGAAAGGTGCACTTATGACCATTGCTCGGCTATGAAAGTCAGAACATCCAAAAACACAAAGCCAGCAAAAGGTGGAAAATGCAAAAATAGATGTAATTTATTAAACAAAAGACAAGGGGGAATAACCCCCTTGACGACACATATCCAAATCGGTTTCGGCTAAAACAAAGCCTACTTCAGTGGATGACAAACAATAAGAACAACCAATACCCAGTATATAATATGAGAACCTGGAAACAGAGCTCCAAGTTAACTATCCATTTTTTTTTCTTAAAATTCAGTAATTCATGCCAATTGTGTTTATCCCTGCATGTACCCTTAATACAATCAATAATAACAAACTTAAAAGCAGCTGATGTATGTTTTAAACCATGTTTGTATAGAGCATTATTTTGGCATTTGTTTCTGATGTCACTGAGATGTTCACCAATTCTAAAACGAAAAGGTCTAGAGGTTTGCCCCACATAAAATGCAGAACAAGTGCAGGTCACCAAATAGATGACCCACTCAGTACTGCAATTGGCCCAAAATTTGATATAAAAAATCTCAGGAGTATTCTTGCTACTAAATTCCCTGGTATATAGAACCAGAGCACAATATGAACAGTGACCACATGGAATACAACCCAAAACTGGTCCACCTGTAAGAGATAACTGGATGGAACCAATAGGATCAAAAAAGGCCTTTTGTAGTGACCAAACATGGAACCTAATATACGTCCCCTTCTAAAAGAGAAAGAACATCTCTCTTTTAGGAAGGGGTGAAGTTTTTCCTCTGCCATCAAAATATTCCAATGTCTATGAATAATATTCATAAAGCCCCTGGAATTTCGTCCATAGGTAGTAACCAGCCGTAAAGGCTGTTGAACAACATCCTTGTCCCTATCTTTATAACATAATAAATCCTGCCTGTTTAGATTGGAAGCCCAGTGTTTAGTCAAATTAACCGTACCTGGGCGATAGCCTCTCTCAATAAATCTATGGGCAAGGTCATCCCTAATAGTTACAAAAGACTGTTGGCTAGAACAAATCCTTCTGGCTCTCAAAAATTGGGATTTAGGTATGTTCTGGATGATATGTTGTGGGTGGAAGCTGGTAGCGTGTAATGAAGAATTATATTCAGGAAATTTTCTGAATAATGTAGTGGACAAAGTATCATCCACATTCCTATTGACCTCCACATCCAGAAATAACATCCTGGATCTATGGTGGGTCATCTTAAATTCAATTCCCCATATATTGTCGTTGAGGTAATCAACAAACTCTTTGAGGTAAGGCTCATAAGCCTTCCACACCAACCAACAATCATCCAGATAGCGTCGCCAGATGTCCATCTCGCACATATAGATGTTGTGATTGGAGTCATAAATCATGACCTCCACAATATATGCCATAAAAAGATCCGCATAGATGAGTGCAAAAGACGCACCCATCGCTGTTCCTTTGATTTGCCAAAAACATTGGTTTTGATAATAAAAAACATTACTGGTCAACACATATTCTGTCAAACATACCAAAAAAGTATTAAATCCAGGTTGATAGAGACCAGTTCTAGCCAACCAATAGTCCAATGCTTGTAAACCCGCCCAATGTGGAATGTTAGTATAGAGAGAGGTGATGTCCAGAGTACATAATAGCCAATGGGATTCAAGTTGTGTATCATTAAGTCCAAAAATTGAGTAGTATCTTGAATCCTCGCACTGATAGAAGAGAGCAGTGGTTTCAAGTAATGAGTAAGATTATTCAGACAATGGTTCAGTGAGAGACCCATGTCCTGAGACAATGGGTCTACCTTGTGGATTGGTAGCATGTTTGTGTATCTTAGGCAACAAATAAAAATATTGTTGTCTGGGAGATGAAACCCTGAGTTGGTTTTTCACAGCCTGTGTGATAATCCCCTCCTCTACTGCTTGAGTCAAAAATTGTCCAATTTTCAGTTGGAAGTGAGGAGATGGATCCAAGGGCATGTGCATATAGTGTTCTTTGTCCCCCAATTGTCTCATGGCCTCCTTGTCATATATAGCCTTATCTTGAACCACAACTGCCCCACCTTTGTCAGCCTGAGTTATAACTAAATTCTTTTTATGTACAAGCTCATCCACACTCTGCACTTGATCCTTGGACAAATTATTATATGATACTGGAAAATCCTTTAGATAATGTAAATCCTTAACACATTCTTTTGAAAAACACCTACCAAATGTGTCACAGGCGGATTATAAGTGGATTTCTTAAACTTGAATTCCGGAGATTAAAAACATTCACTGTCAGTGTAAAACAATTTCAAATTTAACAACCGACAGAAATTAGCCACATCCTGGGCTAAGGAATATTCAGAAACAAAAAAAAACAGGAACAAAGTTTAGCCCTTTATTCAGTATCTTAATTTGTGTACTCGTAAGCTCCACGGAAGAAATATTATGAACATTGGAATTATTAATCAGTGTTCTGTCATCATTTTCAAAAGGGCCTCCAGACCCTGTTTTGGTTTGTCTCTGTGTTTCCGCCCCCCTCGTCTGAATCTAAACCCAGAGGGTGGGACACATTTTTCCTTTTGGCATTAGGTGAAACATCTGGATGGTCCCCTCACATTCACCTTCTGTATTAGAGGATGTATCCTCCCCAGAAGTGAAACTGGAAGAATCAAAACTTTTCT
The DNA here is from genome assembly GCF_019279795.1 of Protopterus annectens. Taxonomy (NCBI): domain Eukaryota; kingdom Metazoa; phylum Chordata; order Ceratodontiformes; family Protopteridae; genus Protopterus; species Protopterus annectens. The sequence goes on from NC_056750.1 coordinate 92,409,545, forward strand.
TTAGTATGGATTTGGGTCTCTTTCTTTTAGGAGTCGAAAATTTTTTATTATTATTATTTTCACTGGGTAGTCTAAAGGAAACATTTTTAGATGTATCAAAAGGTTTTCCTCTCTCATAATCACTACATCCCTAAAAAAAATTTTTTAAGCTTTCTTTCCTTTAAACTCTGTTCCAACTTGGATAGATCCATAGTTAGTTTTTTCACTTGTAATGAAAAAGAATCACAAGTTTCAAATTTACTAGCCTCCAAACAGATGGTTTCTAAATCCTTAACCCCTATCTGTACTTTCCGTTCATAGAAATCAGCCAAAGCATCAACAAATTTAGAAGATGCTAATTGTTGAATATGGCCCCAATCCTCTGTCAGTTTATCATCAATGTTAGACACCAAGGGTTGTACCCTAACCCTTAGTCCATGTGGGGTAATATTTTTACGCTGATATGCCTTAAAAGGCATAAATGCCAGACATTAGTCCGGACAATCTTCATGTTTTTGCTTAATCAGCTAAAAAAAGTTTCACATTGTATATCCAAATCGGAACTACTAGTCTCCAATGTTTGTTGCAACCCTCGGGCCCCCAAACCAAAAACAGATAGATCATCCATATCTGATGATAACCCCTGAATCAATGGTGATAATGCCATCCTTAACCCTAAAGAAACCAGATCTTAAACCAAAATACAAACAAACCATCAGTAATAAGACAGATAATAATGAAAAAATATATATACCATGAAAATCACAGAATGGCAATCTATAAATAGTAAAATCCAAATATTTGGCTCATAGAGATCTCATGTATGTATCCAAAAAGGAACTAAAAAGGCAGTCATACAATAAACAGTCCTAATGTTAGATATAACATCATACTGTGTATCTGCCCCAAGGATACAGATACCAAACAAGTTGACAAATACCATAAGCAGCCCCAGCGACGTGAATAAAAATTTCCCAGTCGCACCACTGCGTATTTGTATCCTCACCGTCTCTGGTAAATATAAATAGGCTCAAAAAAATAAGCCTCAAATAAAGACATTAAGAAATCCGGCCATAAAAAAAAAAAAGAGTATAAATAACCACATATGAAAAATATGTATAGCCAAAATTGACCTTATAGTTCCCAATTCTGTGAACACATAGGTCTATTATGAATACAGCCGTCAGAATAGTGGTGGCAGTTATAAATATAAAGATAAAGAAATACAAGATTTGGTTTTACAGGGAAAAGTGGCAACCCATCAAAAAAATATAAGTGACTAGAGATGCTAATAAATATATAAGCAAATCTCTGAGAAAGTGATAAACCTAAATTAATAGGTATACATCTAAGTATATGTAGGGGTACTAAATAAATAAACCCAAAGGAACTCTTAGTTGGAAAAAGTACAGTTTTGTACCTACCATAAATGTAGATGTCCGATAGATATGCAACTGCAGTCCTTACATATGGGTTGTCCTGCCTCAGGCAGCCCTTGGTCGGCCGGATTCCAAAGTCTGGGTCCGGCGTCGGCTGATGTCGCCTCCTCCCCTATGTCAGAGCGGCTGGGGTATGAAAGCATCAGCCGACACCATCTTCCTCAGTGTTTCTTGCCCCAGATGCCAGGTGCCCTCCAAGGAAGGCTAAATTTAGAACTGGATAAAATTTCCAGACATACACAATAGTAATAAACAGATACACCATAAAAGATATCCCCAGCTAAGAATAAAAAGGAGGGAAGTGGACCCAATACACAGAGGGGTAGGAGGGAGGGAAAACCTGACTGCAGTTGCATATCTATCGGACATCTACATTTATGGTAGGTAGAAAACTGTACTATGTCCTTCAAGAATGCAACTGCAGTCCTTACATATGGGTTGAATACCATTGCCAAGCTGGGGGTGGTAGGCTCTAAGATAAGGATGGTGTAGCTAAAATGCCCTGCAGGACTGCCGAAGCAAGGCCTGCTCGGGATCTGGAATATAAAAGCAGGTTGTAGTGCTTGGAAAATGTATGCACGGAGCTCCATGTAGCAGCTTCTAGAATGTCCTTTGTAGCCACCCCTCTTAGGAAGGCTGTGGAGGTGGCTGTAGCTCTGGTGGAGTGTGGCCTGTATTGGCTGGCACACCCTTTCCATGGAAAGAATAACAGAATCTGATGCAATATCCAAACCATTTTGAAATTGTTTGTTTGGAAATTGCCTTTCCTTGCACTCCAGGAGAGTATGCTACAAATAGTTGGTCAGACTTTCTGTTGGCCTTTGTTCTGTCCAAGTAGTAGCGTAGTTGTCTGTGAATGTCCAAAGTGTGCAGCAGCTTTTCCCTTTTATTTTGAGGATTGGGGAAGAAAGTAGGCAGGTGAATTGCTTGATTTAGAGACACCCTGGATATCACTTTTGGCATAAAAGAAGGATTGGTTCTTAAAGAAACTCTGTCCTGATGAAAAATGAGGAATGGAGGTACTGCCATGAGGGCCTGTATATCTGAAACTCTTCTTGCTGAGGTAATTGCCAACAGGAAAACTGTTTTCCAGGAAAGAAATTGCAACTCTGAAGATGCTGCTGGTTCAAAAGGAGGGAGAGTTAATTTTTCCAACACGAAATTGAGGTCCCATGCAGGCACTGGTGGTTTTCTGGGAGGCTTGATATTCTTTATCGCTCTTAGAAATTGTCTTAGCAAAGTATGTGAAAACACAGGTAGATCAGTGTTGTATTTTGCTGAAATTGCTGAAGCGTGTATTTTTATGGAAGAATAGGAGAGTCCATTATGCAGCATGTCTGCTAAGTATTCCAATATCTGTGGGATGCTCATTACTGATGCATCCTGTCCCTTGTTGGTATTCCAGATGTTGAATCTCTTCCATTTTGCTGAATAAGCCTTTCTGGTGGAAGGTCTGCGTGCTTCCAATAATATCTGTTGAGCTTCCTTGGAGAGAGAGAAATGGGTAGAAATCATGGGACCCTCCAAGCTGTCAGCTGCAGAGTTTGCAGGTTGGGATGAACCGTCCTGTAATTGTGCTGAGTCAGGAGTGGTGGCCATTGAGGCAGAGGCCACGGCTTGGTGCAAGTTATGCTCCTTAGTAATGGATACCAGTGCTGTCTTGGCCAATCTGGAGCTATTAGGATGCCTTTCGGTTGCTCTGCTTTGATCTTCAGTAACACCTTGGTCATTAATGGTAGAGGTGGGAATGCATAGATTGTCAGAGAGTTCCAGCTGAATGAGAGAGCATCTATTCTCCAGGCTTGTGGATGGTGTGACCTCGAGCAGAACTTTTTCAGATGATGATTGAGATGGGAGGCAGAGAGATCTACGTCCAGCCTCCCCCATGCCTGGGTTATTTGTGCAAAAATGTCTGGATGCAACATCCATTTGTGCGGATCCAGGATGTTTCTGCTTAGACTGTCCGCCAGAACATTGTCCCTGCCCGGAACAAACTGGGATTGCAGCTGTATGTTCAGTTTCAGGGACTTTTCCTAAAGAGTTATTGTTAGTTTGCAAAGGGGGTAAGAATGAGTATCTCCCTGCTTGTTTATGTACCACATAACAGTGGTGTTCTCTGTCTTTATTAGTAGAGGACCTTGTTGAAGATATTTTCCGAAGGCCTCGATTGCATGCATTACTGCTAACATCTCTTTTTGATTGATGTGTAGATGTATTTCCTGGGGAGTCCATTGACCTTGAATACATCTGCCCTCCATGTGCGCCCCCCATCCATGGTCTGAGGCATCTGTTGTAATGGTTTGGCTTGTTTGAGGCTTGTTGAAAGGCATACCTTTGTTTAACTGGCTTGCTTGGGCCCACCACAAAAATTCCCTTTGCAGACATGGGATGAGTGGGATAATTGCTTCTAAGTTGTGGCTGTGCTGAGACCATAAACTTTTTAGGTACCATTGTAATTTTCTCCTGTGTAGTCTTGCCAGTGGAATCAGTAGAATGCAAGATGCCATGAAACCCAGGGCGTGCAGGATTTTCCTTGCAGTCATCTGGGTGAGCTTTGCTAGGCTTTTGAAGTAATGTGGTAATTGTTCTTGCTCCTCTTCTGTGAGGTAAGCCATTTGTGATTCTGTCTAGTTTGGCTCCTAGAAAAATTATTTGTTGGGATGGCAGTAGTCTTGATTTTTGTAAGATGACTGTGTATCCAAAAGCCTGTAGTAAGTGAATGACATAATTCAAGTTTTCTGTCAAGGCTTGCTTGCTGTCCGCTTGCATAAGGCAGTCGTCCAGGTAAGGGTATATTTGTAGCCCCTGGAGTCTGCAGTGTGCAATTACTGATGCCAGGCATTTTGTGAATACTCTGGGTGCAGTAGATAAGCCAAAAGGCAATGCTGAGAATTGATAATGCTCTGACCCTGCAAGAAATCTGAGGTATCTTCTGCAACTGTGTCCGATTGGGACATGCAGGTATGCCTCCTTGAGGTCCAGAGTAACCAGCCAAGACCCCTTGCCCAGTATGGGAAGGAGTTGCTGTAGCGTCAGCATTTTGAATTTTGGTACAATGAGAAAAGTGTTTAGAGCGGACAACTCCAGTATAGGTCTCCATTGCTTTTCTTTTCTTGGAACAAGGAACAGTCCTGAGTAAAATCCCTGGCCTTGTTCCTGAGGAGGAACCTTTTCTATTGCTTTGATTTGTCTCAGCTTTGAAACTTGTTCGAATGCCTCTGCCCTTTGATTTTGTGGCAGGTTTGGCATGCCTTGTCTTGTTGGTAAAGTATGGAAGTAGAACCTGTAGCCTTGGTCTATTATGTCCAGAATCCATTTGTCCTTTGTTAAAATGTGCCAGTTTTTTGAAAATAAGGATAATTTTCTGCCTAAAGGTGCTTCTCTTTGAGCCTTGGTCGACGGTGTCAAAGCCAAGTCATTGTGATTGCCCCTGTGGAGCAGGGGAAGTTCCTGCACCACCTCTCTGATTAGTCGGTTGCCATTGGCGTCCTCTGTAGGAGCCTCTGTATTGCCCTCTTCCTCGGGCACGTCTGTTTTTTCCCCTTTGAAACTCATCAGTGTCTGGAAAGAACCAGTTCTTAGAAGGCCAATTCCTGCTGAACCTAGGTGGCTGAACCTGAAGGAAATCCTTGACTGTTTGCACTGATTTAGCCTTTTCCTCAATTGATTTCAACACATCCTGAGCATTAGCACCACATAACTTGTGTTTTCCAGAGGTGCATCTAGAAGTTTTGCTTCAACATGATCTGGTAATGCCTGTTCTTTCAACCATACATGTCTACGTATGACGGCCCCTGTCATAGCTGCCCTACATGAAGCTTCCAATGCATCATAACCACACTGAAGAAAATGATTGCTAACCTGCTGTGTGTTGTGGACCAAATCCTGCAAGGTCTTTCTATCTAAAGGCTCAGAAGAGGCTAACTTTTTCTGCAAATCATCCATCAAGAAATCCTGATACTGAAACATATGAAAAAGGCAATTGAGGGCCCTCATGGCAAGTGTGGTTGAGGTATAAACTTTTTTACCCCACCTCTCCAGGGACCTAGCTTCCCTGTCTGAGGGCAAAGGAATTTTGGCCGTGGATGTGGCCACCCCTTTGGGCCCCTGGGAAATTGTTTCTAGGTCAATAGCATGGGCCTTAAAGAAATGTTTGTGAGTTTCAGGAACCCTGTAGTATCTGTCCGGCTTGACAGGAGCAGGGGGGAGAGAATCAGGAGAAGCACTCGAATCTGAGTACACATCATCCAGTACATCTAACACTGGAGGGATAGCTAAAGGCCTGTGTTGGGGAAGCTTAAGGAAGGTACGAAGCAGTTTCCTGGAGTCAGAGAATTCCTGGCCTTGCCACTGAAAGTGCTCTCTCATGGAGTGGAGAATTTCCCCAAAAGAGATATCCTCAGGAGGAGAAACACAGGGAATAGAATCCTCCGCATCTGAATCCTCGTAGGCCTGGAAGGATTCTTCATGGGTATCTGAATGATCAGAGTCACCAGAGGTTTCATCTGTAGAAAGGGTGTCAGTATGCTCAACCCTGGGCCTTTTGTCAGAAGGTGGCTGAGATCCTCTTTCAGGATGGGCCTGGGAGCCTCTGATTAGAGAAATTAAATCTGCAGCTAAAGACATGATTTGTTTATCAGTAGTGGGCTGAGGCAAAGCTTTAGGAGGGTGAGACTTAGCCTGGCTAGCAGCCTTAGCACGTGTGCAGGCCTTGATAGACATAGAGATAGGGGGCCTAGCTGCCTCACGTGCTGGAGTAACCTTGTCCACCGGTATGGTCTCAGGCAAATCTTGGGCTTCAGTTTCTGGAGGAAAATCAACAACCGGCACCGGCGCAGGCTCCGGGACCGGAGTGATCGGTAAAGCGGTGTCGTCGGACCGGAGCGGTGGAACAACTGCCTCAGAAGAGACCGATGCACTCGCGGTAGTTTTTGGCGTGGTGTCGGTGGAAGTCACGGGCCGAGAAAGTCGGTCCCGGTCCTTTCGTTTTTTGGAAATATGAGGTGTCAGTTGTTCCGACGGCATGGTATAAGAGTATTTATTGCCAAAAAAGTCTTCAGCAAACTTTGCCCGGCGCCTGAGAGTGCGCTTATTGAAGCAAGCACAGGCCGAGACGTCGTGGTCTGGGCCAAGGCAGGGGAGGCAGTAAGAATGGAAGTCCTTATGAGGTATTTGTTTACCACAAGACAAATAGTTATTAACTTTTTCAGTTTTTTCTGACCTCGGCTGAGGCAAGAAAAAGATCCCCATCGGGGTACTTAGCTTTTTGATGACTTCGGATATGTAAAACACAGGAGCTGACCGACCGGCACTTGCGAACTGCTTCTGCTTCGGGCACCGCGCGGCAAGAAAGACTGAGGAAGATGGCGTCGGCTGATGCTTTTATACCCCAGCCGCTCTGACGTCGGGGAGGAGGAGACATCAGCCGGACCCAGACTTTGGAATCCGGCCGACCGAGGGCTGCCTGAGGCAGGACAACCCATATGTAAGGACTGCAGTTGCATTCTTGAAGGACATCATAACTGGTTCCCAATATATGACCCCAAGTAATGTTCAGTAGTATAGAAACCAATTTAAACAGCAAATCTAAATAAAACTGTGTAGAAAATAACAATAAACGCATATGCTCCTAAATAACATACAAACAATCCTAATACATTCATCCAATATAAATGAGAATGTCATACTCCAAACTAACCAATATCTTGAAAAACATAACTACCAGATATAACAAATGATGGTCGTAATAAAGGAAAATACTTGTTGCACAATGTCAAATATGAAAAAAACAGTACCTGAAACACAATTAGGGTTTAATGACTATATATCGGACCATCCAAAAATGAATTTGGTCCTATGAACAAAACCACTAAACCTCTCTAATCACCCAAGTAAGGTGTGATTCGTCCAAACAGCAATATCCATGTGGCGAGAACCACAAAAGTGTCCAAAAGTTTAGTCCCAATGCTGGTAAAAAATCGATGAATAAAGCGACATATCCTCACCAAACCATGGGAAACACCAAACGCCAATAAATATCACCCTTTCTTCGAACTAGTAAAAGTTATAACAGAGAAAACACAAATCTTCACCAGGCAAAGGAAAACCTCTAGACGCCGGCGATACCGCTAACGGACCAAACCCGGAAATGAAGTAGTGTACATAAAATAAGGGCTCGACTGGACAACAACTTGTAAAGAGCCCATATCCACTCACGAAGCGATAAAGAACATCCCCGACTCTTGTCTTAGGATAAGTAACTGTCCAATGGTTCTCTTGCTAATGGAAATTAGCGACAAAAAATATCCTCATTTTCTTCAAAACCTCCTCTGCTTTAACACCAAATAAAGTATCATGCTGTAATGGAGCATCTCATAATTTTGCTTTAACATGATCAGGCAGATTTTTTCCTTTAACCAAGCATGTCTCCTAATGACAGAACCCGTAACTGCGGCCTTGCAGGAGGTCTCCAGAGAATCAAAACCACATTGCAATGTATGCTTTCCCACTTGTTCAGTTGCATGCAATAAATCCTGCATTTCCTTATTTTCTGCACAATCAGAATTAGCCAACATTTTCTGTTTTAACAGTGACATTAAGTATTGCTGATATTTAGTCGTATGAAACTGACAATTTAAAGCCCTCACAGCCAAAGTAGCAGAAGTGTAAACCTTTTTCCCCATCTGTCTAGTGTCCTTGAATCCCTGTCAGAAGGGATAGGGTTTTTTTGCAGTAGCTGCCTTAGCCCCCTTGGGACCCTGAGAAATAGTTTCTGGGTCAGCAGCAGGGTTTTTATAAAGAAATTTATGCGAATCTGGAACCTTGTAGTATGTCTGGTTTAACAGGAGCTGGAGGTAAGGAGTCTGGAGAAAGGCCGGACTCTGAAAATACATCATCTACAATGTCTAGCACAGGGGGAATAGCAAGAGGCCTGTGCTGAGGAAGTAAAAGAAAATCTCTAAGCCTTTCCTTTGATTCTGAGTAATCTTGTCTCTCTCAGTGGAAGTGCTCCCTCATGGTATGCAGGGTTTCCCCAAAAGAATAATCCTCAGGAGGAGAGGCTGAAGGAATGGATTCTTCAGCATCAGAATCCTCATAGGGAGGAAGAGAGTATTCCGGTACAGAAGAGGAGTCAGAGGAAATGGAAACCTGATGAGTCATAGTCTGTCTCTTGCCTAGGCCTCTTGTCAGGAGGAGGATGGTAAACCCTGATCAAGGTAATAAGGTCTTCGGCCATTTTGAGCATCTGTTTCTTAGGTATGGAAGTCTGTTCTGGAGAATGCTGTACTTGTTTCTTTGTCTTTAAAGCTGCTTTAGTCTTTGCTTTTGAAGCTGAAGTAGGCTTTACATAAAGCTGAGTAGGTCTGAAAACACCCTCAGAAGCAGATGCCTGCTCAGTGGCTCCGGACTCATCTGAGGGAATGATTTCTGAGTGTCTAATACCTTGAGTATCCAGAGGCCTAGCTGGCTCCACGTGGGAGTCGTCAGCGGCCTGTGGCTCTGAGGTAGCGGGCGTCAGGGGCTGCGAAAGCGCCTCACTGAGAACCGGCGACTGGCTTAACGGAAGCTTTGTCGTCTGTTCTGGATCTCGGATGCCTGTCCTCTTTTTCCTTGCGTTTTTTAGAAACTCCAGTCGTCGGATGTTCCGACAGCATTATGTAATTGAATTTTCGACCAAAGTAATGATGAGCAAAATCAAACCGACGCTTAATAGTGCGTTTGTTGGATCTAGCACAAAACCGACAGCTAGCAACGTTATGATCAGGGCTTAGGCAAGGAATACAGTAAGAATGAAAATCCTTATGAGGTATTTGCTTCCCACAAGAAATATAATTGTTAACTTTTTCTGACATCGATCTGGAGCAAGAAAAAAGTTTCCCCAACGGGGTACTTAGCTTTAATGAAGACTTCGGATCTGAAATTCGTCTGTGAAAATCTCAGGAGTCGGCCGACCGGCACTTGCGAACTGCTTTTGCTTAGGGCACTGCGTGGCAAGAAAAGCTGAAGAAAATAGCGTCGGTTGCATCTTTTATACCCCTGACGTCAGAGAAGAGGCGACAGCAACTGATGCCGGACCTAGACTTTGGAATTCCGGCTGACTGTGGGTAGCCTGCCAGCAGGATAACCCAAGAGTAATGACTGCAACAGTGAAACACGAACATCATTCATTCCACAAGGAAAATATGTGCAATTGTCGACCTTGAACCGTGAATGCCTTTTCATTAGGCGGATGCTCTAACCACTACACTATTGGTGTTCTGCTTCATTTATACGTATACCCATGGTGCACAGTTACCCTAACACACACCTCATCACTTCACTTACACAGCAGGCAACCATTTTCCTGTTGGGAAAACCGCACTACTACATGTGCCATTCCCTACTGCTCTGGACCCATGCTGCATGTTGACTCACACTCTGAGGATATTCAGACCTCCAAAGCCTATAGTCCTGGCACATACGTGTGTTCTATTGTTAGGGTGTTCATATGGTCATCCGGGTTTAGGCTTGTCCGACTGGGGACCGGGACTGCCCTGTACCTAGCTGAAAGTCAGACTCAGCACGGAGAGATCGTTAGTTCCACTTTTAGCGTCCTACCTGTGGTTGGGGATGCAAAGGTGTGCTCACCTATAGTGATCCTGATATATAACAGCACTATTACGGGGATTTCCGCTGCTGTTTCCTTTCACATTCGTTATGACTGCTATATTGTGACCATGTTCATTTTTCATATCTACAGATATATATATATATATATATATATATATATATATATATATATACACACACACACACACACACATATATATACATAGATATAGATATATATATATATAGATATATATATATATATATATATATAGATATATACATATATATGTATGTGTATGTGTGTATATCGGTGTGTACATAAACATGCAAATACATCTACATGCTCATTTACATTTCCCATACCATTGAATTACCGCCACTTACCATCACGCATACACACTTGCATACCCGCTTACGTCTAGGGTTGCCACCTTTTTATATGGCCAAAGTGGGGCATTTTCGGGACACACATCAGATTTTACAGGCTGAGACATACCCACAGTTAGTACAAAGGTTAGAACTTTACTTATTTGCCTAAATAAAAGCTTATTCTTGTACAGTTTAGTTGTTTAGTCTGTTCCTTGTAACTAAGTATTTTACATACAGAAATAACTGTTTTATGCAACTGTTACATGAAATATGGGACATAAGTATTTCCTACAATCACAGGACATTTGCCATTTTATTATATTTGGTCCAGACACAAATGCCCAAAAAGGGACGGTCCCTCGCAAGGTGGGGCAGGTGGTAACCCTACTTACGTCTGCTTTAAAGCGCCTTAAGCACCCTATATCCGACTGCCATTATGCAAATGTGCAAGGTATATATTCCCAATAATGCACGTAGGGAGACGTGCATCACGGTCAGGTGTTTAATCCCAGGTTGTAGGTTCTGCAGGACCAGCTGGAAGCTGAGCAGTCTTGTGGACAACTGCTCATACAACTTGTGTCCAGATGTATACAGGACTGGACATCGTGTCATGACACCAAGTGTAATGTTTAGAACAGATACATATCCCATGAGGGATATCCAAAAACTGTGGGGACCGATGACCTTCTTTGCTTTACGGCTATAAGGTAGGGTTATACATGCAAGGGATACATAGTTTGCAATCCTGAGACTGCCTACTAGATATGGGCAGGGGTCACTATGTGCAGATATGGCTGCGCCTATCTAGCAGCCCGAGTATGGGTGGTTTTGGTGGATGTTCAGGAAAGAGTAGGGTGGTGCGCTGTGAAGGGGATGATGGGTATTCAATTATGTATCCAGGTGTGTTGGGGTTGGATGGCTCGTTTCAGGCCAGACCATTATGTGGGTATGTGCCGGTAATGTTTCTGTACGTGTTTGGCAATTTTTAATGTTCATATGTTTGTGGGATTGTATTGCGGATGTGTATATTTGTTCTTTGGTTACCTTCCTGATTCACTGATTCACCCACTGCTCCCTCATAGACCTCCAGTGCACCTATTGTGCATCCAACCCAGTCTCCCCTTGGCAAATTATTACATTACCCGTCACCCCCACCACCATATTCCACAGACACCATTCATCCCTTCTCTAGTTGATGGCCCATAGCACAGTCAACAGAACACACTGCGTACACTACATATCTCTTGGACCAATATGGTTGAGAGGACTACCCTAGCTTTTCTGATCATCCACATGCTATACTTCACGCACATAGGTACACACAAATACTTATCTTTCATGACATGGTAGGTAGACCTGGGTAATACCCATTCATCTATGGGCCTTCCTGACAAGGACTTGGACCACGAATGGGCAGATATTGGGCGAATGCTCTGACCATTGGTAGGGTTGCCACCTTTTCATATGACCTGGGTGGGACATTTTCGGGACACACATCTGAGTTTACAGGCCAACACATACCCACGGTCATTACACTTTAGTTTTATGCCTACATATAAGCTTTTATTATTGTAGTGGTGTAGCTGCTTATTCTGTTTCGTTTACTTGCTCATTCTGTTTCTTGTAACATATAGGTATTTTATATATGGACATACGTATTGTATGGGACTATTATATAAAATATGGGACATAATTATGTCCTACTATTGCAGGACATTTCACATTTATAATGGTTTTGGTATGGACACACCTGCCTAGAGGGGGAATGTCCTTCACAATGTAGGACAGGTGGCAATCCAAACCATTGGGCTAGGCTTAGCAACTGGCGGCTCGCTAACACGATGCATTTCGCTTCCACTTGGTATAACTAGTGACACTACAATGGAATACAGGCACGGGGTTTTAAATAGGTTGATAGGTTCATAGGAGGGTACTAGGCTATTGGCCCTAGGGCCTATATAAGCCTAGCCAAAAATGTACCCTGGCTTTCGCCACCCAATATCATTTGTTCAAGGGACGGGAACTCAATATTCAACTACGTGCCTTTGTGTTTACTTCTTATTGTGGTGTTCGCAAAGATGTCTTGTATGCTTTGCATACATTTCACTATCCACAGACACTGACAGGAGTGATTACTATTAGAAGCAGGTTGTACTAGTTAGCATTTTAGGTTGCACGTATGCAGCCATGTTCACGGCTCCGTGCAGCGCTTGGACATGCCCCCTGCACTCGTACACGTTTCCTATGCATGTGGCCATTAAGGCAACGCGCCTTCATTAATATGCATGTGGTGCTGCTGCGCCATCTCTACGCCACACGTCAGCACAAGGCTAACGCTGCCCTTGCGCCGAGCTTCATGAATCCTGGGGTATGCGTTTACTAAAATAATAAAAGTAAATACTTTCATAAATTAAATTATGATTTAATACAGCTTTCAAATATATCTGTATCTTTAAATAATTAAAAAATAGTAATAAACAATACTAAGTTTCTCAAAGAGTATTTAAAAAAAAAAATATTCTGCATTATAAAGCATTGAACATCATTGCAAAAAAATAAACTAGTTTGGCTAAAAAGTCCAAATAAACCCACTGCTCACAAATGGTAAAATATCTTTACGAGTTGGTCCACATAAAAAAAATGTTAAATTGGTTAATAGATCCTGTATTAGTAGTTTTAGGTACTATAGTCATATTAACTATCTAAAATTGCTAAGTTTTGATTCTGCAAGAGTCGCTCAGTGCAGTGACAGTTTTAACACCTCTGCAGTAGTGGGGGGGAGGGGGCTCTCAATTCCTCTTGAACTACAAAAGAAAACACTGAACAGAGACTTGCAATTTAGTTACTTTTCTGGCTGAAGCTGGATAACTTCTAAGTATAGTGTAAAACAAGGTCTGAGCCAGACATAAATGAGGGTGATTAGACACAGAAAAGAAGCAGTCCTTTTACAGAAGGTAAAGAAAATAACAGTGACCCTCCCAAATCCCATATGTCAATGGCATGGGAATTCAAAGTTACTTCCTTATGTCTGGCATGAATCATACAAAGTATTATGAGAAAGAGAAAGGGTTGAGGGAGACCAAGATCACACTGATACATTAAACCCCATTGGTAGCCATGTTGTGGAAAACAGGCTAAAATCACAAATAAAGCACTTGAGTGATTTTGGGGAATTAAAATAGGTAAGGAAACAAAGATAGAGTGAAAAAAACAGTGTTTTTTAGCTCTAGGGTGGAGTTTTCCTTCAACAAAACTCTGTTGAGCACCTTTCTCATGTCAGAAAGTACAGTTTTGTACCTACCATAAATGTAGATGTTCGAGGATTCCATTGCTGCAGTCCTTACTATTGGGTATAGTCCGCGTCCAGTCGGCCCGAATACCAGAGTATAAGGCTGACGTCGGTCAGGGCGCATTAGACTGACGTCAGTACGTCAGGGTACTAATGCGCATGACCGACGTCATATCCTCAGTCTTTTCTTGCCCCAGATGTCAGAAGACCCTAAAAAGACAAGTCCCAAAATACCTGCACCAAAAACATGTACAATATATACAAGAATATATACAAAAATATAAGCATGTAAACTCACCTACACAACCACCCCTAAACACAGAGGGGAAGGAGGGAGGGTAAATTGGACTGCAGCAATGGAATCCTCGAACATCTACATTTATGGTAGGTACAAAACTGTACTATGTTCTTCGTTTTCCATTGCTGCAGTCCTTACTATTGGGTAGAATCCCAAAGCAGAGGTAAGGGAGGCTGGCAAATCATAAAGAAGTAGGAGCTGACAACATGCCTTGCAAAACAGCTGTGGCAAAACCAGCCCTAGACTTAGAGTAGATAGGAAGGTGATAATGCTTAGAGAAAGTATGTACTGAACTCCAAGTAGCTGCTTCCAAAATATCTTTAGTTGCCACCCCCCTTAGAAATGCTGTTGAAGTGGCAGTAGCCCTAGTGGAATGAGGCCTAATCCCAGCTGGAATCTCCTTGCCATGATGGGAATAACAAAATGCAATGCAAAAGCCAATCCACCTAGAAATAGTTTGTTTTGACACAGGCTTGCCCTGTGAACTCAAAGCAAAAGAAACAAACAACTGCTGAGACTGCCTAAAATCCTTAGTCCTGCTTAAATAATAACGCAATTGCCTGTGTACATCTAAAGTGTGCAAAATCTTTTCCCCTTTATTTTGAGGGTCTGCATAAAACGTAGGCAAATGAATAGTTTGGTTTAAAGCCAAACTAGAAACCACCTTGGGCATAAAGGAAGGATTAGTACGTAATGATACCCTATCCTTATGGAAAATCAAAAAGGGCTCTACTGCCATAAGGGCCTGCAACTCAGACACCCTTCTTGCAGAAGTAATAGCCAACAGAAAAGCAGTCTTCCATGACAAGTATTTCAATTCAGCAGTAGCTGCAGGCTCAAAAGGTTGTAGAGTAAGTTTCTCCAACACAAAATTGAGATCCCAAGCAGGAGTAGGAGCTCTACGTGGGGGTCTTATATTCTTTGCCCCTCTAAGAAACTGCTTGAACAAAGGATGCGAAAACAAAGGTGGGTCACAATCATAGTGAGCTGAAATTGCTGCAGCATGAATCTTAATGGAAGAGAAGGACAAACCTTTGTCCAATAACTCAGTAAGATATTGAAGAGCCACACTCAAATTAGGCTCAGAAATCTCCAAATTCTTTGCTGTACTCCAAAATAAAAATCTCTTCCATTTTTCTGCGTACACTCTCCTTGTACTAGGTCTTCTAGCTTCCATAATCACATTTAAAACTTGTTGAGGAAGTTGAGACCTGCTGTGTTTCAACACAGAATATGCCAGGCTGTTAGATGAAGAGAGTGAAGCTTGACATTGAGCAGATGACCGTCCTTCTGAGATAACAGATGAGGAATCAGAGGTAAAGGCCATGGAGGCTTCTTTACTAGACTCCGTAGTAGTGGGTACCAGTGTTGCCGAGGCCAATCTGGAGCTATCAAAATCATCCTTGGCCTGTCCTGTCTGACCTTTAATAGTACCTTTGGAAGAAGAGGCAGAGGTGGAAAGGCATACACATGAAGGTTTTTCCAACTGAAAGACAGAGCATCCACTTTCCAAGCTGTGTGATGAAACCCCTTTGTGCAATACTTTGGCAGCTGGTGGTTTAGTGGAGAAGCGAACAGATCTATGTCTGGAGTTCCCCATGACACTGTCAATTTCTGAAATACATGAAGATCCAGTTTCCACTCGTGGGGATCCATGATTTGTCTGCTTAACACATCTGCTAAGGAGTTCTGTGCTCCTGGCAGAAACCTTGCCTGAAGAGTTAGTTGCAAGCTTAGCGCAGTCTCCCATAAAATCATTGCTTGCCTGCATAGAGGATAAGAATGTGTTCCCCTTGCTTGTTGATGTACCACATGACAGTTGTGTTGTCTGTTAGAATCAACACCTGCCCTGGAAGAAGTAACTCCTTGAAAGCCATTAATGCAAACTGGACTGCTAACATCTCCTTCATGTTGATATGTAGATGCTGTAGTCTGGCAGGCCACTTGTCTTGTATCCACTTTCCATTTAGATGAGCTCCCCAAGCAATGTCCGAGGCATCTGTCGTTAAAATCTGACTTGCCTCTGGCCGGGTCACAGAGAGTCCCTTGTTTAGGTGACATTCCTGAGCCCACCACAAGAATTCTTTTGAAGGCAAGGTATTATTTGAATGACAGTGTCCAAATCCTGGCAGTGCTGTGTCCATACATTTTGAGATACCATTGTAGCTTCCTCATATGCAGTTTGGCATTGGGAAGCACCAGAATACAAGATGCCATGAACCCTAATGCTTGAAGGACTGTCCTTGCAGTCAGCACGGACTGATGAGATAGTTGATGGAAGTAAAGTGACAGACTCTTTTGTTTGTCCGGGGTTAAAAAGGCCATCTGGGCTGCTGTATTCAGTCTCACACCCAGAAAGCACATGTCTTGAGAGGGTACTAGACTGGACTTTATTTCGCTCACAGAATACCCTAGGCATCTTAGCACTGCTATAACATATTCCAGATGCTGTAGAAGGTCTTCCTTTTCTTGAGCCAGAATCAGGCAGTCGTCCAAGTAAGGATAGATTTGAATTCCTTGAAGCCTGAAGTAAGCTATCACTGGAGCCAGAACCTTTGTGAATACTCTGGGCAGTAGATAAGCCAAAGGGCAATGCAGAGAACTGATAATGAGAATTTCCAGCTCGAAACCGCAGATACTTCCTGCAACTTAGCCTTATAGGCACATGAAGGTAAGCTTCCTTGAGATCTAAAGTTACCATCCAGTGATCTTTTCCCAGCAGAGGTAAAAGCTGTTGTAACGTCAACATCTTGAACTTGGGAATGTCCAGAAAAGTGTTGAGGAGAGATAAATCCAAAATTGGTCTCCACGTGTTCCCCTTCTTTGGTAGTAGGAACAGGCGAGAATAAAACCCTAGGCCCCTTTCTGATACAGGGACTGGCTGAATGGCCCCCATCTGGAGTAACTGAGAAACTTGCTTGTGAGCCTCCTTTCTTTGTGGAGGAGGAACGTCTGGCATGCCTTTGAAAGGGGGCATTGTATGGAAATAAAATCTGTAACCGTGGTGAATGATATCCAACACCCATTTGTCTTGAGTAATTAAATCCCAATTTTCTTTGAAAAGAGACAGTCTTCCTCCCAAAGGAGCTGCCAGACGAGAATCTACTGGCAGCTGAAAAGACAGGTCATTGGGTCTGTTTACGAAAGGACTGACCCCTGCCCTCACCAGAAGTCTGAGCAGGTGAACTCCTGTTCTAGGCCTAAAGAACCTTGAGCCCTGCCCCTACCACGTCTAGACCTACCCCTAGACTGGGAATCATAAGCAGGATATGTCCACCCCTTAGCAGGCCAATTTCTACTAAACTTGGTGGCTGCACCTGCAAGAAATCTTTAACAGTTTGCATAGACTTAGCTTTGTCCTCCATTTTCTTTAAAACTGCTTCCACAGGCGATCCAAACAACACATCAGACTGTAAAGGAGCATCCAAAATCCTTGTCTTAACATGCTCAGCTAAATTCTGATCCTTCAACCAGGCATGCCTGCGAAGAACAGAACTAGTAGCAGCCACCCTCGAGGAGGCCTGTACAGCATCAAAACCACATTGCAAAGAATGCTTACCCACTTGCTCAGACACATGAACCAAGTCCAGCAACTCTTTACACTCAATACCTTCCGCCAAAGCATCCACCTTAGATTTTAATTGTGAAAGGAGATAATTCTGATATTTTAGCATGTGAAACTGACAATTCAACGCTCTCATGGCTAGAGTGGAAGAAGTATACACTTTCTTTCCCCACCTATCCAAGGCCCTTGCCTCTTTATCAGTGGGAACAGGATTTTTAACCACAGAAGCCTTAACACCTTTAGGCCCTTGAGAAATAGTTTCTGGGTCCGCCCTAGGACTCTTAAACAAATACTTATGAGCTTCGGGCACCCTATAATACCTATCAGGCTTAACAGGAGCAGGAGGCAAAGAGTCAGGATTCAGGGAAGCCTCTGCTAAAACATCTTCCACCACATTCAACACAGGAGGAATAGCTAAGGGCCTATGCTGGGGCAAAAACAAGAATTCCCTAAGCCTTTTCCTGGAATCAGAGTAATTCTGGCCTTCCCAATTAAAGTGCTCCCTCATGGAATGCAGAGTCTCTGAAAATGAGAAATCCTCAGGAGGAGAAGCTGTAGGAGTGGAATCATCCACATCAGAATCAGAATAAGTAGGATACTCCTGCAAGTCTTCCGCAGAAGACTCTGAAGCCTCTGAACACTGTTCAAAACTATCAAACTCCGGTTCCACCCTAGGCCTCTTATCAGGCGGGGGCATAGAACCTCTAATCATAGTAATCAAATCTTCTGCCATTTTAAGCATATGTTTCTTAGGTACAGAACCCGAAATGCTAGGAGAAGCCCCCACTGAAGCTGAACTAGGCCTACTTCTCAAAGAAGTTTTGGCAACAGAAGGAGAGGCTCTAACTACCTTGGGAAGAGAGGGAAGAACAGTTACCTGAGAAGCCCCCTCAGCCTGGCCTACCTCCTGAGAAGGCACATCCTGTAACAGTAAAGTTTCTGCCTGAGACTCCATGGAAACTCCTGGCAAAACCTCTGGCTCCACTGAGCCTTCTAAAGAACCGACGTCCGGGACTGCCGGTTCATCAACCCTAGGCTTCACTGTTTTGTCCTTGCGCTTCTTGGGCCAGGCGGCCGGAGCATCCGACGGCATTTTATAATTGCAACGCTTCCCAAACACTAACCTGGCACAGTCTAACCTCCTCTTAATAGTGCGTTTGTTAAACCTAGCACAAGAGCGGCAACCAACAACGTCGTGCTCAGGCCCTAAACAAGGTATACACAAGGTATGGTAATCCCTATGAGGTATCTGTTTCCCACAAGAAATACAGTTATTCACTTTTTCTGACATCCGTAAAATACTGAGGCAAGAAAAAACCAAAATGTTCCCCAACGGGGTACTTAGCCAACTCTGTTTCGGTCTGAAACTCCGGTTTCGAAAATATTTCAGAACGCCAACCTGCACTCGCAAAACTGCTTCTGCATCGGACCATGCGGCAAAAAAGACTGAGGATATGACGTCGGTCATGCGCATTAGTACCCTGACGTACTGACGTCAGTCTAATGCGCCCTGACCGACGTCAGCCTTATACTCTGGTATTCGGGCCGACTGGACGCGGACTATACCCAATAGTAAGGACTGCAGCAATGGAAAACGAAGAACATCAATAGATGCCTTTTCCCAAAATTTGCAGCACAATTGCTACTTCCCATGCACTAAAAAACACTAGCAGTATTTTCATCATTCAAAATCAGTAAGACTAGTAGTACAACCACAAACAGTTTAGCAATTAGACACTATACTCTGAATCATTAGTAGATGACCAGTCATTATGAATCATTAGAACTACTGGCTACTATAACGTCAATATTTTTTTCCTTAGATGGACAGATGACTGAATTTTTCATATTCCAAGTCTGTGCTATGCGCACTACATTTTATGAAAATAACTTACCTTTCTCAGCATCTCCCGGATTTTTTCTGCATCTTTAGCAGAATATATGTGCCAAAGTGCACCTGGCTTTTCCTTTCCTTCATGGATCCGATGCTGTGTGAGTTCATCCACATCTCCTTCTGCTATTGTCATCATCACCTCTGGTAAGTAAAGAAAATCATTACTGCAGTTCACTCCAAGTCCTAAAAAGCTCAAGTACTTAAAAGCTAAACAAATTTTAGAAATTTCTATACAGGAATCAATAGCATTTCATTTTGTGCTACATTTTCACTGTTTAGTCAAAAAAAACGTCCAAGAAATTTGGAACTAAATAGGTGCACAGTCCTGATATACAACATGCTAACATCACACAATTTTCAGTAAGCACTCCAAAATATGCTGGTAAATCTATAATCGCCATTCTGTGAACATCTTGGGCTTCTCTGCTTTTCTGGGTATTTAGAGCAATGAAAGACTGTGGTAACTATGCAAGTTTGACATCCACTTCAAGCAAAATAACAGGCAGGTTATTTGAAGAAATTTAAAAAATTCCTTAAATACAGATGTCCAAGTATTTAACAAAGCTTCACTAAAGGAGTTCTAGAAGTCATGGCAGACGTATACAAATCAAATGTAGGCAGAATGATACAAACTTCAGAAAGACACTACTTAGAACAGATAACTAGCTCCATGGTGTAGAAGGATAAACAAATGAGCTACTACTACGCAGGCAATCAAATTATGACTAGATGTTTGGGTGCCAGTAGGACCAGGCAAGGAAGGATGGGAGTGGAAAGGCCACTGTGGGCCCACCCATCCTGGGGAGGGAGACCGGGAGATGGTGGGTCTGGCTCACCATATCAATTAAACCTAATGGGACCGCTAGGTGTTACACACCACTGAGTTCTGACCTAGTGAGCACACCCTGCCTAGTGTATTTGAATTGTGACACCTACAGGAAATTCAGCAATGCAGATGAAAGCTTCAAAGCGGTGATTAGATCAAACGAGCCACCAAGGAGGGGCTGCTCCACAGAGGAGAGGGGTAGGCCACCCTGGCAGGACCAGCAAACTGACCTACCCCACCATCCAACACTCATCATGAGACAGATGGTTGAGCTGGGATTCCCAGGCAGGAATGAATGGGCCAAATGGGTGAAGGAAGAAGAGGCACTGGGCAGGTCCTGGTAAGAGGGATTACAAAAATAACTACACAAACAAATAAATAATATATATATTTTATATCAAATATATGACTGGGGAGTTAGAAGAACAGCAAAAGAGTGCATGGTGAAGTTCCTTAGTGACCTGGCCAAATGTTTCCTAGACAGTATGAATACCACCTAGGGTCTTCCCCTGAAGTGTGGCTATTGGCCTAGTGTAACTAACCTGGTCAACAAATTATAAATAAAAATAGTGTAAGATGCTGAAAGCTGGAGGAGTGATTAAGCTCTAGAAGGTTCTGTAAAAGTTACAGATAACAGCTAAGATTGAATAAGAAATGCAAATCATTCAAGAGTAAGACTACACAGTCTGACACTGGCTCTAAAGAAAGCAATACAATAGATAGTACAAATCGTGAAAGTTGCAGATCAAATTTCTCAATGCAGCAGAAGCCTTTAGGCTAGACGGGTTGCATCTTGCCCAAGACACAAATGGACAGCTTCCCAAAGCTCTGGCCCCCTCCAACACGTCTACTGTGACCACTGACTGAACAGCCCTGAGGAGGGAAAAATCAACAGTCAAGAGTAGAAGACCTTCAGGACTTCCCTTCTACCATGTACATTTTTCCGAACAGAAAGCCAAGTCCCACTTCAGTGAAAATGTACATAAGTGAAAGTGCACTTTCGTGGAAATAAGTTAATGGAAGCACAGTACAGTGGGGATAAGGAAATATACCATTTTCCCCAATGTAGTGCAATCTCGGAGTTAGTATATACAAGTAGCGGAGGTGTGGGAGGGTGCAGGGGGCTTGCCCTGCCTTTCACTTTGCCGGGCACACCTCCACTGCTTATATATATCTATATATATCTATATATATATATATCTATATATCTATATATCTATATATAGATATATATATATATATCTATATATCTATATATCTATATATATATCTATATATCTATATCTATATATCTATATATATATATATATATATATATATATATACACACATACCAACTTCAAAATCAGTGGGTATTGGCTGTCTGTTGTTCAAAAAAGTGTTTTTTCAAACAGAAGTAGACCCAGATATGTGTGTGTGTGTGTGTGTGTGTGTGTGTGTGTGTGTGTGTGTGTGTGTGTGGTATTTTTAATTCTATTTGCATTAATGGTTCTTCCCCTTTAAGAAATGCAGCATTTCTTTAATAAAGGAAGTTTCCTATTAAAGGCTGCCATTTTTAGCTTTGTCCTTTCAGCCACCACAAACTGGATGTCATCCATGTCCTTTTTGGCTGTTTCAGTGTCCAGAGTACAGGTAAAACATCTTTACTGGGGCACGGACATGTACTCCAGGACGCTGCTGGATGTGTCCAAGGGAAGGGATTTCTTGATGGGACAGAAATTCCTTCTATAAATCAGTCACTGAAGATACCTATAAAGAAAAAAAAAGGCTAAACATTGCTCATTAAAAGATTTGGTATCTATGAAATAGGATGATTTTCTTACCTTAACCAAATATCGTCAGTAAGTCCTGGTGTATAGGATTCAGTGCCTGGAAATCAAGTCAGCCAAAATACTCTTGATGAAGATGTATCAAATTACTCTGATGGAGAAAGGGTAGTTTTTCCTGCAGATTCTCAAGCCCAAAACTCTGATACTGAGGAAACCCTGGTCATTGCAAACTCCTTTGGAGGAATTCTCTCTCTCACACATTACTGCCAGGATGAATGAGGAGCTTTTATGGAAACAAATGGACGTTCCTCAAAAAACTGAGGAGGTATACGATATGTTGCCAGTGAATATGCTTCATTTTATGTCTCTTCCTCCTCTAGTGCCAGCCCTACAGGATGTATATAACTGCTGCCTGTAACAACCTTGATTCAGAACTTTCAGTCCCCAAACAAGAAGATGGGCTTTATGTATTTTCACAAACCAACAAGCACTTTTCTCATTTGTCTGACCCTGCAGCAATATCAACATCTATGTCAGCAGGTAACAGGCTCCTGTGCAGACTGCGCAGATACTGTATCTAAGGCCTCAGCTTCTGCTACTGTTTTGAGGAGTTATGCCCGAGTACATAAGCAAAAGTTTTATGATGCTGTAAACTCTGAAATATTTAATTCAGCTTAAGATAAGGAAGGTTTATTTGGCCCAACTGCTACTCAGGTCCTCATACAATTAGGTGAGAAGGAGAAATTAATTCAGGGAGTTAATTCAGGTAGTGTGGGAGGAGCCAGAGCTTTTTGAAAATGACTGGTTATTGCGTCATGGGCAAGTGACAATCCTTATAGCTTAAAAGCTACTGCAGCAGTGGGAGTGATGAACATGTTGGGCATCTCAGTAATGCCTACAATGAACCAAGTAAAGTTAAGCAAAAATGCAGTGAATAAGGCAAATGATGCTAGTCTGCAGACTGAGGGGAGTGGACATACATTCATAGAAATTCCAAAGCCATCGAGTCCCATGACCTTGCTCCTTGCCAACACCCATCAGGCCATACCTTCCTTCTCCAGTAGGTGCCATGCCAGTCAATCTCAAAGTAAATTTACGGATATTCATCCAGTCCTCTAGTTTACATTTAAAGGAAGATAGTGAGTCACGCTGCTTAACTTAAAAAGTTTATCCAGAGGCTTGGGAGGCCTGTGGATATAAGCATGCCCCCCCCCCATGTGTTTTTGTTTTTACTTATTTGCTGGTGGAAGCTTTAGTTCCTTGTGTGGATGCCATCAATACCAGGAGAAGTAGTGCACTGGATGTGTGATATGCAGCTAGCTGTAATGTTGTAAATAATTATATCATTTGTATATCAAACTGATTTGTACAGTTGCTTGTGTTAAAAATGCATCTGAAAAGTTGTTTGTGTTAAAATGTATCAACAGTGCTTCCTGCTGGAAAGCAAAGAAATGTGCATGCATTATTGTAACTGCATTAAATGCATGTGTTTCAACAGAGGATAATGGCAGAGCAGAGGTTAATCACAATCCAGCAGCAGCAAACTTAAAAATATATCTGAAATTAAATTACATTATGGGTTAAGCCATAAAGATATTATCCGACAGTTCTGAATGGAGTCAGAGATGCAATGTCTGTGGCAGAGAATAGGCTGCAGCTCCTGCAGGAAGAGTAAATTGATTTTATGACTTCCAGCAGCTGCCTCACATCTGAACAAAGCTCTGTCTGTATGGTAACATGTAGGTGCTAAAATCCTGTCAGCTTCTAGTGTTGGCGAGTGTGGGAAACAGTCAGATGACCACTTGTGATGGCATTGTGTAATCAATTCAGAAATAATATTTAGATATTAGTAGGAGATTGTTCTTAGCATTCTGCATTCTGTCTTGGATCTGACAACAAGGACCACTCAGCGAAATTATCTTGCCTTGCTCTATTCAATAAGTAACTTTAGGGAACAGTAATTCTATCAGATAAGTCAGGAAAATACAGTGAGATTAAAAGTACTGTTTCCTATAACTTTGTGAAACTTTCCAGCAGTGTTACTTTTAATACCTCCTGTGACAAACTCTGGTGTTTAGTGTAAATCGATATTTAGTATTTTCATGTTCTGTTATTTATTATTAAACATAGTTAAACTTTTCATTGTGGCTCATCTTTTCAGAAAATATTTTAAGCTTTGAGAGTATCTGCACATATTTATTTGGTGATAAGTCTGGATACTCAAAACCTGGCTGTTTGGCCAACATTATCATTTGTATTAATATTAATTTCACTCCATATAATTGGGTACCCTGGCAAGCGCCTTAAGTAGCTGACTTTGTAGTGCTTGAATGCAGTGATAACTACACCTTATAGTCTGGGCAGAAGAGGGTATAGCTAATAAACCTGTGCCAGCCTTTCCTAGGTGTGCTTGTGGGTATATGCAAATGAAAACTCGGTGTGTGTGTGTCAGCTACTTAGGGAGCAGGGACAGAAAGTACTGGTTTCACAGAGTGGTGGAGGACTTGGCTCGGGCACTCAGCTGAGGACTTAACTGCATCTGTACCAGTGGGGAGCCTTATTAGGGACCTGGACGGAGACAGATACAGACACCTAAACCCTGGGCTGAGTGTCAGCTCTGTCTGCTCTTAAGGGAATTTGTGCTTGATGCAGAGAGATCTGCATCTTGAAATACTGAGTGCATCCATTTGTATTCAAAGTGCATGTCCCTCTCCAGTGTCAGTGGTGAGGATTCAGGCTGCTTGATTACTGGGGACATTACATATTGGTGGTAGTGGTGGCCACTGAACCTCTGTAGGCTGTATGCAGTTCTTACTAAAGGCGTGCATTCTCTCAGCAGCCACACGGTGAACATTCAAAGATTCGCATCACAACAGTTTTTATTTTTTTTGTTAGTTTAGTCAGGCAGAGCAAGCAAAAATGTCAGCAGAGGATTATGGCAGGCTGACAAATAACCAGATGGCCAAGGTGTGTGAAACCAAAGGACTGGTGTATGCAAACCTGATTTAAGAGGAAATTATTTCAGCCTTAGTCACAGCTCAGACCAGCATCCAGGATGAGAACCAGTCTGGTGATGGGAATTTGCAGCCCTCAGAAACAGGGCAGGAACTTTTCCTCAGTGGACTTAAAAATCCATCTGAAGATGGTGAGACTTGAACTGGAGGCCAAACGTTTGGCATTAGAATCAGCAGACAGACTGCAGCGCTTGGAGGTTGAAATAGAAGCAGAGAGACTGCATAGAAGCTGAAGAAAATGAGAAGCAGCGTCAAGATGAGAAGGACATGCTGACTTCTTCACCAGGGTCATGGAGGTAATGGGGAAGGGAATAACTGAACCCCAGAAGCAATATACATCAGTAAATTTCTTCCACAATTTACAGAGGGTGATAATTTTGATAGTTTTATTTATAACCTGGAAAGGGTATGTAAACAATGTAATGTTAACCAACGGCTCTGGGTACACTTCCTGACACCCTGATGTTTCTAAATAGTCAGATACTGATTGTTTGAACTATTATAAAGTTAAAGATGTTTATTGGAATGTTTTAAGTTATCAACTGAAACTTACAGAAAAAAAGGTTCTTTAGCATAGACGCAAGGCAGATGAAAGTATATGTGATTATACTACTGAGTTAAGCATTCATTTTCATAGGTGGGTGAGTGGGTGCCAGGGCACCACTTTCGAAGGGCTTGCAGATCTTTTGGTGAGGGAACAAGACCTTAGCACTTTGCCTGAGGCCATGTGAATCTGGTTGGCAGCAGAAAATGCAACTCTGCAGATGATCTGGGGAAGAAACTGGATCTCTACTTGGCAAGCAGGGCATCACTGCACAGGAATGGAATACCCAGTGCTGCACATGGATACAAGGCAACCCATGGTGGGCAGCCTAAACCACCCCAACAGAGTCCACCAGTAACAGGGGAAGCATTAGTTCAGGTACATGGCCATGATCAAGGGTTAAATGTTTTAAAGGTAACCAGTGTGGCCATGTAGCATACAGATGTCCAGAGACATGGTGGGGAAAAAAAGATGGGGGAGTCAGTACGTGGGAATAACATTATGTCAGTGGTAAGTTGTCTGGAGACAACAGGGGCACCAAACTATCAGAAGATGTCACATCCTATTTTACTGGATGGAAAACAGGTTACTGCAAAGAGAGAGAGCGCCTCTGACATAACCATTGTGAAGCCTGTAGTGGTTAAAGAGGAAAAATACTTGCCTGAGCAGTTCACTCCAGTCAGAACATTAGGAGGGTCCCCATTCCAAATACCTTTGGCCAGGGTTAACCTTGACTGGGAGGGTGGAAAAGGAAGCAAGCAAGTAGGTGTGTTTGAGGCTATCCCTGCCGAGTTCCTGATAGGGAATTATTTTGATAATGTAGTACCTTGTGTGCATGCAGTTTCATGCAGTCAGGCTTGGAGACAGGAATGTGGGTCTGGTAACTTAATGGAGACCTAAACAGACCTCATACCTGAAGCCAGGACTGGTGGGGTGGCTATTTCAGGGAGGGAGCTACCCTAAATCAGTGAGCCACAGCAACTCATAGGTACTGATATTACATGTCCCGACAGAGTGACTGCAAGAGCAGAGGTGAATGTAGTACACAGGCTGACAGGCCCCGCTGTCAGAGGATATAAGACTTCCGGTGGAAGGGTAGCTGGAAATATTTAAAAAAGTAAAGCTGAGAGCCTCAGTTCTCAGACGCTATACTAACAGGCTTGAGGAAGGTAGCTAGGGATGCATCTGATTCTCAAGGAAAATAGGAATCGGTATACTGGAACAAAGGGTTATTGTACAGACAGTGGACCCCTGAAGGTTTGGCTAGAGGGTGAGGTAAAACAGCAGATGGTAGTGCCTAGAGCTTATGGTCTGGCACTTCTAGCCATAGCCCATGACACTCCTTTTACAGGTCATGTGGGCATAAAGTGTACCAAGAGACGTATTATGCAGAACTTTTACTGGGCTGGGATTACAAGTGGTGTAACAGGGTACTGCAGGACATGTGAGCACTGCCAAAAAGTAGGCAAGGCAGGAGACAAGGTCAAAGCTCCTTTGATGGTTTTGCCTGTGATTGAGGAGCTGTTTCAGAGGGTAGCTATGGATATTGTTTAGCCTTTGAGTACCCCAAGCTCCACAGGGAAGAAATATACCCTGGTGGTAGCAGATTATGCTACTAGATACCCCAAGGCAGTTGCTCTGTTCTCCACTGAGGAGGAGAAGTTGGCAAATGCTTTGCTAAGGATTTTCAGCAGGGTAGTTTTCCCAAAACGAATACTGACTGATAAGAGATGCCAATTTCACATCAGACCTGCTGGTTTGTTTGTGGAAGCACTGCGGGGTGAAGCACCTAAAGACCATCCACTACCATTCCCAGACTAATGGTCTTGTGGGCAGGTTAAACTCTACACTAAAGACCATGACACGGGCATTTGCAGACCAGTTTAAGTGAGAGAATGGGACAAATATCTGGCCCCATCTGCTGTTTGCTTTCAGAGAGGTGCCCCATGAATCCACAGATTTTGAGTTGCTGTATGGGCATAGGGTGAGGGGACCTAGAGACCGGATTCATGATGAGTGGAAGGGTGAGTGTGAATCCCCCAAATAGCCTGTTGTGGGGCATATGTCCTACACCTCAGGACAAGGCTCAGGGAGCTCATGGGTTTGGGTCAAGGACAAACTGGCAGGAGCCCAACAACAGAAAAATGCCTGGTATGCCAGGAATGTTCAAGCCAAAGAGTATGCTGTGGGGCAGTAGGTGATGGTTCTCATTCTGGTCAGGCACAATAAGCTGCAGGCAGCTTGGGAGGGGACCCTTCAAAGTGGTAAGGAAGGTCAGTGATGTAAACTACATGGCAGAACTGCTAGGCAGAAAGCAGGGGTCCAAATTGTACCATGTTAACTTGATGAAACCTTACCATGAGAGGGAGGTCCTGGTGCTAAGTATTTGCAGTAGGAGGCAGGAGTCATCTGAGGGGGGGGGGGGTCTATGGCTATAGTGAGCCAGCCAGTAAAATGTCAAGTTACTATGGTGGAGCATTTATAGTTGCAGGCATATGATACGACAGTGTAGCACTGTAGTGGGGTCAGTAATGCCAAGGTAGATGGAATCTGAAGACAGAGTATGGGGTAATGTATTCCCAGACAGGCTCATTCCTCTCAAGCAATGTTTCTCAAGGGGCACTTGAAAAACTAGTTCGAGTCTTCAAAGGGTGCAGACAACAGGAGGTAATGCCAGTCATACCAGGAGAAGTAGGGCATTGGAAGTGTGACATGTACCAGCACATCTAGCAGGAATTTTGTAAATAATGTCATCTGTATTTCTAACTAATTTTTTTACAGATGTTTGTGTTAAAAATGTATCTAAAAAGTTGTTTGTGTTAAAATGCATCAACAGTGCTTCCTGCTGGAAAGCAAATAAATGTACATGCATTACTGTAACTGAATTAAATGTGTGTGTTTCAATAGAGAATACTGGCAGAGCAGAAGTTATTCACAATCCAGCTGCAGCAAACTTTAAAATAAATCTGAAATTAAATTACTTTATGGGTTAAGCCATAAAGATATTATCCCACAGTACTGAATGGAGGCAGACACGTAATGTCTGTGCTAGAGAACAGGTTGCAGCTCCTGTAGGAAGAGTGAAACTGTTATGGTTTTATGACTTCCAGCAGCTGCCCCACATCTCAGCAAAGTTCTGTGTGTAAGGTAACATGTAGGTGCTAAAATCCTGTCAGCTTCCAGTGTTGTTGAGTGTGGGAAACAAGAGTCAGATGACCAGATATGATGTCATTGTGTAATCAACCCAGAAATAATATTTAGACATTAGTAGGAAACTGCTCTCAGCATTCTGCATTCTGTCTTGAATCTGACAATAAGGATCACTCAACCAAATTATCTTGCCTTGCTCTTTTCAGTAAGTAACTTAACTAGGGAACAGTAATTATTTTATATTAGTCGGGAAAATATAGTGAGATTAGAAGCACTGTTTTTCTATAACAGTGCGAAACTTTCCATCCGTGTTATTTTTAAATAGGTATTTAATTTAGTATTTTCATGTTCGTATTTATTATTAAATGTATTTAAACTTTTCATTGTGGCTGGTCTTTTTATAAAATATTTAAGCTTTGAAAGTATTTGCAAATATTTATTTGGTGATAACTCTGGACACCCCTGAATGCCTGGCTGTTGGGTATTAATATTAATTTCACTCAGTAGAACTGGATACCCTTGCAAGAGCCTTGGGGGTAGGTTGCTTTGTAGTGCTTGATGGCAGTGATAACTACCTTATAGTATGGGCAGAAGGAGGCATAGCTAGTACACCTGTGCCAGCCTTTCCCAGGTGTGTGTCTGTGTGGGGGCAAATCAAGTCTGTATGTGTGTGAGAGAGCTACTTGCAGC
This sequence comes from Protopterus annectens, assembly GCF_019279795.1. Lineage (NCBI taxonomy): Eukaryota > Metazoa > Chordata > Ceratodontiformes > Protopteridae > Protopterus > Protopterus annectens. The sequence continues at coordinate 92,438,963 of NC_056750.1, forward strand.
AGGGACACACAGCATTGCTTTTACAGAAAGAGAGATGGAGGACTTGTCTTGGGCACTCGTCTGAGGAGTTAACTCCGCATCTGTACCAGTGCGGAGCCTTATTGGGGACCTGGGGGGAGACAGAGACATCCAGACCCTTGTCTGAGTGTGTGCCCTGCATGCACAAAGGAAACTGTGCCTGATGCAGAGGTTTACATCTGGATATACTCTGTGTATCCATTTGTATTAAAAGTGCAAACCCCTCTCCAGTGTCAGTGGTGAAGACTCAGGCTCCTTGATTACTGGCCCAGTGTATGGATGTCACATATTGGTGGCAGTGGTAGTCATCACACCCTGGCTCAAGTATTGATGGAGCTATTGGATTTGTGGAGAAAACAGACCTAGGACATTAGGGTCTCTAATGGTGCAGTACGAGAGATAAGAGATCTCCCCTCAAAAATATGTAAGACACTTAAGTAAATGGATAAAGCTTCCAGCGTCTCTTGGAAATTCAGAACTGCGATCATTATGGTAAGGAATCTTTGGGGTCTTTCTAATTGCTTGATGTGTTAGTAAGATACTCGACAACTGGCCTGATCAATGCAGAGTATAAAAGCGTGATTACCTCTTAGCTGGGCTAAATGCAACATTTTCCCAGCAACCATTTTCACATGATGGTCAAAAAGAGGGAGCTATCAACCCAAGCACTTAGGTCTGTGACTACATTTTTATTTAGTAGTGCAGTGTTGCTAACAAAGTACAAAGAGCAGTGGGGTTGTCTAGCAAAAGTGATAACACTCTTTATAATTAATTTGAGGCATTTTTCAGCACACCAAAAGTGTACCACGTAGACGTCATTCTGCAGGGTTGGGTGTCACATGGTGACTGAACCTCAGTTTGCAGATGTATGCAAACTCAGTTAGCTAGGGGTTTGGTTCTTGGCTAAGAGACCTGAGAAGCAAATAGAAAAGGAGAGGTCTGAGGACACAGCCTTAAAGGGTACTACTGGTCACTTTCACACTTTCTGATAAACATGCAAAACTCACTGCGTAAGATACCTTTCAAACAGTTTGCTAGCCATCTTACTATATATGGGTCATTTTTAAAGCATTCAGCTTGTGTATTATGCCAGCATGAGGAATGTCTTTTAAGGCCTTGAAAGGTCAAAATACACCAAGTGCATTGCACAGCCACCATCTACATCCTCAGTAATCCTTCTGAAGGAGTTTACTGGATCTAACAGACAGGATCAATCCTTCACAAAGCCAAACTGCTGGTGGTCAAGTCTAATAAGATTCTTGATATCACAACTTATGTGATCAGTTACAATACTTTCCACAGTTTTGCAGACTAGGCTTGTAAAGATGACAGGTCTGTAACTAGCAGGTCAGCTGTAAGGCCAACTTCAAGGAGGGGTACCTCCGTGGCACTGCACCATTCATGAAGGACAAAACCAGCAGCTAAACTTCAGTTAAACAGTTACGAGAGAGAGAGAGACTGACTTAGAAGATGCAGAAATGATGGTTATGTACTTACAATAATGTCAGAACTGTGTTGTCTCATTTTAGTCCTATTCAACATTTGGGTTGTCAGATCTGACCTCGATGCCTTCTCCCAGAGCTTTGGATCCAAGATTCTGACTCCTCCGTCATCCTCAATTCCTTCCCTCCTGTCTGGTTTACCTCAGACAGAGTTTGCTGACTATTCTAATTATACAGACAAAGCTTTTTTGAAGCTAGAGGTAAAAAAATAAAGTTTGGTTACAAAGGATAGAGAAGGAGGTCTTATTGTTAAGAAGTGGTAAAGCAGTTCCCCATTTTAAAAGGGACTACCGGACAAGTGTCACAAGATTATGGACATATTAGTAACAGTGTCTGGTACTATTTCTAACTTGTTTCTCTTACGCAACATGGTTTTTGGCCTGGCCATAGAACCACTGGTGTTCTTATATCCTTCATGGAAGCAGACAATCAAGTTAAAAACACTGGTAAACTTTATCCACACTCCTCTTTGACCTCCCCATGGCATTCAATACAATTTCCCATTCTCTACTTCTCTCTAAACTGACTCACCTCTGTGTTACCCTCCCTCATTGAATTGGTTCAATAGCAACCTTACAAATAGACAACAATCCCCAAATGGTACAACACCTTCTCACCTTTTCTAAATATATCTACAGGTGTACCCCAAGGCTTCATACTAGGGCCCCTCCTTTTCAGCATATTCATGAATAACTTTCACTCTTCTCTTTCCAGTGGGTCAGTAATTCAATATGCGGAGGACTCATCATCTGCACTGTTAACTCTACATCTGAACTTATATCACTAACTCAAAACTCCTTCTCATCAACTGAAACTAGGATGGCAAGCAACCATCTTGCCCTTAACCCCAACAAAAAAGAAGTTATGTACTTACCATAATGTTCCATGTGAGTTGTTCATCTCAGCTTCATTCTTACTGATGGGTTTGGAGTTGATTCCTCGGCTCCGAGTCAGCCTACTACAAAGCTCGAGGTTTTTTAAACAGCTCAAGGCCAAGTCCCTATCCCATGATGCACCTATAGGTACCTCATATCTTGTTTGCTGTGTATAATAATACCATATGTCATTCTATCACTCCATAAGAGAAAGTATAGAAGGGTTGATCAACCAGGAAGGATCCAGCATCTCGGACTTCTAAAAGCACAGGAGGGGGTAGGAGGGAGGGACGTAAGAATGAGGGCGAGATGAACAACTCACATGGAACGTTATATGTTAAGTACATAACTTCTTTATGTGAAGTTGTTCTAACTCGCCGTTCATTCTTAATGATGAGTAGCACCCCAAACACCATCTATCTCGGGTGGTTCACAGGAGTATATTTTTCAGGACAGTGGATCCAAAGGATGCCCTGTCAACTTTTTAATGAGTGATAAAGGTATGAGGTCTTGACCAAGTGGCTGCTGCACAAATGTTATCAATAGGAACTCTGGCAGAAAAGGCAGGGGATGTAGAAAAGTACAGTTGTGTACCTACCCATAAATGTAGATGTTCGAGTGTATTCACTGTTGCAGCCATTACACTTGGGTTATCCTGCTGGCAGGCTACCCGCAGTTGGCCTGAATTCCAAAGTCCTGGTCCGGCGTCGGTTGCTGTTGCCTCTTCCCTGACAGTGTGGCAGGGGTATACAAGATGCAGCCAATGCCATTTTCTTCAGTTTTTCCTGCCCCAGATGTCAGGTGCCCCCAAGAAGTTAAGCAATACACATTGCTAATAAAAAACATACACTAAAATAAACAATACCTTTATCTACAAACAAATACACCATATAGGTTGCATAGGATGGAGAAGTATAGGTAAGTCCCAGCAAAGAAAGGGGGAAGGTGGGTGGGTGAAGTACAGTTTTGTACCTACCATAAATGTAGATGCCCGATAGGTATGCAAATGCAGTCCTGACATATGGGTTGTCCTGCCTCAGTCAGCCCTTCGGTCGGCCGGATTCCAAAGTCTGGGTCCGGAGTCGGCTGATGTCGCCCTTTCCCCGACGTCAGAGCGCCTGGGGTATAAAAGCGTCAGCCGACGCCATCTTCTTCAGTGTTTCTTGCCCCAGATGCCAGGTGCCCTCTAAAAAAGGCTAAATTTTGAAAATAGAGGAAAAATTCCAGACAAGTACAACTACATAAAAACAAATACACCATAAAAGATTACCCCAGGTAGCTAAAATGAGGGGTAGAAACCCAAAAGAATACCACAGAGGGGTAGGTGGGAGGGAAAACCTGACTGCAGTTGCATACCTATCGGACATCTACATTTATGGTAGGTACAAAACTGTACTATGTCCTTCAAGGATGCAACTGCAGTCCTGACATATGGGTTGAATACCATAGCCAACCTGGGGGTGGTAGGCACTTAAGACAAAGATGGTGTAGCTAAAATGCCCTGCAGGACTGCAGAAGCAAACCCTGCTCTGGATCTGGAATATAAAGGCAGGTTGTAATGTTTGGAAAATGTATGCACGGAGCTCCATGTAGCAGCTTCTAAAATGTCCTTTGTTGCCACTCCTCTTAAAAAGGCTGTGGAGGTGGCTGTAGCTCTGGTGGAATGTGGCCTGATGTCAGCTGGCACAGTTTTTCCATGAAAAGAGTAGCAGAACCGAATGCAATTTCCAATCCATTTAGAAATTTTCTGTTTGGAAATTGCTTTTCCCTGCAATCCAGCAGCGCAAGCTACAAAAATCTGGTCAGATTTTCTGAAAGACTTTGTTCTGTCCAAGTAGTAGCGCAACTGTCTATGTATGTCCAAGGTGTGCAGAAGTCTCTCTCCTTTATTATGAGGATTGGGAAAGAAGGTAGGCAGGTGAATAGCTTTATTCAGGGACACCCTGGATACCACCTTTGGCATGAATGACGGATTGGTTCTCAAAGAAACTCTGTCCTGATGAAAAATGAGAAATGGTTGTATTGCCATAAGGGCCTGTAGCTCAGAGACTCTTCTTGCTGAGGTTACTGCCAGAAGGAAAGCTGTCTTCCAAGACATAAATTTCAACTCTGAAGATGCTGCTGGTTCAAAGGGAAGAAGAGTTAATTTTTCCAGCATGAAGTTGAGGTCCCATGCAGGCACTGGTGGTTTCCTTGGAGGGTTGATGTTCTTTATACCTCTTAGAAACTGTCTTAGCAATGGGAGAGAAAATACAGGCGGACCAGTGTTATATTTGGCAGATATTGCTGAAGCATGTATTTTTATGGAAGAATATGAAAGGCCATTGTGGAGCATTTCAGCCAAATATTCTACAATATGTGGAATGCTCATCACTGATGGGTCTCGACCCTTTTTGCTGTTCCAGATAAGAAATCTCTTCCATTTTGCTGAGTATGTTTTTCTAGTGGAAGGTCTGCGCACCTCCAGGATGACATCTTTTATCCTTTTGGAAAGTGTATCCTGAGGAATAGTCATGGAATATTCCAAGCTGTCAGCTTCAATGTTTTGAAGCTGGGGTGTTGTGTCCTGTAATTATGCTGTGTCAGAAGAAGTGGCCATTGAGGAAGGAGCCATGGATTGGTGTGCGTCAAGCTCCGTAGCAGTGGGTACCAGTGTTGTCTTGGCCAGTCTGGAGCTATCAGTATGACTTTTGGTTGCTCTGTCTTGATCTTTAGTAACATCTTGGTCATCAAAGGAAGAGGTGGGAAGGCATATAGTGTTAGAGAGTTCCAACTGAAGGAGAGAGCGTCCACCTTCCATGCTTGAGGATGGTATGTCCTTGTGCAAAATTTTTTCAGATGGTGATTGAGGTGGGAGGCAAAAAGATCTATGTCCGGCCTTCCCCATGCTTGAGTTATTTGTAAGAAAATGTCTGGATGCAACATCCATTTGTGTGGATCCATGATGTTTCTGCTTAGGCTGTCCGCCAGAACATTGTCCTTCCCTGGTACAAACTGGGATTGTAGCTTTATTTTCAATTGTAGGGAAATATCCCAGAGATTCATTGCCAGTCTGCAAAGAGGGTAGGAATGGGTACCTCCTTGCTTGTTTATGTACCACATAACTGTGGTATTGTCTGTCTTTATTAGTAGATGGCCCTGATGCATGAACTTTTCGAAGGCCTTGATTGCATGTATCACTGCCAGCATTTCTTTTTGGTTGATGTGCAGGTGCTTTTCTTTTTGTGTCCATTGTCCTTGAATGCATCTGCCCTCCATGTGCGCCCCCCATCCATGGTCTGTGGCGTCTGTTGCTATGGTTTGACTTGTATGAGGCTTGCTGAAAGGCAGACCTTTGTTTATCTGGCTTGCTTGAGCCCACCACAGAAATTCCTTTTGAAGGCATGGAACGAGTGGGATCAATGTTTCCAGGCTGCGGCTGTGTTGAGACCATAGACTTTTTAGATACCATTGTAGTTTCCTCATATGCAGCCTTGCGTGTGGAATCAGAAGAATGCAAGATGCCATGAAACCCAGGGCCTGCAGGATTTTCCTTGCAGTCATCTGGGTGTGTTGCCAATTTTCTGAAGTATTCTGGTAATTGTTTTTGTTTTTCTTTTGTCAGAAACGCCATCTGGGTGTTTGTGTCCAGTGTGGCACCCAGGAAAGGTATTTGTTGGGATAGTACGAGACTTGATTTCTGAATATTGACTGTGTATCCCAAGGCCTGCAGTAGGTGAATGACATAGTCCAAGTTTTTTAACAAGGCTTGTTGGCTGTCCGCTTGTATAAGGCAGTCATCCAGGTAAGGGTATATTTGTATCCCCTGAAGTCTGCAATGTGCAATTACTGATGCCAGGCATTTCGTGAACACTCTGCGCGCAGTAGATAAGCCAAAGGGCAATGCTGAGAATTGATAATGCTCTGAGCCTGCAAGAAATCTGAGGTATCTTCTGCAACTTTGTCTGATTGGGACATGCAGATATGCCTCCTTGAGGTCCAGAGTTACCAGCCAAGACCCCTTGCCCAGCATGGAAAGGAGTTGCTGTAAAGTCAGCATTTTGAATTTTGGCACAATAAGGTAAGTATTCAGTGCGGACAAGTCCAGAATGGGCCTCCATTTGTTTTCTTTTCTTGGAACAAGGAACAGTCTTGAATAAAATCCTTGGCCTTGTTCTGCAGAAGGAACCTTTTCTATTGCTCTTATTTGAAGTAGGTTTATTATTTGTTTGAGTGTCTCTGCCCTTTGATTTGGTGGCAGGTTTGGCCTGCCATGCCTTGTTGGTAGTGTATGAAAATGGAATCTGTATCCTTTGTCTATTATGTCCAATATCCATTTGTCCTTTGTAATATTGTGTCAATTTTGTGAGAATAAAGATAATTTTCCGCCCAAAGGTGCTTCTGATTGAGCCCTGGATGGCAGAGTCAAAGTCAAGTCATTGAGATTGTCCCTGCGGAGCAGTGGAAGGTCCTGCCCCACCTCTCTGGTTCGGAGGCTGCCACTGACGTCCTCTGTAGGAGCCTCGAGTTTGCACTCTACCTCTGCCACGTCTGTTTTTGCCTCTTTGAAATTTGTCTGTGTCTGGAAAGGACCAATGCTTAGAAGGCCAATTCCTGCTGAATCTTGGAGGCTGTACCTGGAGGAAATCTTTGACTGTTTGCACTGATTTTGCCTTTTCCTCTATTTTCTTTAAAACCTCTTGTGCAGTAGCACCAAATAGCTTATGTTTCTCTAGTGGTGCATCCAAAAGCTTAATTTTCACATGGTCTGGCAATGTTTGTTCCTTTAACCAAGCATGTCTGCATATGACCGCACCTGTCATTGCTGCTCTACATGAAGCTTCCAATGCATCATATCCACACTGAAGGAAATGGTTGCTAACCTGATGAGTATTATGAACCAATTCCTGTAACCCCTTTCTATCTAATGGTTCAGGGGAAGCCAATTTCTTTTGCAAGTCATCCAACATTTATTCCTGATACTGAATCATAAGAAATTGACAATTTAATGCTCGCATAGAAAGGGTGGAAGATGTATATACTTTCTTGCCCCACCTTTCTAAAGCCCTAAAATCTCTTTCCGAAGGAAGTGGATTCTTAGCAGTAGTGGAGGAAACCCCTTTAGGGCCCTGAGAAATAGTTTCAGGGTCAGCAGTATGGCCCTTGTACAGAAATTGATGTGTGTCTGGGACCCTGTAGTACCTGTCTGGCTTGCTTTTCTCAAGTGTTAATATCTTTAGTATGTAATAATTACTTGTATGTTTCCCTTTTTTTGTTAATCCTTTATTTACCATGTAACAATATTTCATACTTTTTATATCTGTTTGGAGCTTTTCTCCCCGGGCCTCTACCTAAAATGTAAATATATCCAGCTAGACTAGCCCGGTTAACAAATGTAATATAAATAAAGTCACTGGGACTGTTTCCTATAAGGTTGTGATTTGTCTTCTCTGCATTTGGGAGATGAAGCACCCCATTGTTTTGGTCTGTATGAGCCTTGGGGCTGAGATCTGCCTCTTGGGCGTCTGTATCTGCCTTTTTGTGGCCTGACACTGGAAAGGACCAATTTTTTGAAGGCCAGTTCCTGCTAAATCTAGGTGGCTGTACCTGTAAGAAATCCTTTACTGTCTGCAATGATTTTGCTTTATCCTCCATTTTCTTTAACACCTCTTCTGCCTTAACACCAAAGTATCATGCTGTAATGGAGCATCCAATAATTTTGCTTTAACATGATAAGGTAAACTTTGTTCTTTTAATCAAGCATGCCTTCGAATGACAGAAAGTACAGTTTTGTACCTACCATAAATGTAGATGTTCGAGTGCTAATACAGCTGCAGTCATAACAGATGGGTTCTCCTGCCGTCAGGCGGGTCCTCGGTCGGCCGAATTCCAAAGTCTAAGTCCGGCGTCGTTTGTCATCGCTTCTTCCCTGCCGTCAGTGCGACAGGGGTATAAAAGAACCAGCCGACGCCATTTTCTTCAGTTTTTCTTGCCCCAGATGTCAGGTGCCCCCAGAAGGAAGGCAATACATAAATTTGTGTAATAAAGCAATGCCATATAATCAAAATACAGTAGTTGCAAGCAAATACACCATAAATGAATACCCCAATCAGGTTGTATGAGGAGGTGTTAGTCAATAGGCCTGTCCCAAGAGGGGAAGGAGGGAGGGAAACCTGGACTGCAGCTGTATTAGCACTCGAACATCTACATTTATGGTAGGTACAAAACTGTACTATGTTCATTGTACATACAGCTGCAGTCATAACAGATGGGCAGAATCCCAAAGCTAAGAAAGGGGTTGTAGGCACTAGGTGGAACTAGGAGGAGCCAGGATGCCCTGCAAGACTGCAGTGGCAAAGCCTGCTCTAGTTTTGGAGTATAATGGTAGGTGGTAGTGCTTGGAGAAGGTATGCACAGAACTCCAAGTGGCTGCTTCCCAAATATCTTTGGTAGGAACCCCTCTGAGGAAAGCTGCAGAGGTAGCTGTGGCCCTTGTGGAGTGAGATCTGATGCCTGCAGGTACAGTTTTGCCATGAAAAGAGTAACAAAAGCGTATGCAGTGGGCTATCCACTTTGAGATAGTCTGTTTGGAAATTGGCTTCCCTTGAGCTCCTAGAGCATAGGACACAAAGAGCTGTTCTGATTTTCTGAAAGGCTTTGTTCTGTCCAAATAACGCAGTTGTCTGTGGATGTCCAAGGAATGTAGTAATCTCTCCCCTTATTTTTGAGGATTAGGATAAAAGGTAGGCAAGTGTATAGCCTGATTCAAAGCTACCCTGGATACCACTTCTGGCATAAATGACAGGTTGGTTCGTAAGGAAACTCTGTCCTGATGGAAGATGATAAAAGGCTGCACAGCCATGAGGGCTTGTAGTTCCGATACCCTAAGAGCTGAGGTAATAGCCAGAAGGAAAGTTGTTTTCCAGGACAAATATTGCAAATCTGTTGAGGCAGCTGGCTCAAAAGGAGGCAGGGTCAGCTTTTCTAGAATGAAATTGAAGTCCCATGCAGGTATTGGTTGTTTCCTTGGGGGTTTTATATTCTTAGCCCCTCTGAGGAACTGTGTCAAGAATGGGTGAGAGAATAAGGGTAGATTAGTGTTGTATTCTGCAGAAATGGCTGAGGCATGGATTTTGATGGAGGAGAATGAAAGTCCACTGCTTAGCAGCTCAGCTAGATACTGTAATATTTGAGGTAAATTCAGTTTTCCAGGATTCTGGCCCCTTTTCTCATTCCAGGCACAAAACAGTTTCCATTTTGCGGAGTAAGCTTTTCTAGTAGACGGCCTTCTGGCCTCCAAAATGACATCCTGCACCTCCCTGGAGAGTAGGGTCTGTTGTGATGTTAAGGAATCTTCCATGCGGCCAGATTGAGTGTTTTCAGCTAACTGTGAAGAGTTTTGAAGCTGTGCTGAGTCAGAAGAAGAGGCATTAGAGGTAGGGTCCATGGTGTGGAATGCGTCAGGCTCCTCAGCAGTGGGTACCAGTGTTGTCTTGGCCAGTCTGGAGCAATGAGAATCATCTTTGGTCTGTCTGCTCTGGTTTTTAATAGAACTTTGGGCAGCAGAGGAAGAAGTGGGAAGGCATAAACTGTCATTGTTGTCCAACTGAGAGAGAGAGCGTCCACTCTCCAGGCCTTTGGATGAAAAGTCCTTGAGCAGAATTTTGTCAATTGGTGATTTTTGTGGGAGGCAAAGAGATCTATGTCTGGCCTTCCCCATGCTTGAATTATCTCTGTGAAAACTTGAGGATGCAACTTCCATTCGTGTGGATCTGTCATATTTCTGCTTAGGTTGTCTGCCAGCGTGTTTTCTTTGTCTGGCAAGTACTGTGCTTGAAGTTCGATTTGTAATTCCAGAGCCATGTTCCAAAGTGACATGGCCAGCCTGCATAGGTGGTATGAATGGGTTCCTCCCTGTTTGTTTATGTACCACATTACTGCGGTGCTGTCTGTCCTTATCAATAGTTGACCTGGATGCAGAAGGTCTTTGAAAGCTATAATAGCATTGATTACTGCTAGCATTTCCTTTTGATTGATGTGGAGGTGCTTTTCTTTTTGGGACCATTTGCCCTGAATGCACCCATCTGTCATGTGTGCCCCCCAGGCGTAGTCCGAGGCGTCTGTTGTGATGACTTGATTTGCTTGAGGCTTGCAGAATGGGAGACCTGTGTTTGTTTGGCATACTTGAGCCCACCACAGAAATTCCTTTTGAAGACATGGAATTAGTGGTATTATTGTTTCCAAACTGTGGCTGTGTTGAGACCATAGGTTTTTCAGGTACCATTGAAGTTTCCTCATATGCAGCTTTGCACATGGGATTAGCAGGATGCAAGATGCCATGAATCCCAGAGCCTGCAGGATTTTCCTTGCAGTCAGCCTGGTGAAATTTGTTAGTGTTCTGAAGTATTGAGGTAGTTGCCCCTGCTTCTCTGGTGTGAGGTAGGCCATCTGGGTGTTTGTGTCCAAATTGGCACCCAGGAAAATAATTTTCTGAGAGGGTATTAGCCTTGATTTCTTTTTGTTGACTGTGTATCCCAGAGAATTCAACAACATTATTACATAAGCCAGATGTTTCAGAAGTATGTGCTTGCTGTCTGCTTGGATCAGGCAGTCGTCCAAATATGGGTATATTTGTATCCCTTGAAGTCTGCAGTAGGCAATTACTGATGCCAGGCATTTCGTGAATACTCTGAGCGCAGTAGATAAGCCAAAGGGCAATGCAGAGAATTGATAATGGGTTGAACCCGCAAGAAATCTGAGGTATCTCCTGCAATTTTGTCTGATTGGGACATGCAGGTATGCCTCCTTGAGGTCCAATGTTACCAGCCAAGACTCCTTGCCCAGCATGGGAAGAAGCTGCTGTAATGTGAGCATCTTGAATTTTGGTACGAGTAAAAATGTGTTTAGGATGGATAGGTCCAAAATAGGTCTCCAATCTTTTCCCTTCCTTGGTACCAGGAATAGTCTGGAATAAAAACCTTGACCTTGTTCGTGCGTAGGTACCTCTTGAATAGCTTTCATGTCCATGAGATCTGAAATTTGTCTTTGTGCCTCTGCCCTTTGATTGTGTGGCAGGTTTGGCATGCCTCTCATTTTTGGAAGGGTGTGAAAATGGAATCTGTAGCCTCTGTTTATAATGTCCAGGATCCATTTGTCTTTTGTGACAATATGCCAATTTTTTGAAAATAATGCCAGTTTTCCACTAAGGGTGCTGCCATTTGAGCCTTGCTTGGCATGCAAAGGGGAAAGTCATTGGGCTTGCTTTCTGAATGGCTGCGAACTATCCTCACCACCTCTTTGTGTAGGAGCTTGCCACTGTCTGCCTCTAAACGATCCCTGAGATTGCCCTCTGCCCCTCGGGCGCCTGTATCTACCTCTTTGGGGTCTGTCCGTGGCTGGAAAGGACCAATTTTTGGAAGGCCAAATTCTACTGAAACGTGGAGGTTGTACCTGTAGAAAATCTTTCACTGTTTGCATTGATTTAGCCTTTTCCTCCATTTTCTTTAATACCTCCTCAGCTTTAACACCAAATAATACATCCTTTTGAAGAGGGGCATCTAGCAATTTAGCTTTGACATGATCTGGTAAGGTTTGTTCCTTGAGCCAGGCATGTCTACATATCACTGATCCTGTAACAGCAGCTCTACATGAGGCCTCTAGAGCATCAAAACCACATTGCAAGGTATGTTTACCCACTTGTTCTGCACTATGCATCAAATCCTGCAACTCCAAGTCTGGTTGTTCAGGTTGTGGCATTTTACTTCTCAGTTGTGATAACAGAAACTGTTGGTACTTTGGAACTGGCAATTTAATGCCCTCATGGTTAAGGTGGCCGAGGTATATACCTTTTTTCCCCACCTTTCTAAGGATCTGGAATCTCTCTCGGAAGGTAATGGATTTTTAGCAGTGGAGGCCTTAATTCCCTTGGGGCCCTTTGAGATAGTTTCTGGGTCAGCCGCATGACTTTTGTATAGAAATTGGTGTGAGTCAGGAACCCGGTAGTACCTGTCAGGCTTGACTGGGGCTGGAGGTAAAGAATCTGGGTTAAGGCAGGCCTCCGAGTACACATCATCTAGTATGTCTAAGACAGGAGGAATAGCCAGAGGCCTGTGCTGAGGTAGCAAGAGAAAATCCCTAAGCCTTTTCTTGGAATCTGAGTACTCTTGGCCTTCCCAGTGGAAGTGTTCCCTTAAGGTATGCAAGGTTTCCCCAAATGAGGAATCCTCTGGGGGGGGGACAGAGGGAATGGACTCCTCTGCATCAGAATCTTCAAAAGGGGAGTAAGAATGTTCCTGTTCATCAGAGTGCTCTGATATAATGGAGGCCTGGTCATTGGAGGGGGATTCTTCCTCCACTCTGGGCCTTTTGTCCGGGGGGGGGGGTTGAGAACCCCTGATAAGAGTAATTAAATCCTCAGCCATTTTAAGCATCTGTTTTTCAGGCATGGGGCCTGGAGAAGGGCCCTGTGTAGCTCGTCTCTTAGGATGCATGGCTGCTTTAGACTTGGTGAAAGCCTTGATGGAGAAAGAAGAGGAAGGTCTGAAGACACCTTGAGAGGAGGCAGACCTGTCTACATTTTGAGATTCACTACCAGGAGTGGCTTCGGTATCTGTAGTCTAGGTGTGGGGCTGAGGAGCTTGCGACCTCGGGCACAGAAGACACCGCCAATGAAGTGTCGTCAGTAGTCAGGGGCTGCGTAGGCGCCCCGCTGAGAACCGAACCACCTGTAGTCGGCTTTGGAGTGGTGACGGTAGAGGCCGCGGACCTCATGTGTCAGTCCTTATCTTTGCGATTTTTATATAAAACTGGAGTCGGAGTATCCGACGACATAATATAGTTAAATTTTTTTGCCAAAATAATGCTGGGCGAACTCCGCCCGACGCTTAATGGTGCGTTTGTTGAATGTAGCACAAAAACGACAGACCGAGACGTCGTGGTCTGGGCCTAAGCAAGGAATACAGAGGGAATGAAAATCCTTATGCGGTATTTGCTTCCCACATGAAATACAATTATTAACTTTGTCTGACATCGGTCTGAGGCAAGAAAAGTTTCCAACGGGTACTTAGCTTTCAAGAAGACTTCGGTTGCAAAATTTTCGTAATTTCAGGAGCTGGCCGACCGGCACTTGCGAACTGCTTCTGCTTCGGGCACCGCGCGGCAAGAAAGACTGAAGAAAATGGCGTTGGCTGGTTCATTTATACCCCTGTCACACTGACGTCAGGGAAGAAGCGACGACAACCGATGCCGGACCTAGACTTTGGAATTCGGCCGAAGCGACAACTGACGCCGGACCTAGACTTTGGAATTTGGCTGACCAAGGACCCACCTGACGGCAGCAGAACCCATCTGTTATGACTGCAGCTGTATGCACGATGAACATCCTGTAAATGCGGCTCTGCAAGAAGCCTCTAATGAATCAAAACCACATTGCAGAGTATGCTTTCCCACTTGTTCAGCTGCATGCAATAAATCCTGCATTTCCTTATTGTCCGAACATTCTGAGCTTGTAAGCATTTTCTGTTTTAGCAAAGACATTAGGTATTGTTGATATTTAAGCATGCGAAACTGGCAGTTTAAAGCCCTTACAGCTAAAGTAGCAGAAGTGTAATTTTTCCCCCATCTATCCAGTGCTCTACAATCCCTATCTGAGGGAACATGGTTTTTTTTTACAGTGGAAGCCTTGACCCCTTTGGGACCCTGAGAAATTGTTTCTGGGTCAGCAGCAGTGTTTCTATAAAGAAATTGATGTGAATCTGAGACCCTGTAGTACCTATCTGGCTTGACTGGTGCAGGGGGTAAAGAATCAGGAGACAAACTGGATTCAGAAAAAACATTAACCGTATCTAATACAGGAGGGATAGCAAGGGACCTGTGCTGAGGCAGTAAAAGAGTCTCTGAGCCTTTTCTTGGATTCTGAATAATCCTGGCTGTCACAATGGAAATGCTCCCTCATAGTGTGCAAGGTTTCCCCAAAAGAGTAATCCTCAGGAGGAGAGGCTGAAGGGATAGATTCTTCAGCATCAGAGTCCTCATAGGGAGGAAGAGAATATCCCTGTTCTGAAGAGAAATCAGAGGAAAAGTACAGTTTTGTACCTACCATAAATGTAGATGTTCGAGGATCCACATTGCTGCAGTCATAACCTGTGGGTAGTCCGCTGTCCTCGGTCGGCCCGAATACCAAAGAGTTAGGCTGGCGTCGGTCATGGTCGCCCGGAGCGGACGTCAGTACGTAGTAGTACTTAAGCGCATGACCGACGTCATATCCTCAGTCTTTCTTGCCCCAGACGTCAGAATGCCTTAAAAAGGAAAGGCCAGACCCAAAAAAGAAAATGCCCAACAACCACAAAGGAGAAAATAACAATTATCCCAAAGGCACAACAACAACAACAACCACAACAACAACCCCAACAATAGAGGGGAAGGAGGGAGGGAAAATAGGACTGCAGAAATGTGGATCCTCGAATATCTACATTTATGGTAGATACAAAACTGTACTATGTTCTTAGTCTCACATTGCTGCAGTCATAACCTGTGGGTAGAATCCCAAAGCAAAGGAAAAGGGGGGGCTGGCAAACTAAAAAGCATTAGGGGCTGCTAACATGCCCTGTAAGACTGCAGTGGCAAACCCAGCCCTGGACTTGGAATAAAGAGGGAGATGGTAATGCTTAGTAAAAGTGTGAACTGAACTCCAAGTAGCTGCTTCCAAAATATCTTTAGTAGCTACACCCCTCAAAAAAGCAGTAGATGTGGCAGTAGCCCTAGTGGAATGAGGTCTGATCCCAGCAGGAACATTCTTCCCATGATGAGAATAACAAAAAGCAATACAATTACCAATCCACTTTGAAATAGTCTGCTTTGAAACAGCTTTCCCTTGTGAACTCAAAGCAAAAGTAACAAATAACTGTTGAGTCTGTCTGAACTCCTTAGTTCTGCTCAGATAGTAACGTAACTGCCTGTGGGTATCCAACGAATGCAAGACTTTTTCCCCTTTATTTTGGGGATCAGCATAAAAAGTAGGCAAATGGATAGACTGGTTCAAGGCCACATTAGAAATCACTTTTGGCATAAAAGTAGGGTTAGTAAGCAAAGAAACTCTATCCTTATGGAATATCAGAAAAGGTTCAACTGCCATGAGAGCCTGCAATTCAGATACCCTCCTAGCAGAAGTAATGGCCAACAAAAAAGCAGTCTTCCAAGACAAAAACTTCAATTCAGACGTAGCTGCAGGTTCAAAAGGAGGCAAAGTAAGCTTCTCCAACACAAAATTGAGATCCCAGGAAGGAGTAGGAGCTCTCGTGGGGTCTTATATTTTTTGCCCCTCTAAGAAATTGCTTAAACAAAGGGTGAGAAAATAAAGGAGGGTTACAATCATAGTGAGCAGAAATGGCTGCAGCATGAACCTTCACAGAGGAAAAAGACAAACCCTTGTCTAGTAATTCAGTAAGGTACTGTAGTGTAAAACTCAAATTAGGCACCGAGACATCAAAGCCCTTTGTTGTGCTCCAAAGAAAAAATCTCCTCCATTTATCAGCATAAACTTTTCTAGTGCTAGGCCGCCTGGCTTCCAAAATGACATCTAAAACCTGTTGAGGAAGCTGAGATCCCACAGGCTCTAAAACAGAATACGCCAGGCTGTTAGATGCAGGGACTGCACCCTGACATTGAGCAAATGACTGCTTGACTGGGACAACAAGTGAGGAAGCTGTGGCAAAGGCCAAGGAGGCTCCTGAATTAAACTCCTCAGCAGAGGATACCAGTGCTGACGTGGCCAATCTGGTGCTATTAGAATCATGCAAGGCTTGTCCCGCCTGACTTTCAAGAGTACCTTGGGAAGGAGAAGCAGAGGAGGAAAAGCACAGACGTGAAGGTTGTTCCAACTGAAAGATAGAGCATCCACTTTCCAAGCTTTTGGGTGAAACATCTTTGTGCAAAATTTTGGTAGTTGGAAATTTAGAGGAGAAGCGAACAGATCTATGTCTGGAGTTCCCCAAGCCACTGTCAACTGCTGGAATACCTGAGGATCCAATTTCCACTCGTGGGGGTCCACAATTTGTCTGCTCAATACATCTGCTAGGGAGTTCTGTGCTCCTGGCAGAAACCAAGCTTGAAGAGTGGTGTGCAAACTCAGAGCAGTCTCCCACAAAATCATTGCTTGTCAGCAAAGAGGGTAAGAATGGGTTCCCCCCTGCTTGTTGATGTACCACATGACTGTAGTGTTGTCTGTTCGAATCAACACCTGTCCTGGTTGAAGTAGGCCCTTGAAAGCCATCAGGGCAAACTGGACTGCTAACATCTCCTTCATGTTGATATGCAAATGCTGTAGTCTGGGAGGCCACGTGTCTTGAATCCATTTCCCATTGAAGTGTGCTCCCCAAGCCAGGTCTGAGGCATCCGTCGTTATGATCTTACTCGCCTCTGGTCGGGTCACAGAGAGTCCCTTGTTTAGGTGACATTCCTGTGCCCACCACAAGAATTCCTTCTGGATGCAAGGAATTATCTGAATGACAGTGTCCAAATCGTGGCAGTGTTGAGTCCATACACTTTTGAGATACCATTGTAGCTTCCTCATATGCAGTTTGGCATTGGGAAGTACTAGAATGCAAGATGCCATGAACCCCAAGGCTTGAAGGACTGTCCTTGCAGTCAGCCTGGACAGTACTGATAATTGCTGGAAGTATAGGTGAAGAGTTCTTTGTTTGTCCGGGGTCAGAAAAGCCATCTGAGAGGCTGTATTCAGTCTCACACCCAGAAAGCACATGTCCTGAGAGGGTACTAAACTGGACTTTATTTCGTTCACAGAATACCCTAGGCACCTTAAAACTGCCATTACATACTGTAGATGTTGAAGTAACTTGTCTTTGTCTTGAGCAAGAATCAGGCAATCGTCCAGATAAGGATAAATTTGAATTCCCCTCAGTCTGAAGAACGCTATTACAGGAGCCAGAACCTTTGTGAACACCCTGGGCGCAGTAGATAAACCAAAGGGCAATGCAGAGAACTGATAATGAGAAGTACCAGCCCGAAATCGCAGGAATCTCCTGCAGCTGGGCCTGATAGGAATGTGAAGATAGGCCTCTGAGATCCAGAGTTACCATCCAGTGATCTTTGCCTATCATAGGCAGAAGTTGCTGTAAAGTTAACATCTTGAACTTTGGAATGTCTAGGTATGTATTGAGAATGGACAAATCCAGAATTGGCCTCCAAGTGTTTCCTTTCTTTGGCACTAGGAATAGACGAGAATAAAACCCTAGGCCTACTTCTGACTGAGGTACCACCTGGATTGCTCCCATCTGTAAAAGCAAAGAAATTTGTTCCTGAGCCTCCAGCCTTTGCTGAGGAGGTACATCTGGCATGCCTTTGAAAGGAGGAAAAGTGTGGAAATAAAACTTGTAGCCTTGATTTATTATGTCCAACACCCATTTGTCCTGGGTGACCAAAGCCAATTTTGTTTGAAAAGTGCCAACTTTCCTCCTAGAGGAGCTGCCAGAAAAGAAGGATCTGGCAGCTGAAAATACAGGTCATTGGGTCTGTTTACGAAAAGGCTAACCCCTGCCCTCACCAGAAGATTGTGCAGGAGAACTCCAAGTCCTAGGTCTGAAAGAACCCTGAGCTTGAGCCCTACCCCTACCACGTCTAGACCTGCCCTTCGACTGAAAATCCGAAGAAGGGTAGGACCATCCTCTTGCAGGCCAATTCCTGCTAAACTTAGGGGGCTGCTCTTGCAAAAAATCCTTAACCGTTTGCATAGACTTAGCTTTATCTTCCATCTTTTTCAAAACTGACTCCACAGGGGAACCAATAAGAACTTCAGATTGAAGAGGAGCATCCAAAATCCGAGCTTTCACATGCTCTGACAAATTTTGATCCTTAAGCCAGGCATGTCTACGAATAACTGAACCAGTAGCAGCCACCCTGGATGAAGCCTGAAGAGCATCGAAGCCACACTGCAAGGAATGTTTACCAACTTGATCTGAAGCATGAACCAAGTCCTGCAATTCCTTACACTCTATACCCTCAGATAAAGCATCTACCTTAGATTTCAATTGACCTAACAGAAAGTTCTGATACTTCAGCATATGAAATTGGCAATTTAAAGCCCTCATAGCTAACGTAGAAGAGGTGTACACTTTTTTCCCCCACCTATCCAAAGCTCTAGAATCTTTATCCAAAGGAACTGGATTCTTAACCACAGAAGCCCTGACACCTTCGGCCCTTGAATAATAGTTTCCGGGTCAGCCCTAGGACTCTTATACAGATATTTATGTGCCTCTGGAACTCTGTAATACCTGTCTGGCTTGACAGGGGCAGGGGGTAAAGAATCAGGATTAAGTGAAGCTTCAGAAAAAACATCCTGAACAACATCTAAAACAGGAGGAATAGCCAAAGGCCTATGTTGTGGCAAAAACAAAAATTCCCTCACCCTCTTACGAGAATCAGAAAAATCCTGACCTTCCCACTTGAAATGCTCCCTCATGGAATGCAAGGTTTCAGAAAAAGAAAAATCCTCTGGAGGTGAAGCAGAAGGACAGGAATCCTCTGCATCTGAATCTGAGTAGGGAGGAAAATCCTGAATGTCCTCAGCTGAGGACTCAGAGTAATCTGATGAATGCTCCATTCCCTCAATCTGTCTCCACCCTAGGCCTCTTCTCAGGAGGGGGCATAGAACCCCTAATCAAAGTAATCAAATCCTCTGCCATTTTCAACATATGTTTTTTAGGAACAGAACCCGAAGAACTAGGGCTATGGCCCGTACCGGTAAGACCAGGTTTAACCTTAGCAGGGCCTTTAGTCACGGAGGTAGAAGGCCTAATAACCTTTTGTAAGGATGGAACTACAGATACTTGAGAAGCACCCTCGGCCTGGCCTAACTCCTGAGAGGCCAACTCCTGCAAAAGTAAAGGTTCCCCCTGGGATTCAGCCGAGACTTCAGCTGGATCCACAGATTCAACCGTAGATTCCATAGAACCGGCGTCCGCAACGGACGACTCGTCCGGTTTAGACCTTAAAGATTTATCTTTTCGCTTCTTTGAGGTAGCGGGCGTCGGAGGATCCGACGGCATGTTGTAATTACACCGCTTACCGAAAACAAGCCTAGCACAGTCTAATCTACGTTTAATGGTGCATTTATTAAATCTAGCTTAAAAGTGACACCCGACTACGTCGTGCTCAGGCCCCAAGCAAGGAATACAGAGAGAATGGTAGTCCCTATGAGGTATCTGTTTCCCACAAGAAATACAATTATTAACTTTTTCTGACATCCGGATTAACTGAAGCAAGAAAAGACAAAAATTTTCCCCAACAGGGTACTTAGCCCAACTTGGTCTTCGGTCTGAAACTCAAAATTGAAAATTTCAGAACGCCAAACGGCACTTGCAAACGCTGCTTCTGCTTCGGACCACGCGGCAAGAAAGACTGGGGATATGACGTCGGTCATGCGCTTAAGTCCGGGCGACCATGACCGACGCCAGCCTAACTCTTTGGTATTCGGGCCGACAGAGGACAGCGGACTACCCACAGGTTATGACTGCAGCAATGTGAGACGAAGAACATCAGAAACTTGGTCAGAGGAGTCATAGTCAGTGTCTTACCTAGGCCTTTTATCAGGAGGGGGACGGGAACCCCTGATCAAAGTAATTAGGTCCTTGGCCATTTTAAGCATCTGTTTCTTTGGCATGGATGACTGTCCAGGAGAATGCTGTACTTATTTCTTTGTCTTTAATGGTGTTTTAGACTTTGCCTTGGCTGCTTAAGTGGACTTGATAGTAAGCTGTGTAGGTCTGAAAACACCCTCAGAAGCTGATGCCTGCTCAGCGGCTCCGGACCCATCTGAGGGAATAGTTTCCGTAGGCCCAATACCTTGAGTATCCAGAGGCCTAGTTGTCTCCACATGAGAGTCGGAGGCGGCCTGTGGCTCTGAGGTAGCGGGTGTCAGGGGCTGTGAAAGCACCTCATTGAGAACCGGCGACTGGCCTAGAAGAGGCTTCGTCGTCGGTTTTGGACCTCGGATGCCTGTCCTTTTCTTTGTCTTTGCATTTTTTATGAATTCCGGTCATCGGTTGTTCCGACGGCATTATGTAGTTAAACCTTCGGCCAAAGTAATGTAAAGCAAAATCAAACAGACGCTTAATAGTGCGTTGGTTGAATCTAGCACAAAACCGACAACTAGCAACGTCGTGGTCAGGGCCTAGGCAAGGAATACAGTAAGAGTGAAAATCCTTATGTGGTATTTGCTTCCCACAAGAAATACAATGGTTAACTTTTACTGACATCGGTCTGGAGCAAGAAAAAGTTTCCCCAACGGGGTACTTAGCTTTATTGAAGACTTCGGTTCTGAAATTCAATTTTGAAAATCTCAGGAGTCGGCCGACCGGCACTTGCGAACTGCTATTGCTTTGGGCACATAGTAAATGTTAGATTGAATAACAGAGGGGGAGATGTTAAACTGTTAACAGAATCCTTAGAATATAAGTGGATTTTGGAGTTGATGGCACACAGGGATCCAGGATTAAATGATGCTGTACCTTTAAAGCCTGCCTTACAAAAAAGGCACAATTTTTACTGAAAAGCTATTGGTTACCAGATTATTTAAATAGTTGGAATGTTTGTTTTTACTTTGTCTGATGAAGGGTTATTACCCGAAAGCGCTCACCTCTGGAAGCATTTGTTTTGTCTGTTTTAATAAAGAAGGAAGAAACCTCAGCAGTGTCCTACCATTCTTTTTTTCTAAAAAAGGGGTGGTAGGCACTAAGTGGAACTAGAAGGAGCAAGGATGCCCTGCAAGACTGCAGTGGCAAAGCCCGCTCTAGATTTGGAGTATAATGGTATGTGATAGTGCTTGGAGAAAGTATGCAAAGAACTCCAAGTGGCTGCTTCCAAAATATCCTTGGTAGGAACCCCCCTGAGGAAAGCTGCAGAGGTAGCTGTGGCCCTTGTGGAGTGAGATCTGATGCTTGTAGGTACAGTTTTACCATGAAAAGAATAACAAAAGCGTATGCAGTGGGCTATCCATTTTGAGATTGCCTGTTTGGAAATAGCCTTCCCTTGAGCAACTGTAGCATAGGACACAAAGAGTTGCTCCGATTTTCTGAATGGCTTTGTCCTGTTCAAGTAATAACGAAGCTGTCTGTGAATGTCCAAGGAATGCAGTAGTCTCTCCCCTTTGTTTTGTGGATTAGGGTAAAAGGTAGGTAAGTGGATAGCCTGATTCAAGGCTACACTGGATACTACCTTTGGCATAAAGGAAGGGTTGGTTCGTAAGGAAACTCTGTCCTGATGGAAAATGATGAAAGGCTGCACAGCCATGAGGGCTTGTAGTTCCGAAACCCTGCGTGCTGAGGTGATAGCCAGAAGGAAGGCTGTTTTCCATGACAAAAACTGCAGTTCTGTTGAAGCAGCTGGCTCAAATGGAGGCAGGGTCAGTTTTTCTAGAATGAAATTGAGGTCCCAAGCAGGTACTGGTTGCTTCCTTGGGGGTTTTATATTCTTGGCCCCTCTGAGGAACTGTCTTAAGAGAGGATGAGAGAATAAAGGAGGATCAGTGTTGTATTGAGCAGAAATGGCTGAGGCATGGATTTTGATGGAGGAGAATGAAAGTCCACTGCTTAGCATCTCAGCTAAGTACTGTAATATTTGAGGTAAATTCAGTATTCCAAGATTCTGTCCCTTTTTCTGATTCCAGGCACAAAACAGTTTCCATTTTGCGGAGTAGGCTTTTCTAGTAGAAGGCCTTCTGGCCTCCAAAATGACATCCTGCACCTCCTTGGAGAGGAGGGTCTGTTGTGAAATTAAGGAATCCTCCATGCGGCTAGATTGAGTGTTTTCAGCTGACTGACGAGTTTTGAAGTTGTGCTGGGTCAATAGAAGAGGCATTAGAGGCAGGATCCATGGTGGGGAATGCGTGAGGCTCCTCAGGAATGGGTACCAGTGTTGTCCTGGCCAGTCTGGAGCAATGAGAATCATCTTTGGTCTGTCTGCTCTGGCTTTTAATAGAACTTTGGGCAGCAGAGGAAGAGGTGGAAAGGCATAAACTGTCACTGTTGTCCAACTGAAAGTGCGTCCACTTTCCAGGCCTGTGGATGATAGGTCCTTGAGCAGAATTTTGTCAATTGGTAATTTCTGTGGGTAGCAAAGATATCTATATCTGGCCTTCCCCATGCTTGAATTATCTTTGCAAAAACTTGAGGATGCAACTTCCATTCGTGTGGATCTGTCATATTTCTGCTTAGGTTGTCTGCCAGCGTGTTTTCCTTGCCTGGCAGGAATTGTGCTTGAAGTTGGATGTGTAATTCCAGCGCCATGTTCCAAAGAGACATGGCTAGCCTGCACAGGGGATATGAATGGGTTCCTCCCGGTTTATGTACCACATCACTGTGGTGTTGTCTGTCCTTATCAATAGCTGGCCTGGATGCAGTAGGTCTTTGAAAGCCACAATAGCATTTTTTACTGCTAGCATTTCCTTTTGAATGATGTGTAGGTGCTTTTCTTTTTGGGACCATTTGACCTGAATGCACTGATCTGTCATGTGCGCCCCCCAGGCATATTTCAAGGCATCTGTTGTGATGATTTGATTTGCTTGAGGCAAGCAGAATGGGAAACCTATGTTTCTTTGGCATGCTTGAGCCCACCACAGAAATTCCTTTTGGAGACATGGAATCAGTGGTATAATTGTTTCCAAACTGTGGCTGTGTTGAGACCATAAGTTTTTTAGGTACCATTGAAGTTTCCTCATATGCAGCTTTGCACATGGGATTAGCAGGATGCAAGATGCCATGAATCCCAGAGCCTGCAGGATTTTCCTTGCAGTCAGCCTGGTGAAGGTTGCCATTTTTCTTAAGTATTGAGATAGTTGCCCTTGTTTCTCTGGCGTGAGGTAGGCCATCTGGGTATTTGTATTCAAGCTGGCACCCAGGAAAATTATTGCTTGAGAGGGTATTAGTTTTGATTTCATTTTGTTGACTGTGTACCCCAGAGAGTTCAACAACTTTATTACAAACGCCAGATGTTTCAGAAGTAAGTGTTTGCTGTCCGCTTGGATCAGGCAGTTGTCCAAATATGGGTATATTTGTATCCCTTGAAGTCTGCAGAAGGCAATTACTGATGCCAGGCATTTCGTGAAAACACTGGGCGCAGTAGATAAGCCAAAGGGCAATGCAGAGAATTGATAATGGGTTGAACCTGCAAGAAATCTGAGGTATCTTCTGCAATCTTGTCTGATAGGGACATGCAGGTATGCCTCCTTGAGGTTCAATGTTACCAGCCAAGACTCCTTGCCCAGCATGGGAAGAAGCTGCTGTAATGTGAGCATCTTGAATTGTGGTACGAGTAAATGTGTGTTTAGGATGGATAGGTCCAAAATAAGTCTCCAATCTTTGTCCTTCCTTGGTACCAGGAATAGTCTGGAATAAAAACCTTGACCCTGTTCTTGTGCAGGTACCTCTTGAATAGTTTTCATGTCCATGAGAGCTGAAATTTGTTTTTGTGCCTCTGCCCTTTGATTTTGTGGCAGGTTTGGCATGCCTCTCATTTTTGGAAGGGTGTGAAAGTGGAATCTGTAGCATCTGTCTTTAATGTCCAGGATCCATTTGTCTTTTGTGACAATATGCCAATTTTTCGAAAATAATGCCAGTTTTCTGCCTAAAGGTGCTGCCATTAGAGCTTTGCTTGGCATGCAAAGGGGAAGTCATTGTGTCTGCTTTCTGAATGGCTGTGATCTATCCTCTCCACCTCTTGGTGTAGGTGCTTGCCATTGTCTGCCTCTAAATGATCCTTGAAATTGCCCTCTACCCCTCAGGCGTCTGTATCTACCTCTTTGAGGTCTGTCTGTGGCTGGAAAGGACCAATTTTTTGAAGGCCAGTTTCTACTGAAACGTGGAGGTTGTACCTGTAGAAAATCTTTCACTGTTTGCATTGATCTTGCCTTTTCCTCCATTTTCTTTAATACCTCCTCAGCTTTAACACCAAACAATACATCTTTTTGAAGAGGTGCATCTAGTAATTTAGCTTTGACATGATCTGGTAAGGTTTGCTCTTTGAGCCAAGCATGTCTACGTATGACAGACCCTGTAACAGCAGCTCTACATGAGGCCTCTTAAAGCATCAAAACCACATTGCAAGGTATGTTTACCCGCTTGTTCTGCACTATGCAACAAATCCTGCAACTCCTTCAAGTCTGGTTGTTCAAGTTGTGACATTTTGTTTTTCAACTGAGATAACAAAAACTGTTGATACTTTAATATATGGAACTGACAGTTTAATGCCCTCATGGTTAAAGTGGCCGAGGTGTATACCTTTTTGCCCCACCTTTCTAAAGCTCTGGAATCTCTCTCTGAAGGTAATGGATTTTTGGCAGTAGAGGCCTTAATTCCCTTGGGACCCTGTGAAATAGTTTCCGGGTCAGCAGCATGGCTTTTGTAGAGGAATTGGAGTGAATCAGGAACCCGGTAATATCTGTCAGGCTTAACTGGAGCTGGTGGTAAAGAATCTGGGTTAAGGCTGGCCTCTGAATACACATCATCTAGTATGTCTAAGACAGGAGGGATAGCCAGAGGCCTGTGCTGAGGGAGCAAGAGGAAATCTCTGAGCCTTTTCTTGGAATCTGAGTAATCTTGGCCTTCCCAGTGGAAGTGTTCCCTCAAGGTATGCAAGGTTTCCCCAAAAGAATAGTCCTCAGGGGGGGAGACAGAGGGAATGGACTCCTCTGCATCAGAATCTTCAAAAGGGGAGTATGAATGTTCCTGGTCTTAAGAATGTTCTGAAGTAATGGAGGCCTGGTCTGAGGAAGGGTATTCTTCCTCTACTCTGGGCCTTTTGTCCGAGGGGGTTTGAGAACCCCTGATAAGAGTAATCAAATCCTTAGCCATTTTGAGCATCTGTTTTTTTAGGCATGGGGCCTTGAGAGGGGCCCTGTGGAGCTTCTCTTTTAGTTTGCATGGCTGCTTTAGATTTAGTATAAGCCTTAATGGAAAAAGAAGAAGGCCTGAAGACACCTTGAGAGGTGGCAGGCCTGTCTAAACTCTTGAGTTTCCCCACCAAGAGTGGCGTCGGTATCTGTAATCGGGGTGTGGGCCGAGGAGCCTGCGACCTCGGGCACAGAAGACACCGCTAAGGAAGTGTCATCGGTAGTCAGGGGCTGCGTAGGCACCTCGCTGAGAACCGGAGCACCTGTAGTCGGCTTTAGCGTGGTGTCGGTAGAAGTCACGGACCTCGCATGTCAGTCCTTATCTTTGCATCTTTTACTCAAAACTGGAGTAGGGGTATCCGACGACATAATGTAATTAAATTTTTTTGCCAAAATAGTGTTGGGCGAACTCCGCCCGACGCTTAATAGTGCGTTTGTTGAAGCTAGTACAAAAACGACAGGCCGAGACGTCGGGGTCTGGGACTAAGCAAGGAATGCAGAAGGAATGGAAATCCTTATGCGGTATTTGCTTCCCACATGAAATGCAATTATTAACTTAGTCTGACATCGGTCTGAGGCAAGAAAAGTTTCCCCAACGGGGTACTTAGCTTTCAAGAAGACTTCGGTTGAAAAATATTCGTAATCTCAGGAGCTGGCCGACCGGCACTTGCGAACTGCCTCTGCTTCGGGCACCGCGCGGCAAGAAAGACTGAAGAAAATGGCGTTGGCTGGTTCTTTTATACCCCTGCCGCACTGACGTCAGGGAAGAAGCGATGACATCCGATGCCGGACCTAGACTTTGGAATTCGGCCGACCGACGACCCGCCTGAAGGCAGGATAACCCCATCTGTTATGACTGCAGCTGTATGCACGATGAACATCATTTAGGGATCACCATAGATGAAAACCTAACTTTTGACTTGCATGTCCACAACGTCAAGAGACACTACAAAAACTGGGCACCCTCCACAGACAAAGGGTTCCTAAACCACTCTTCTAAACAAACCCTTTCTTTAACATTTGTCCTGCCTTTCCTCCTCTATTGTGCTCCCCTCCTTACCAATATTCAGTCTTCTCTGAAAACTAAAATTGAGAATTGTTAGAATAAAATTGACAAGTTTGCAACTAATGCTAAAAACTCCTCCCATTACTGCTACTCTCTCCACTCTTTGAACTGGCTTGAAAAGTACAGTTTTGTACCTACCATAAATGTAGATGTTCGAAGATCCACATTGCTGCAGTCCTAACACTTGGGTAGTCCGCTGTCCCAGTCGGCCCGAATACCAAAGTATAAGGCTGACGTCGGTCAGGGCGCATTAGTCTGACGTCAGGGTACAAATGCGCATGACCGACGTCATATCCTCAGTCTTTTCTTGCCCCAGATGTCAGAAGACCCTAAAAAGATAAGGCCAAAACCAAAAAACACCAAACACTCCTGTACCAAATATATATACAATATATACAATTTACAAAGTACAACCCCACCCACACAACCACCCCTAAACACAGAGGGAAGGAGGGAGTAAATTGGACTGCAGCAATGTGGATCTTCGAACATCTACATTTATGGTAGGTACAAAACTGTACTATGTTCTTCATCCCACATTGCTGCAGTCCTAACACTTGGGTAGAATCCCAAAGCAGAGGTAAGGGAGGCTGGCAAATCATAAAGAAGCTGGAGCTGTCAACATGCCCTGCAAAATAGCCGTGGCAAAACCAGCCCTAGATTTAGAGTAGAGAGGAAGGTGGTAATGCTTAGAGAAAGTATGCACTGAACTCCAAGTAGCTGCCTCCAAAATATCCTTAGTTGCCACCCCCCTTAGAAATGCTGTTGAAGTGGCAGTAGCCCTAGTGGAATGAGGCCTGATGCCAGCTGGAATCTCCTTGCCATGATGGGAATAACAAAATGCAATGCAAAACCCAATCCACTTAGAAATAGTTTGTTTTGACACAGGCTTGCCCTGAGAACTCAAAGCAAAAGAAACAAACAACTGCTGAGACTGCCTAAAATCCTTAGTCCTGCTTAAATAATAACGCAACTGCCTGTGTACATCTAAAGTGTGCAAAATCTTTTCCCCTTATTTTGGGGATCTGCATAAAAAGTGGGCAAATGAATAGTTTGGTTTAAAGCCACACTAGAGACCACCTTAGGCATAAAGGAAGGATTAGTACGTAATGATACCCTATCCTTATGGAAAATCAAAAAAGGCTCAACCGCCATAAGGGCCTGTAATTCAGAAACCCTTCTTGCAGAAGTAATGGCCAACAAAAAGCAGTCTTCCATGACAAGTATTTCAATTCAGCAGTAGTCATGAGGCTCAAAAGGTTGTAGAGTAAGTTTCTCCAACACAAAATTGAGGTCCCAAGCAGGAGTAGGAGCTCACGTGGGGTCTTATATTCTTTGCCCCTCTAAGAAATTGCTTAAACAAAGGATGAGAAAACAATGGTGGGTCACAATCATAGTGAGCTGAAATTGCTGCAGCATGAATCTTAATGGAAGAGAAAGACAAACCTTTGTCCAATAACTCAGTAAGATACTGAAGAGCCACACTCAAATTTGGCTCAGAAACATCCAAATCCTTTGCTGCACACCAAAATAAAAATCTCTTCCATTTTCCTGCGTACACTTTCCTTGTACTAGGTCTTCTGGCTTCCATAATCACATTCAAAACTTGTTGAGGAAGCTGAGACCTGCTATGGTTCAAAACAGAATATGCCAGGCTGTTAGATGAAGAGAGTGAAGCTTGACATTGAGTAGATGCCCGTCCTTCTGAGACAATAGGTGTGGAATCAAAGGTAAGGGCCATGGAGGCTTCCTTACCAGACTCCTCAGCAATGGGTACCAGTGCTGCCGAGGCCAATCTGGAGCTATTAGAATCATCCTTGGCTTGTCCTGTCTGACCTTTAGGAGTACCTTTGGGAGGAGAGGCAGAGGTGGAAAGGCATACACATGAAGATTTTTCCAACTGAAATAAAGAGCATCCACTTTCCAGGCTGTGTGATGAAACCTTTTCGTGCAAAACTTTGGCAGCTGGTGGTTTAGTGGAGAAGCGAACAGATCTATGTCTGGAGTTCCCCAGGACACTGTCAATGTCTGAAATACATGAAGATCCAGTTTCCACCGTGGGGATCCATGATTTGCCTGCTTAACACATCTGCTAAGGAGTTCTGTGCTCCTGGCAGAAACCTTGCTTGAAGATTCAGTTGCAAGCTTAACGCAGTCTCCCACAAAATCATTGCTTGCCTGCATAGAGGATAAGAATGTGTTCCCCTTGTTTGTTGATGTACCACATGACAGTTGTGTTGTCTGTTAGAATCAACACCTGCCCTGGAAGAAGTAAATCCTTGAAAGCCAGTAATGCAAACTGGACTGCTAACATCTCCTTCATGTTGATATGTAGATGCTGCAGTCTGGCAGGCCACTTGTCTTGTATCCACTTTCCATTCAGATGAGCTCCCAAGCTGTGTCTGAGGCATCTGTCGTTAGAATCTGACTCGCCTCTGGCCGGGTCACAGAGAGTCCCTTGTTTAGGTGACATTCCTGAGCCCACCACAAAATTCCTTTTGAATGCAAGGTATTATTTGAATGACAGTGTCCAAATCCTGGCAGTGCTGTGTCCATACATTTTGAGATACCATTGTAGCTTCCTCATATGCAGTTTGGCATTGGGAAGTACCAGAATACAAGATGCCATGCACCCTAAGGCTTGAAGGACTGTCCTTGCAGTCAGCCCGGACTGATGAGATAGTTGATGGAAGTAAAGAGAAAGATTTCTTTGTTTGTCCGGGGTTAAAAGGCCATCTGGGATGCTGTATTCAGTCTCACACCCAGAAAGCACATGTCTTGAGAGGGTACTAGACTGGACTTTATTTCGCTCACAGAATACCCTAGGCATCTTAGCACTGCTATCACATATTCCAAATGCTGAAGAAGCACGTCCTTTCCTTGAGCCAGAAGCAGGCAGTCGTCCAAATAAGGATAGATTTGTATTCCTTTTAGCCTGAAGAAAGCTATCACTGGAGCCAGAACCTTTGTGAAGACTCTGGCAGTAGATAAGCCAAAGGGCAATGCAGAGAACTGATAATGAGAATTCCCAGCTCAAAACGCAGATACTTCCTGCAAATTAGTCTGATAGGAACATGAAGGTAAGCTTCCTTGAGATCCAAAGTTACCATCCAGTGATCTTTGCCCAGCAGAGGTAAAAGCTGTTGTAACGTCAACATTTTGAACTTGGGAATGTCCAGATAAGTGTTGAGGATAGACAGATCCAAAATTGGTCTCCACGTGTTCCCCTTTTTTGGTACTAGGAACAGGCGAGAATAAAATCCTAGGCCCCTTTCTGGCACAGGAACCGGCTGAATGGCCCCTATTTGGAGCAACAGAGAAATTTGCCTGTGAGCCTCTTTCCTTTGTTGAGGAGGAATGTCTGGCATGCCTTTGAAAGGAGGCAAGGTATGGAAATAAAAAGTACAGTTTTGTACCTACCATAAATGTAGATGTTCGAGGATCCACATTGCTGCAGTCCTAACTATTGGGTAGTCCGCTGTCCCGGTCGGCCCGAATACCAAAGTATATGGCTGACGTCGGTCAGGGCGCATTAGACTGACGTCAGTACGTCAGGGTACTAATGCGCATGACCGACGTCATATCCTCAGTCTTTTCTTGCCCCAGATGTCAGAAGATCCTGAAAAGATAAGGCCAAAAACAAAAACTCCCAAAATACCTGCACCAAAAAATATATATACAATAAATACACAATGAGCAGAATATAACCTCACCTACACAACCACCCCTAAACATAGAGGGGAAGGAGGGAGGGAAAATTGGACTGCAGCAATGTGGATCCTCGAACATCTACATTTATGGTAGGTACAAAACTGTACTATGTTCTTCATTCCACATTGCTGCAGTCCTAACTATTGGGTAGAATCCCAAAGCAGAGGTAAGGGAGGCTGGCAAATCATAAGGAAGCAGGAACTGACAACATGCCTTGCAAAATAGCTGTGGCAAAACCAGCCCTAGACTTAGAGTAGAGAGGAAGGTGATAATGCTTAGAGAAAGTATGCACTGAACTCCAAGTAGCTGCCTCCAAAATATCCTTAGTTGCCACCCCTCTTAGAAATGCTGTGGAGGTGGCAGTAGCCCTAGTGGAATGGGGCCTAATCCCAGCTGGAATCTCCTTGCCATGATGGGAATAACAAAATGTAATGCAACACCCAATCCACCTAGAAATAGTTTGTTTTGACACAGGCTTGCCCTTTGAAGTCAAAGCAAAAGAAACAAACAACTGCTGAGACTGCCTAAAATCCTTAGTCCTGCTCAAATAATAACGCAACAGTCTGTGAACATCTAAAGTGTGCAAAATCTTTTCCCCTTTATTTTGGGGATCTGCATAGAAGGTAGGCAAATGAATAGTTTGGTTAAGAGCCACACTAGAAACCACCTTAGGCATAAAGGAAGGATTAGTACGTAAAGATACCCTATCCTTATGAAAAATCAAAAAAGGCTCCACTGCCATAAGGGCCTGCAACTCAGAAACCCTTCTTGCAGAAGTAATGGCCAACAAAAAAGCAGTCTTCCATGACAAGTATTTCAATTCAGCAGTAGCCATGAGGCTCAAAAGGTTGTAGAGTAAGTTTCTCCAACACAAAATTGAGATCCCAAGCAGGAGTAGGAGCTCTTCGGGGGTCTTATATTCTTTGCCCCTCTAAGAAATTGCTTGAACAAAGGATGCGAAAACAATGGTGGGTCACAATCATAGTGAGCTGAAATTGCTGCAGCATGAATCTTAATGGAAGAGAAAGACAAACCTTTGTCCAGTAACTCAGTGAGATATTGAAGAGCCACACTCAAATTAGGCTCAGTAATCTCCAAATTGTTTGCTGCACTCCAAAACAAAAATCTCTTCCATTTTTCATGCACACTTTCCTTGTACTAGGTCTTCTGGCTTCCATAATCACATTTAAAACTTGTTGAGGAAGCTGAGACCTGCTGTCTTTCAAAACAGAATATGCCAGGCTGTTAGATGTAGAGAGTGAAGCTTGACATTGAGCAGATGACCATCCCTCTGAGACAACAGGTGTGGAATCAAGGGTAAAGGCCATGGAGGCTTCCTTACCAGACTCCTCAGTAATGGGTACCAGTGCTGCCGAGGCCAATCTGGAGCTATTAAAATCATCCTTGGCTTGTCTTGTCTGACCTTTAGAAGCACCTTTGGAAGAAGAGGCAGAGGTGGAAAGGCATACACATGAAGATTTTTCCAACTGAAAGAAAGAGCATCCACTTTCCACGCTGTGTGATGAAATCCTTTCGTGCAAAACTTTGGCAGCTGGTGGTTTAGTGGAGAAGCGAACAGATCTATGTCTGGAGTTCCCCATGACACTGTCAATTTTTGAAATACATGAAGATCCAGTTTCCACTCGTGGGGATCCATGATTTGTCTGCTTAATACATCTGCTAAGGAGTTCTGTGCTCCCGGCAGAAACCTTGCCTGAAGAGTTAGTTGCAGACTGAGCGCAGTCTCCCATAAAATCATTGCTTGTCTGCACAATGGGTAAGAATGTGTTCCCCTTGTTTGTTGATGTACCACATGACAGTTGTGTTGTCTGTTAGAATCAACACCTGCCCTGGAAGAAGTAACTCCTTGAAAGCAATTAATGCAAACTGAACTGCTAACATCTCTTTCATGTTGATATGTAGATGTTGTAGTCTGGCAGGCCACTTGTCTTGTATCCACTTTCCATTTAGATGAGCTCCCCAAGCAACATCTGAGGCATCTGTCGTTAAAATCTGACTTGCCTCTGGCCGGGTCACAGAGAGTCCCTTGTTTAGGTGACATTCCTGAGCCCACCACAAAAATTCCTTTTGAATGCAAGGTATTATTTGAATGACAGTGTCCAAATCCTGGCAGTGCTGTGTCCACAGATTTTTGAGATACCATTGTAGCTTCCTCATATGCAGTTTGGCATTGGGAAGCACCAGAATACAAGATGCCATGAACCCTAAGGCTTGAAGGACTGTCCTTGCAGTCAGCCCAGACTGAAGAGATAGTTGATGGAAGTAACTGGAAAGATTCTTTTGTTTGTCCGGGGTTAAAAAGGCCATCTGGGCTGCTGTATTCAGTCTCACACCCAGAAAGCACATGTCTTGAGAGGGTACTAGACTGGACTTTATTTCGTTCACAGAATACCCTAGGCATCTTAGCACTGCTATGACATATTCCAGATGCTGTAGAAGGTCTTCCTTTTCTTGAGCCAGAATCAGGCAATCGTCCAAGTAAGGATAGATTTGAATTCCTTTTAGCCTGAAGTAAGCTATCACTGGAGCCAGAACCTTTGTGAATACTCTGGGCGCAGTAGATAAGCCAAAGGGCAACGCAGAGAACTGATAATGAGAATTTCCTGCTCGAAAACGCAGATACTTCCTGCAACTTAGTCTTATTGGCACATGAAGGTAAGCTTCCTTGAGATCTAAAGTTACCATCCAGTGATCTTTGCCCAGCAGAGGTAAAAGCTGTTGTAACGTCAACATTTTAAACTTGGGAATGTCCAGATAAGTGTTGAGGATAGATAAGTCCAAAATTGGTCTCCACGTGTTCCCCTTCTTTGGTACTAGGAACAGGCGAGAATAAAATCCTAGGCCTCTTTCTGGCACAGGAACTGGCTGAATAGCCCCTATTTGGAGTAACAGAGTAATTTGCTTGTGCGCCTCTTGTCTTTGTAGAGGAGGAATGTCTGGCATGCCTTTGAAAGGAGGCAAGGTATGGAAATAAAACCTGTAACCGTGGTGAATGATATCCAGAACCCATCTGTCTTGGGTAATTAAATCCCAATTTTCTTTGAAAAGAGACAGCCTTCCTCCCAACGGTGCTGCCAGGCGGGACTGAACTGGCAGCTGAAAAGGCAGGTCATTGGGTCTGCTTACGAAAGGACTGACCCCTGCCCTCCCCAGAATTCTGAGCAGGGGAACTCCCTGTCCTAGGCCTAAAAGAACCCTGAGCTCTGCCCCTACCACGTCTAGACCTACCCCTAGACTGGGAATCATAAGCTGGAAAAGTCCAACCCTTAGCAGGCCAATTTCTACTAAACTTCGGAGGCTGCACCTGTAAAAAATCTTAAACAGTTTGCATAGATTTAGCCTTGTCCTCCATTTTCTTCAAAACTGCTTCCACAGGCGAACCAAACAACACATCAGACTGCAAAGGAGCATCCAAAATCCTTGTCTTAACATGCTCAGCTAAGTTCTGATCTCTCATCCAGGCGTGCCTACGAAGAACAGAACCAGTGGCAGCCACCCTGGAAGAGGCCTGCACAGCATCAAAACCACATTGCAAGGAATGTTTACCCACCTGTTCAGACACATGAACTAAATCCTGCAACTCTTTACAGTCAATACCTTCCGCCAGAGCATCCACCTTAGATTTCAACTGTGAAAGAAGATAATTCTGATATTTTAACATGTGAAACTGACAATTCAACGCCTCATGGCTAAAGTGGAAGAAGTATACACTTTCTTTCCCCATCTATCCAAAGCCCTTGCCTCTTTATCAGGAGGGACAGGATTTTTAACAACTGAGGCCTTTACACCTTTAGGCCCCTGAGAGACAGTTTCCGGGTCTGCCCTAGGACTCTTAAAAAGATACTTATGAGCTTCAGGCACCCTATAATACCTATCCGGTTTAACTGGGGCAGGAGGCAAAGAATCAGGATTCAGGGAAGCCTCTGCAAAAACATCTTCTACCACATTCAAAACAGGAGGTATAGCTAAAGGCCTATGCTGGGGTAGAAACAAGAACTCCCTAAGCCTTTTCCTGGAATCAGAGAAATCTTGGCCTTCCCATTTAAAATGCTCCCTCATGGAATGCAAAGTCTCTGAAAATGAAAAATCCTCAGGAGGAGAAGCTGAAGGAGTAGAATCATCCACATCAGAATCAGAATAAGTAGGGAACTCCTGCAAGTCTTCAGTCAAGACTCAGAAGCCTCCGAGCATTGCTCAAAACTCTCAAGCTCAGGTTCCACCCTAGGCCTCTTATCAGGAGGGGGCATAGAACCCCTTATCATAGTAATCAAATCTTCTGCCATTTAAAGCATATGTTTCTTAGGCAAAGACCCTGAAGCACTAGGAGAAACCCCACTGAAGCAAAACTTGGCCTGCCCCTTAAGGAAGCCTTGGGAACAGAAGGGAGGCCCTAACCACCTTAGGAAGTGAGGGAAGAACAGCCACCTGAGAAGCCCCTCAGCCTGGCCTACTTCCTGAGAGGAAACATCCTGTAACAGTAAAGTCTCTCCCTGAGACTCCAAAGAAACACCTGGCAAAACCTCCGCTCCACTGAGCTCTAAAGAACCGACGTCTGGGACTGTCGGTTCTTCCTCTAGGCTTTGCTGTTTTGTCTTTGCTTTTAGCCGAAGCCGGCGTCGGAGTATCCGACGGCATTTTATAGTTACAACGCTTCCCAAACACTAACCTGGCACAGTCTAACCTTCTTTTAATAGTGCGTTTGTTAAATCTAGCACAAGAACGGCATCCAACAACGTCGTGCTCAGGCCCTAAACAAGGTATACACAAAGTATGGTAATCCCTATGAGGTATCTGTTTCCCACAAGAAATACAGTTATTCACTTTTTCTGACATCCGGTTAAATACTGAGGCAAGAAAAAACCAAAATATTCCCCAACGGGGTACTTAGCCAACTTTGATTCGGTCTGAAACTCTGACTTCAGAAACTTTCAGAACGCCAACCTGCACTCGCAAAACTGCTTCTGCATCGGACCATGCGGTAAAAAAGACTCAGGATATGACGTCGGTCATGCGCATTAGTACCCTGACGTACTGACGTCAGTCTAATGCGCCCTGACCGACGTCAGCCATATACTTTGGTATTCGGGCCGACCGGGACAGCGGACTACCCAATAGTTAGGACTGCAGCAATGTGGAATGAAGAACATCCTGTAACCGTGGTGAATGATATCCAATACCCATCTGTCTTGGGTAATTAAACTCCAGTTTTCTTTGAAGAGTGCCAACCTTCCTCCCAAAGGTGCTGCCAGACGAGAAGATTCTGGCAGCTGAAAAGGCAGGTCATTGGTTCTGTTTACGAAAGGACTGACCCCTGCCCTCACCAGAAGACTGAGCAGGTGAACTCCCTGTTCTAGGCCTAAAAGAACCTTGAGCTCTGCCCCTACCACGTCTAGACCTACCCCTAGACTGGGAATCATAAGCAGGATATGTCCACCCCTTGGTAGGCCAATTTCTACTAAACTTGGAGGCTGAACCTGCAAAAAATCTTTAACAGTCTGCATAGACTTAGCCTTGTCTTCCATTTTCTTTAGAACTGCTTCCACAGGCGAACCAAACAACAGATCAGATTGTAAAGGAGCATCTAAAATCCTTGTCTTCACATGCTCAGCTAAATTCTGATCCCTCAGCCAGGCGTGCCTGCGAAGAACCGAACCAGTGGCAGCCACCCTCGAAGAGGCCTGCACAGCATCAAAACCACATTGCAAAGAATGCTTACCCACCTGTTCAGAAACATGAACTAAATCCTGCAACTCTTTACACTCAATACCTTCTGCCAAAGCATCTACCGTAGACTTTAATTGTGAAAGGAGATAATTTTGATATTTCAACATGTGAAACTGGCAATTCAAAGCTCTCATGGCCAAAGTGGAAGAAGTATACACTTTCTTTCCCCATCTATCCAAAGCCCTAGCCTCTTTATCCGGAGGAACAGGATTTTTAACAACAGAAGCCTTAACACCTTTAGGCCCCTGTGAAACAGTTTCTGGGTCTGCCCTAGGACTCTTAAAAAGATACTTATGAGCTTCAGGCACCCTATAATATCTATCCGGTTTAACTGGAGCAGGAGGCAAAGAATCAGGGTTCAGAGAAGCCTCTGCAAAAACATCCTCCACCACATCTAGAACAGGAGGTATAGCTAAAGGCCTATGCTGGG
Source organism: Protopterus annectens (assembly GCF_019279795.1). Classification (NCBI taxonomy): domain Eukaryota; kingdom Metazoa; phylum Chordata; order Ceratodontiformes; family Protopteridae; genus Protopterus; species Protopterus annectens. The sequence continues at coordinate 92,475,186 of NC_056750.1, forward strand.
GTAGAAACAAAAATTCCCTAAGCCTTTTCCTGGAATCAGAGAAATCCTGACCTTCCCATTTAAAATGCTCCCTCATGGAATGAAGAGTCTCTGAAAATGAAAAATCCTCAGGAGGAGAAGCAGAAGGAGTGGAGTCATCCACATCAGAATCAGAGTAAGGGGAATACTCCTGCAAGTCTTCAGCCGAAGACTCAGAAGCATCCGAACACTGCTCAAAACTCCCAAGCTCAGGTTCCACCCTAGGCCTCTTATCAGGAGGGGGCATAGAACCTCTAATCATTGTAATCAAATCTTCTGCCATCTTAAGCATATGCTTCTTAGGTACAGACCCTGAAGAACTAGGGGTAACACCTGAAACAAAACCTGGCCTGCCCCTGGGAGAAGCCTTGGAAACAGCAGGGGAGGGCCTAACCACCTTAGGAAGGGAGGGAATAACAGCTACCTGAGAAGCCCCTTCCGCCTGGCCTACCTCCTGAGAGGCCACATCTTGTAGTAATAAAGTCTCTCCCTGGGATTCCAAAGAAATTTCTGGCTGAACCTCTGCCTCCACCGAGCCCTCTAAAGAACCGACGTCCGGTACGGACGGTTCTTCCAGCCTAGGCTTTGCTGTTTTGTCCTTGCGCTTTTTTGACGAAGGGCCGGAGCATCCGACGGCATTTTATAATTACACCGCTTCCCAAAAACTAACCTGGCACAATCTAATCTTCTCTTTATCGTGCGTTTGTTAAATCTAGCACAAGAGCGACAGCCAACAATGTCGTGCTCAGGCCCTAAGCAAGGTATACACAAGGTATGGTAAATCCCTATGAGGTATCTGTTTCCCACAAGAAATACAGTTATTCACTTTTTCTGACATCCGGTAAAATACTGAGGCAAGAAAAAACCAAAATATTCCCAACGGGTACTTAGCCAACTTGGATTCGGTCTGAAACTCCGACTTCGGAAAATCTCAGAACGCCAACCTGCACTTGCAAAACTGCTTCTGCATCGGACCATGCGGCAAAAAAGACTGAGGATATGACGTCGGTCATGCGCATTTGTACCCTGACGTCAGACTAATGCGCCCTGACCGACGTCAGCCTTATACTTTGGTATTCGGGCCGACTGGGACAGCGGACTACCCAAGTGTTAGGACTGCAGCAATGTGGGATGAAGAACATCTCCACATTACCTCACATGCTTGCAATTAACTAAAGCACATAAAATCATTTATCAGCCTTCTAGCTGCCCAGCCCTTACCCCAGTTCTAACTCTGTCCCAACCCACCAGACCACTCAGATCCAAAAATCAATTTCTCTTACACGTAGAAAAAAACAAAACTTCCACCTGGTCAATTGCTTTACTCCTTCACTATAGCCAAACTCTGGGAACTCTCTCCCATCATCTATCAGATCTATTAGCAATGGTCCCTCCTTCAAAACGTCTCTACGCCTTCATCTCTCCACCCTGTGGCAATGCTCCTGTACCGCCTTCTCAGCCATCTATAACTTGAACTCCTTTATAAAACTATCTACTATAAATTTAACATAATCTACCCACATGCTTACTATAAAACATGTAATATTTACATCCATCCACCCATTTAACTATAGCTCCCTAGCTTCTCACTCTATTTAGACCAATACTCCCTTAGTCCTCAACAGTAAGACGTTGTCCGGTTCGATTCTCAGCTAGAGCACCTTCTGCGTGGAGACATGCGTGAATGGGCGTACCTTTGTTGAAGGTTGTGTGTCAGGGCTGGTAACTCTGCACATAAAAATAAACTACCAATCATTAGCAGACCGGAGTTCCGCTGTGGCGACCCCTAACCGGGAAAAGCCAAAAGACACAACAACTCCCTTAGTCCTCCATCACACTCACTGCTGCACATTAATATACTATCCACAAATGCCTCTAATTACCTTATCTTTCACTAATATGCTGAACTAACTACAGAAATCTTACATCAATAAAAATAACAGTATTCTTTCACCCAAATCCTAACATAATCCAACAACCAGTGGTCATCAAATGAAAAATTATATTAGCTAAAACTGCAAAGGTTTTCTTTTCCTTGTGCCTGACTGTACATATATTGTACTCATGACTGCTTCTACCTGTATTGCAATTTTATGCAATTTATAAATTTAACATTGTTTATATTGTATGTACTTATGCTGGAGCTTTTCTCTCCAACCCTCCAATGGCAATGGGTTCACTCAGGCCCAGTGGACTTTCCTGGTAAACAAATGGAAATAAACAAACCGCTCCCCTTTGTTTCCTGAAATATGTCGTCTGTGGAGTGGAGAAACTGACTCATACAGCAGCCAGGGTCTTATCATCTTGTTAACTCCTGTTAAGTGTCTCGTTTACCTTGGGTCCAAAAATCATGGAACAATCGAAATGGGGCATTAATAAAAGATGCCTTGAAGCTTCCACAAAGTTTCAAAGCCACATCAGGGCATAGAGATGCATGGTAATGCCTGTACCAGCTGCCCCTTATATGCCATCTGCTGTATTTGATGTCAATTGCATGGCAATATTAGAGGTAGATTTTAGGGCTGACAACTGGGCCTCCACTGTCTTTTGGATGTCCAATGGTAAGTCACCCGAAAGAGACTTGGAAGGCGCTTCAAGTCCTTTTGGAAAAAAAGTCAAATGAGCAAGCTAATTCAGCACTAAAGTGCAAACGTTGCTGCAGTGCAAGTCCGTTTCCCTAACCTGTCCAATACCCTGAATTCTCTGCTAGGAGGAGGGACAGACAAACTTTCTTCAGATAGTTCTTTCTTTGTGGCTACTGCTACCACCATGCCATCTAATGGATGGCCCTTAGACCAGTGTTTTCTGTCTTTTGGAGCTGCAATGATTCTATCTGGCTTCTTGGGAGTTGCTCTATAATGTCAAGGCCCCCTCCAGGCCCTCTGTGCTATGAGGTCTATAAAGCATCTGAGGGACACTGCAGGACATAGATGAGCCAAACCCAAAGTCTTCAAGGAACAAAGATTCATCCAAATGAGGAGTTTCAGTGGACAATTCCCCTTTCTGCTTCATCAATTCTAGGATGTCCTTAAATGTGATGTCCTCTAGGGAGGGCCTGGGGATCCTTCACCCTCATCTACAGCCATGTCCTCAGCCACCCACTTAGGTGAGGAGCCTGTGCGCTTCCATTTGCTTGACTGTTTTTGTGGAACACAATTCTGGAGCTCTGATGGGAGACAAGTCGGAATCAGATGGGGAGCTTGAATGTCAAGCTTTCTCGAAGCCTATGGGTTCTGACGGTCCTTGTCAACTCAAATGAGAGGAATGAGGCACAGGATCCACTGGTTGTCAGAAAGTACAGTTTTGTACCTACCATAAATGTAGATGTCCGATAGGAATGCATCTGCAGTCTTTACAAATGGGTTGTCCTGTCGTCAGGCAGCCCTTCGGTCGGCCGGATTCCAAAGTCTGGGTCTGGCCTCGGCTGGTGTCGCACTTCACCCGACGTCATAGCTGCAGTTATTCGGGTATAAAGGCATCAGCCGACGCCATTTTCCTCAGTGTTTCTTGCCCCAGATGCCAGGAGCCCTCTTGGAAGGCTAAATTTGGATAAATGCCAATGATTCCAAATAGTAGAGAGCAAACACAAAAATAAGCATGTATGTACATATATACAAACAAATACACCATAATAGATTCCCCCAGCTAGCTATAAGATGGGCAAATACCCTAGGAGCACCACAGAGGGGAAGGCGGGTGGGTAATCCTGACTGCAGATGCATTCCTATCGGACATCTACATTTATGGTAGGTACAAAACTGTACTATGTCCTTCAAGGATGCATCTGCAGTCTTTACAAATGGGTAGAATACCATAGCCAAACTGGGGGAGGTGGACAAATAAAGTTATGGTGTAGTTAGGATCCCTTGCAAAACAGCAGTGGCAAAGCCTGCTCGGGATCTAGAGTATAAAGGTAAATTATAATGCTTGGCAAATGTATGCACGGAGCTCCAAGTAGCAGCTTCTAAAATGTCCTTGGTAGCCACTCCTCGTAAGAAGGCTGTGGTAGTGGCTGTTGCCCTTGCAGAGTGAGGCCTGATGTTCTCTGGAGTTTTCTTTCCATGGTAGGAGTAACAAAATCTAATGCAATTTCCTATCCACTTGGAGATTGTCTGTTTTGAAATTGCTTTTCCTTCCCTTCCTGTTGCATATGCTACCAGTAGCTGGTCAGTTTTTCTATTGCCCTTGGTCCTGTCCAGGTAATAGCGTAATTGTCTATGTACATCCAAGGTATGTAGCAGTCTTTCTCCCCTGTTCTGTGGGTTAGGGAAGAATGTAGGTAGGTGGATAGCCTGATTTAAAGAAACTCTGGAAACCACCTTAGGCATAAAGGAAGGATTTGTTCTCATGGACACTCTATCTTGATGGAAGATCAGGAAGGGTTGCACTGCCATTAATGCCTGAAGTTCAGATACCCTTCTTGCTGAAGTGATTGCCAGCAGGAAAGCAGTCTTCCATGATAAGTATTGCAATTCTGCTGTTGCTGCTGGTTCGAAAGGAGGAAGTGTCAATTTTTCTAGCACAAAGTTCAAGTCCCATGCTGGTAATGGTGGCTTCCTAGGAGGCTTTACATTTTTAATTCCTCTCAGAAACTGTCTGAGCAGAGGGTGTGAGAAGACAGGAGGATCCAAGTCGTATTCTGCTGAAATAGCTGATGCATGAATCTTGATGGAGGAATAGGACAGGCCTGTGTGGAAGAGCTCTGCCAAGTATTCCAGAATGTTGGCTATGTTTACCAGTGACACATCTCCTTTTTCAGTACTCCAAATGAGATATCTTTTCCATTTTGCTGAATAATTTTTTCTTGTTGAGGGTCTGCGAGCCTCAAGGATAATGTCTTTAACCCTTTGTGATAAATTTGGGTTAATTGGTCTTATGCAATGTTCCAGGCAGTCAGCTGCAGAGTTTTCAGGTTTGGATGCAGATTGTTGTAGTTGTTCTGTGTTAACAGCAAGGGAACCAGGGGTAGTGGCCATATTTGTTCCCAAGACATGCTCCTCAGTAATGGGTACCAATGTTGCCTTGGCCAGTCTGGAGCTATCAGAATGATCCTTGGACGGTCCTCTTTGATCTTCAATAGCACTTTGTGCATCAAAGGAAGTGGTGGGAATGCATATGCTGTCAGGTTTTTCCAACTGAAGGATAGGAGTCCACCTTCCAAGCAAGTGGGTGGTACGTCCTTGTGCAGAATTTCTTTAGTTGGTGATTGCGTGGGGATGCAAATAAGTCTATTTCTGGGAGTCCCCATTTTCTTGTAATGGTTTTGAAGATGTCGGATGCAGCATCCATTCGTGGGCATCCGTGGTAGTCCTGCTTAAAATGTCTGCTAGGATGTTTTCTTTTCCTGGTACAAAATTGCTTTTAACTGTATGTTGTAGCTCAGGGCCACATTCCAGAGATCCAGTGCCATCCGCAAAGAGGATATGAGTGTGTGCCTCCCTGTTTGTTGATGTACCACATAACTGTGGTGTTGTCTGTCCTTATCATCAATAGACCTTGCTGAAGGAATGGTCTGAATGCCTGAATTGCCAGTTTTACTGCCAGCATCTCCTTTAGATTTATGTGTAGGTGCAGCTGGTTTTGAGACCATAAGCCTTGTATGCACTTGTCCAGCATGTGTGCCCCCCAACCGAGGTCTGAGGCGTCTGTCGTGATGGTTTGGCTTGGTTGAGCACTGTGAAAAGGCAATCCTGTGTTTGATTGACAAGCCTGAGCCCACCATAGGAATTCTTGCTTCAGGCATGGAATAATGGGAATCTGGGTTTCCAAGCTGTGCTTGTGTTGAGACCATACATTCCTTAGGTACCACTGTAGTTTTCTCATATGCAGTCTGGCATGAGGAACAAATATTATGCAGGATGCCATGAAGCCCAAGGCTTGCAGAACTTTTCTTGCTGTCAGATGGTTCTGTTTTGTTAAGGCCAAGAAGTAGAGAGGTAGCTGCTCCTGTTTTTCTGCTGTTAGGAATGCCATTTGCCTTGATGTGTCCAACTCTGCACCCAAAAAGGTTATTCTCTGGGATGGAATTAGTCTTGACTTTTTTAAATTGACTGTGTATCCCAGGGCTTGTAGCAGATAAATGACCCTTTGTAAATCTTCTGCTAGCCTGCTTTCGTTGTCCGCTTGTATCAGGCAGTCGTCCAGGTATGGGTAGATTTGGATTCCCTGAAGCCTGCAATGAGCAATTACTGATGCCAGGCATTTCGTGAACACTCTGGGCGCAGTAGATAAGCCAAAGGGCAATGCTGAGAATTGATAATGCTCTGATCCTGCAAGAAATCTGAGGTATCTTCTGCAGTTTGGTCGTATGGGGACGTGCAGGTATGCCTCCTTGAGATCTAGAGTCACCAGCCAAGACTCCTTGCCCAGCATGGGAAGAAGCTGCTGTAGGGTCAGCATTTTGAATTTTGGAACAATGAGGAATGTGTTTAAAGCGGACAAGTCGAGAATAGGTCTCCATTTGCCTTCTTTTCTTGGTACCAGGAAGAGTCTGGAGTAAAATCCCTTCCCTTGCTCCATAGATGGTACCTTTTCTACAGCTCTCATCCTTAATAATTGGGATATTTGTTTTAGTGCTTCTGTCTTTTGATTTGGAGGTAGGTTTGGCATTCCTCTCTTCCCTGGTAGAGTATGGAAGTGAAACCTGTAACCCTGGTCTGTTATCTGTAAAATCCACTTGTCTCTTGTGATGTAATGCCAGTTTGTCGTAAATAAGGCTAGCTTCCCGCCTAAGGGTGCTTGCAGTTGTTCCCTGGTAGGCGGTGCCAGAGCCAAGTCACTGTGATTGACCAGTAGTTGTGGTGGTGGCTGTGTCTGTGGCTGTGCCCCGCTGGGTGTTGCCCTGTCACTGACGTCCTCTGTAAGCACCCCTGGATTGGCTTCTGCCTCTTGAACGCCTATTCCTGCCTCTCTGAGTTCTGGAGGAGTCTGGAAAGGACCAATTCTTGGAGGGCCAATTCCTGCTAAACCTCGGAGGTTGGACCTGTAAGAAATCTTTTACTGTTTGGACAGATTTTGCCTTCTCTTCCATCTTCTTCAGTACTTGTTGTGCAGGAGAGCCAAACAAATTGATCTTATCCATAGGAGCATCTAATAGTTTTGATTTGACATGGTCTGGTAAGGCCTGTTCTTTTAGCCATGCATGCCTTCTGATGACTGTGCCAGTCATGGCTGATCTAAAGGAAGCCTCCAGTGCATCATAGCCGCATTTTAGGAATGGTTACTGACTTGTTGAATGTTATGTACCATTTCCTGCACATATTTTTGTCTACTGTTTCATCTGAGGACACTTTTTTGGTTAACTGATCTAGCAAAAATTCTTGATACTGCATCATGTGAAATTGACAGTTCAAGGCCCTAGCTGAAAGAGTAGCAGAAGTGTAAACTTTTTTACCCCATCTCTCTAAGGATCTGGATTCTCTTTCAGAGGGGAGGGGGTTTTTGGCAGAGGTGGCTGCTACAGCCTTAGGTCCTTGGGAGATAGTCTCTGGATCTGCAAGGGGAGCCTTATACAAGTGGTAATGTGTGTCCGGGACCCTGTAGTATCTATCGGGCTTAACAGGGGCCGGAGGCAGAGAATCAGGAGCAGTACAAGCATCATCTACAACAGAAAGAACTGGAGGTATGGCTAAAGGCCTATGTTGTGGTAAATGCAGAAAAGTTCTAAGCCTTTTTCTGGAATCTGAAAAATCCTGGCCCTGCCACTGAAATTGTTCCCTCATAGCATGCAGGGTTTCCCCAAAGGAAAATTCCTCAGGCGGAGAGGCAGAAGGAATGGACTCTTCACCATCAGAGTCTTCATAAGGGGAGTATGGGGCCTCTGGAGGGTCTGTATCATTTGAGTCATCAGAGGAATCATCTGTAGACACTGGCTCAGGGGGTCTGCTCTAGGCCTCTTCTCTGGAGGCGGGTGAGAGGCCCTGTCTGGTTGAGGTTGGGATCCTCGGATTAAAGAAATGAGATCCTCTGCTAAACTAAGCATTTGTGAACTAGAGCTAGGCCTGTGAGAGGGGGGCTTAGCAGGCACAGATTTAGTAGATTTAGCTGCTTTAGCCCTGGCAAAGGCCTTAATGGACATGGCTGCAGGTGGCCTAGCAGCTCCACGTGCAGGGGTAGAAATATCCAAGGGAATAGTGTCTGATAATTCCTGAGAAACTGTAACAGTAGGTGGGATATCAGAAGCCGATTCCACGAGGTTAGAAGAGGCCTCGGCAGGAGGAAAGTTTTCGGCTGAAGGAGGAACCGCTTGCTCGGTTTCAGCCGAAACAGAGACACTCGCGGTTGGCTTAACCGCGGTTTCGGCCGAAACCGCGGACCGCGAGTGTCGGTCCTTTTCCTTGCGTTTTTTAGATATTTGCGAAGTCGGAGGATCCGACGGCATAATGTAAGCAAAATCTGAGCCGAAAAACTCCTCAGCAAACTCCGACCGACGTCTAAGCGTCCACCGGTTAAAAGAAGCACAAGCTAGACAAGCTGCGACATCGTGGTCTGGGCCTAGACAAGGTAAGCAGTAAGAGTGGAAATCTTTATGAGGTATTTGTTTCCCACAAGTTAAACAGTTATTCACTTTTTCTGACATCGGCTGAGGCAAGAAAGAGTCCCCAACGGGGTACTTAGCTTTTTAGAAGTCTTCGAAGTAGTTTTCGGTAGTAGTAATCTCTGGTTCTGACCGACCGGCACTTGCGAACAACTTCTGCTTCGGGTGCCACGCGGCAAGAAAGACGGAGGAAAATGGCGTCGGCTGATGCCTTTATACCCGAATAACTGCAGCTATGACGTCGGGTGAAGTGCGACACCAGCCGAGGCCAGACCCAGACTTTGGAATCCGGCCGACCGAAGGGCTGCCTGACGACAGGACAACCCATTTGTAAAGAATGCAGATCATTCAAATAAAGAAAAAACCTCCAGAAGGATACTGCTGTCGTATGAAAAGTCTTTATTAAAACACAGTTAAAATCCAAAAAACAGATAAAAAGATGTTAGCGCTTTCGGGTGTTACCCTTCATCAGACAAATTGTAATTATGCAGATGCATCCTTGAAGGACATCGGATCCAAACTCTGTGCATGCACATGTCCCTCTTGAACCAGCCAAGATCCTTTCCACAGCCTTATAAGCAGACTGTCACTGGAGCCAAGAAATGTCTTCCTCTGTCAATTGACTTGGGAAGTCTCCCGGTTCCAATGGAGATTGGCTCCAAGCAGGACTCTGAACCTGAGTTGTCATGTGCTGAAGCACTGAGGGGAAGTAACGGTTCTTAGAACTTTGGGGATGACTCTACAGCCAGTGCTCCAACCCCAATGCTTCAGCTCCCGGACTCATCTTGACCTGATACCACGGAAGGCATGAGAATAAGGGATGCAGTTGAAGCCAAAGATTCTAGTGCTGTCGGATCTGACCAAGGTGTCCCAGAAAGGTTCACACCCATGGAAATCAGATGAGAGTAGTGGACCGTTACATTAGTGAAATTTGATGGGGGTCGATAGGCCTGTTCCTGGACCTCCTCTGGGGGGACGGTTCAGGGAGGACCCCAGTTGGATCTGTGCCCTCAAAAATTCTCATTTTGTCAAATTTTGTTTCTGTGACACTTCTGGTAGATCTTCCTGACCTCAACAATGAATCTACAGATGCAGATCTCAAAGGTAGCTTATTTTGAAGGGTTACTGAATGTAACTGAGGACTCATTGAACTCTGGGGAAAAAAGTTCTAGGAGAGGGAGTTTGGATCTGGGTGGGAGATGGCTCCAACTGCCTCAAAGTCTTAGGCAATGGACCCAGCAGACTGGTCAGATCCAGAAAATGTTTTCTTGATTTTTCTACTCTCTTCTAATCTGCTGTCAACAGTCCTTTTCTAATTTGCTATCACAACAGTCATTTTCTCTACCAGTCTCTCTCAATGTTTTTCTTTTGTCCTGTTCTTTTTCTCTTCATACTATTGGGAGAAGCAGATGAAGGTCTTGCTTTGGAAGACATAGTGGAGGACCTTGTCAGAGGAAGTAGCAAACCCCGAATTATTCATTTTTCCCTCCTGCCTTGGATGGCTCTGGATACAAAGGAAGCACATATTTCACAATTTGCTTGAAGGTGAGAGGCACCCAAGCAAGAAACATACAGGGAATTGGGGGGGGGGTCTTAAAGAGGGAAGGTGTCTGTCTTCTATTGTCTTGACAAATCCTCAATCTACACTTAGTATTACTCTGTAAATAAAAATCTAACTAGGTCTATAACCATCTATAACTACATAGACAATAAGCACAGTAAACAGAAATAGAGACCACACTGACAAGTCTACTGCTAGACACCAAAACTAGCACGTTCAGTTAACACTACTAGAAAAGTCTAGAACAAAAAAAACTCATTCTGAACACAGTCTTCAGGACTTCAAATCACTACTTATCTTAATCCTAGTTTGCAATATACCTAATATTAAATACTAAGGGGAGGAGTTAAGAGACTGAAAACTGGAAAAAAAAGAGAAAGGATTTCACTCATCATGACTGCAGGAAGTGCTCTCGGAAACACATCTGGATGAACAGGCGGCAAACGAGATCTGATGTAAATCAGATGGAAGGAGGAAATTGTCGGTAGAGGAAGAGTCAGAGCTTTGATCCAAAGCTCTGGTAGAAAGTGCCAATGTCAGATTCAACTGGATCTGACAACCCAAACGTTGAACAGAATGAAAACAGATATCAGATGCATTCTTTTCTCAGCACAGGCCACTGCTGAGGCTACACCTTGAGAAGTGCATTCAACTCTCTTAAATAAGGAGGAGGAAACAAGATTAGTAGAACATATATAGAGGAAGGAAACCAAAATGAGAAAGGAGATAATGGACGTACTCAATGATAGAAGCCTCAAGGAGATGCATAGAGTGACAGTAAAATTAACAATACGTACAGAACAGAATGAAAGGGAGAAAAGAAGGGCAGCAGGGTTAAGGAGGGGAGTTGTTTAGCAAATGAATGCTCCTTTTATTTTTGTCTTTCTGTTACTGCTACCTGCAAAGCACACCACCACTTATGACATAATCTGCCCAATTCTTACTATATGGATGTGAACTAGGCTAGAAAACTGTCAGGCAGAGTTACTGCTGGTTCTACTCCTGTTACCCTGCGGCAGCAGTTTGTATGTAAAAAAAACATAACGCTGTTCCAATGATTTATGCACTTGAATGTGCGCAAGTCAAAATGTAGTTACTGTGTTGGCACATCTTGGTGTCAAGTGTGCTTGGCTCATTTACAGCTTAACAGAACACCAAAATCTGCTAAATGTCAGAAATACATCCGATCAAGTAGCACCCCCCCCCCCAAAACGGTTGAGTCCATACTGGCTGCTTACTTCCACTCTTTCAAGCCAAGCTCCTCCAGTGTATTGGTAACTAATTGGTTCTGTGTTGTCTGGTCAAAATTACTGCTTTGCAGCCACAATGTAACTCAGCCAATCCATGGACAGACTAAATGCTGAACCTACAAACAAAACATATGAAAAGACTTTCACTACAACAGCATGAGTAGTAGAAAGTACACATTAGAGGATGCAAATATGCACTTGACAAGGAGGCAAAACTCAGAAATGGATATGCGCTTCCACCATTGCTAGCTCAAATGGTGCCCTGGGCAGTTCCCAGTCAAAAATTCCCCTCAATCCAAAGCTGAAGAACACAAAAAAGTTCCCCAAGTTGGCAATGACAAAAAAAAATCCTTTCAGGCAGTCATCAGGGTATCAACCTGTTTAAATGAATGCCAGTACTGCACGTTTAACCAATCAGGAACCTTTCAGAAGTGCTAACTGAATCCTCTAACAGACTGTCCCTGGGGCAGCTGTTCCCTTCGCTCCATCCCTGACACACGACTCTGTGCTACCAAAGATGTGATGGACATCCACCACCATCAGTATTGCCTTGCTGGTCATGATCCTACCACCTCACAAATAATCCAGTGTTCTGAGAAGGCAGCTCTCTCCAGAAAAAAGTACACCACCACACAAAATGAAGCAAGGGATAGTACTTGAAGGGCATCTACGGGTGCTAAAAGGAAAACCTGTGGGAAATGTGGTCACAGTGGAAAAGCTGTGTAGGCTGAGATTCAGCTAACAGCATCACTGGACCCAAATTAAGTCAGAACTGCCACTTTTATAAGAAGAATCTAAAGGAAAGGAACAAAGTACTAATTCAAATACTATTCACAGAAAATAAACTTGCACTACACATCTTGTAAGAGTGCAACATCCATGGAAAACAGTGGTTTCTTAATTAGAAGTCAATTCTGAAAGCAAAAATATCTCAATCATCCATTCACATTTTCTTGCTTTTCCACCAGTGAAGAAAATGCTTCTGTTTAGTAGTTCCAAACCACTTAAACACCTTAAAGTGATCAATCACACTAACTGTAGAGATCATTGCATTTGATAGGTTATTGTGTCACAATTCATACTCCAGGGTGTGAAACCTATTCGCTGTGTGGCATTTCTTAAAAAGCTTCATAATTTTTTTTTTAAAAGACAAGTAACCTTAATTTTACTTTACCCGTAGGATAGCTTCATAATTTTTTTTAAGACAAGCAATATTAATTTTACTTAGTGATATAAAATATCAATAGACTTTAACCTATGTGCCCCTGTACATGCGCAGTGGTAAATTTACTAAAGACTACAGATACATCATGACACATTTCCCTCTCGGACATTTATGACTGCAAAGTTTAACTTAAGAGTTTCAGTGAAGTAACTCTGGGAAAACTGAATTTTACAAAACAAATGACCTTTTCACAGGCAAGACTGTTAGTGACAGAAAGAGGAACATTTTGTGTAGTCAGATATATGGCATGCTATAATGCAAAAGGTAAGTAAACTTTGAATGTACATTTTTTAACAAAACAATATCAAAGTGGTAAAGGGACTAGCCATAGAAGTATTTCATCTTTCTTACAATACACAGCAGTTTAAATTAATTGACAATATAAAGATTTCTGAAAAGCACAACCCATCAACAATTTCCATAACATGACAGATTTGAGAATCTTTCTGATGACATCATCACTGAAGGGTTTTTGCTGAAATTCCTAGGACTGTATTTGGCAAACCTCAGAAGAGCAAAACTGAAAGTATGAATGGAGAAAGTATACACAATTAAAAACTGCGGTGTTCTGGAGTACTCCCTTTACTCGGAGGTACAAGCATCTTGCCATATATATATATATAACTTGTGGCAGTGTTAGAACTCAGAAGATAAGTCTCACTTCTGACATGAAGCCATAACTTACTTTATGTGAAGGTACACATCCTAAAGGCAGGAAGTGTGGTGATTCCTCGTCATGCCTTATTCAAGCTGCTCTACATCAATAGCAAACAGCATACAAGTTCAAAACGGGCTTTCCTATCTGAAGCATAATAACAAACATGTGCTCAGCCTACTTTAATGCATAAAGCATACGCGAGATACTGAATACAAGTACTGTATCTGAGCCATAAAACTTGGAAATCTAACAGTATTTACTTTCCAGATGAAGTCAACTCAAAGAAATGCCTATTAGGCATTTAAACTCAAGCCCATCTATGACGGGGGTTAAGTCACTGTCCTGTTGATAAAACATGCTTGTATGACTATTGCTGCAGTCCATCATCTAATAATGAAAAGTAAATACTCTGATTTGGAAGGCACTATTCTATAATGTCTTAAATGGTGAAGTGCCCACTTTATGGAAAAAGGCAAAAATGGAAAAAGTACCAAAACAGAGAAAGGACTAAGCAGAGCCTGTCGAACACAGACCAGTTTCAATTCTGAAGCATACAACTATAAGGTGCTCATGCCAATAATGGCTAAAAAAGTACCAGAAATTTTGCCAAAATTAATAGATACAGATCAATGTACATTGTGGAAGAGATACACATAAATGATAGCATCAACAAAACAGTGACACAAACTGAATACAAGAATACAGTACTACTGACACTCTGAATGCAGAGAAAGCATCCAACAGGTCTGTTTAGAATTTGAGCAGAGCAATGACAGGATTTGCATTTCAAAACAAAATAATAAAATTCAAGGAGAATATATGAAAGTTCAGAGTTAAGAACATAAGTGGGAGGGTTTCTTTCATATAGGCTGTTTGAGTACAAGAATCGGGTTAAGATGCCCATTTTACTGTCTGCATTGTATTTGGAGTATATTTGCAGCCCTCAGCTAAGAAAACGGTTTCATAAATCCAGGGTTACAACCATTAAAGCAGTCAAGAGAAACGGACTTTGGTTGCAAATGATGCACTGTATTTGACAAATTCAGAATAAGACATTCATGTATTGCTTACACATTTTGAGACAATTTCAAGCTTTTAGGGAAATAAATTAAAACAAGACAGACAACAGCTGCAAACTATATGCTTACACATGAGTTAGTTCGCCAGTATTTGTATTTATGGGAGCATGATAAAATTAAGTATTTAGGCATACAGATTTTAAAAATGAATCAATTTTGGCAGCTAAAGACACCTAAGAAAAACAGAAGACAAAAAATAAAAGATCATTATGTCTTATTCAAGATGAAGTCAACTTCATATTGAATAAGACATAAATGAAGTGAAACATGACCATGCCCCAGGATTCACACTCCTCATTTCTTGATACACTGGAAAGTATTAGGGTACAACCCAACACCCCAATAATGGGCGATTTCAACCACCCCATCATTAACTGGGAAAACTACTCATGTACCAACTCTTTTGCTCAACATTTTCTAGAATTCATAAATTCCAATGCCTTGGATCAACTTATTCACACCCCCACCAGGGGCAGCAATATCTTAGACCTGGTCATTACCAACATGGGAAACTTTTAGTTATGTACTTACCATAACTACGGATGTATGGGATCCATCTCGCCTACATTCATAACTGATGGGTTTGGAGCCGATCCATCGGCTCTGACTCGGCCAATATATACTAGAAAGAAGTCTCTAATTGGCTGGGCTACCCCTTTATCCCAGAATGCACCACGCCTGCTTCCCCAGATCTTGTTTGTTCGCTTTCAAACCTACATCCAGACACAGAGACATAGCAGCAACTGTAACAAACTAAAGTCCCTCAAGAGAAAAACTCAGTAAGTAGCAAGATTCCCTCTAAATCCAATGGGAAGGGGGAAGGAGGGAGAGATGTAGGCGAGATGGATCCCATACATCTGAAGTTATGGTAAGTACATAACTAAAAGATGTAATGGGATCCTATCTCGCCTACATTCATAACTGATGGGACAGCGTCCCTAGCACCTAAATCCCAGGTGGCTCATTGGAAAACACTCCTGAGAACTGTGGAACCAAAGGAAGCTCTACCTCGAGAAGCCACATCTATCTTGTAATGAGAAATGAAGGTGTGTGGAGAAGTCCAGGTAGCGGCCGCACAGATATCATCTATCGATAATTTGGAGTGGAATGCTACAGAAGTAGCCATTGCCCTGGTAGAATGAGCCCTGACTGGGAAGGGTAGCTCTTTGCCGGACCGTGAATAAATGAAGGAGATGCAATCTTTAATCCATTTGGCTATGGTGGTTTTAACCACCGGTTGACCCAACCTATTTTCCACAAAGGACACAAACAGCTGATCTGACTTTCGTGTCTGATTGGTCCTACTTAAATAAAAACGCAGTTGTCTGTAAACATCCAACTGATGGAAAATATATTCTGCGCTATTGGAGAATTTGGGCAAACACAGGGAGCTCCAAGGATTGTTGAATGCATAAGGGGGATGCTACCTTGGGCAAGAAAGAGGGATTTAACTTGAGGGACACTCTGTCTTTGTGAAAGGTCAAATAAGGAGGATTAGAACAGAGAGCCTGAAGCTCTGAGACCCGCTTGGCAGAGGTTATTGCCACCAAAAAGGCGGTTTTCCAAGATAGAAATTTTATATCACAAGTAGCTGCTGGTTCAAAGGGGCAGGCAGTTAAAGAAGCTAGAACCATATTCAGGTCCCAAGGGGGCACAGGATGGGCTATTGGGGGCCGAAGGAGCCACGCTCCTTTAAGGAAAGATTTGCAAAGCCTGTTTGCCATTAAGGAAGGCTCAAAGGAGACATAAAAATTAGAGATAGCCGCCAGTTGGACTTTAATTGTGGAAACTGAAGAGCCCAAATAAAACAAAGAAGCCAGGAATTTTAAAACCTGAGGTACTGGGGCGGTAAGGGAATCTATACCTCGTTGCTGGGCCCAAAGAGCAAACCTCTTCCATTTGCTGGAATACAGTTTAATAGTGGAAGGTTTGTGAGAAGAGGACAAAATGTGGATGACGTCTGGAGAAAGAGTTATCTCTGACTAAGGTTGGAAGTGGAGTAACCAAGCGGCCAACCTCAAGGACCTGAGGGATGGGTGACACTGTCCCAACTGATGAGTTAACAGGTCGGGCACCAGGTCCAGAAACCATGGGCCATCCACCGCATACCTCAGAAGGAAGGGGAACCAAACCTGACGAGGCCAGTGTGGAGCGATCAAAATCATGTCGCTTCCTAGATAAATCGCCTTCTGTATCACCTTCGGGAGAAGGGGAACCGGAGGGAAGGCGTAAAGTAGACCGGGGGGCCAACTGTGAGCTAGAGTGTCCCTGGGAATCTACCCCTGAGAGGGAGTCAGAATGAAGAACTCCCTGCATTTCGCATTGTGAGGGCTGGCGAACAAGTCGCAACAAGGGAGGCCCCACTTGGCGAAGATGTTTGCAGCCACCCTGTCGTTGAGGGACCACTCGTGGGGCAACAGGAAAAGTCCTGCTCAGCCTGTCTGCAATCACATTGGATTTCCCCGGAATGTGCGTTGCCACTAGGAAATGCTGGGTAGCAATCGCCCAATGCCACACTCTCATGGCCTCTTGGCAAAGAGGGTAGGACCTGGTTCCACCTTGCTTGTTTATGTACCAGACTACCGACATGTTGTCGGACAGAATCGCAATAGTACCCCGGGGAAGAGCATGATGAAGTGCTTGCAACGCCAGTAGCACCACTCTCATTAACAGGATATTGATATGTAAGTGCGTTTCGTGACCCTGCCACGTGCCTTGGACAGACCTGTCCAGATAATGACCCCCCACCCTATCTGTGAGGCGTCCGTGGTTACCGTGGCGACAGGAGGCTGAAGGGCAAAGGGTCGCCCCTGGTCCAGGTTGGACCGAAGCAGCCACCAACGTAGGTCCCGACGGCAAATTTCCGTAATCTGGACCAAATGGTTCAAGGGGAGTTCCTGAAAGGACCATTGAACCGACACAGTAGCCATTGCAGCACCCGCATGTGCAGCCTGGCTAAGGGGAGTAGAAGAACAGTCGAGGCCATCGTGCCCAATAACTGCAGAATCAGTCTGGCCTGAACTCATGATCTGGGTAACAAGGTTTGAACCTGAGACTGCAGGACCTGAATCCTTTCTACCGGCAAGAATGCCCGCATTCTTCTTGTGTCTAACTCTGCGCCTATAAAGGTAATACGCTGAGACGGCTGCAGCACAGATTTTTCCCAATTGAACGTGATTCCTAGTGAATGACCCAAACTGACTGTGGTCATAAGCGCCCGAACTAATAGATGCTTGGAGGTGGCAGTAAAGAGCCAGTTGTTTAGATAGGGAAACACTTGGAATCCTAGACTTCTCAAGTGAGCTGTCACTACTGCCAGACACTTGGTGAACACCCTGGGGGCTGTGGTGAGACCAAAGGGCAGTGCTCGGAACTAGAAATGACTGGCTCCCAGGCGGAAGCGTAAATGACTCCTGGACTCTTGACTTATCAAAATGTGATAGTGAGCGTCCTTGAGATCTATGGAGCACATCCAAACATCCTTCTCCAATAACGGGAGAATGGACTGAAGGGTGACCATTCGGAATTTGGATTTTTACAAAGCAGTTCAATGATCTGAGGTCCAAAATGGGCCTTAAGTTCCCTGTCTTTTTTGGCACCAAAAATAGTCTTGAGTAAGTTCCTGATCCGATCTGGTCGGCGGGGACAGGCTGGATGACTCCTTTTCTTAGCAGCTTTGAAACCTCGACCGCTGCTTGATCCCGCTGACTGGGTGGCACATCCGGGATTTTCCTGATAGGAAGAGGGGGGATCTTGATGAAAGGGATGAGATAACCTCCGGTTATGGTCCGGAGCACCCACTGATCCTTGGTGACAGATTCCCAAGCTTGCGGGTGTTCCGCAAAGCGACCCCCGGACTGGCTCCGGAGATGCGCAGTCGGGCCACGTCTCAGGGACAGTGAGCGTAGGATGGACCACGAAAGGAATTGCGGTCTCCAGAGTTACAGAGGCCTCTGCCGCCTCTGGGGCGGCGTCTTCCTGAATCCCCCCCCCCTGCCTCTAGAGGGGGGGGATCACTCGGTGGAGTAGGGAAAGACCTTTGAGATTTCCTGAACCACATTTTCCCTCCTCTCTGGGCCTTGGGGTAAAGGTCTAGAGGGAGCGGAAAAACGGGCCCCCACGGCAGTCAAGGTCTTGCCCTCCTGCTCGCACCGAGTCAGTGTGTCCTTCACCTTGGGTCCAAACACGGAGGACCCATCAAAGGGGGCATTGGCGAAGGAAGACTTAAAGGCCTCCGCAAAGGGACACAAGCGTAACCAGGCGTGTCTTCTAAGAGCCACGCCTGTTCCCGCTGCTCTACTCGCCTCTTCGGCCGCATATGATATGAGCCTCATGGACGAGTTGACTATCGAAGATAGGGTAGTCATCTGGGCGCCAACAGTTTGGGCTAATGCCTCAGGAAGATTACCCGTAAGAGACTCACCTAACTCTTTGAGGAGGTCCCTTTGGAGCCTGGTAAAATGACAAAGATAATTCAGCGACCAAAGGGTAAAGGCTGCTGAAGAAAGGGTACGCTTCCCGTACCTATCCATGCTCCTGGAATCCTTATTAGGAGGGTGAATATACGTTGAAGCCTCTGCCACGTCCTGCTGAGTGGCAGATGCCACCACCATCGCATCTACTGCAACTCCTTTAGTCAAAAATTCCTTTTGAGGAGGGGCTGAGAGGAACTTGTTAGGCCTGGCAGGCACCGGTTCCACAGTGTCAGGGTGTTCCCACACCCTTCGAGAAACTAAATCTAGTAATTCATTGAAGGGTGGAGACACCCAGGAGGTGGAGGGCTGGGCCCCAAAGGCCTTGAGGAAGACTGACTCCTCTGTGGAAGGGGTTTTGGACTGCCAATCGCCTCTCTGTCTCAGGATCTCGAGGATATCTGAGAATGAGACGTCATCCGAGGACGATTTTGGGGACCCCTCCGCATCATCGAGGTCAGTATCTGATGTGATAGACTCATCCTGGGAGTCAATGTGCTTCCTCTTGCCCAATTTTTTTCTTGGAGGTTCATCTGAAGCGGATTCAAAAGGACCTCCCGGGAGAAGGGAACCCCCCAAGGGGGTATCCTCAGGCCCTGGGGCCCCACTGTCATGGGAATGAAGCACACCAGAAGCACCAGTTCCCAAGTCTAGGGACGGTGAGGTAGAGACTTTCTGAGCTGGCAAGGACATGGCCAGCGCACTCCTCATGGCCTGAAAAGCAGGACCTCCAGACTCTACGGAGGACACCGGCTGAGAGACCACGACGGTACCGGGAATCCCTGCGGCCGATGCTCCGAGGGGAAGACTAGGCACCGAAGCTACCAGTTCCAAAGTGTTCCCCTCGGCCCCGACCGAGGAAGTCCCGGTACCGAACCCTGACGCCAAGGACAGGGTAGGAATGATGGTCGGAACAGAGAAGCTCCGAAAGAGTCTCGGTTCAGACTGGACAACTCTGCTCCGCTCTACCATCACCGACTCCAACGGCTCCGAGGAGGTTGGAGGAGGAATCGGATGCGAAGTGGGGACCGGCTCCGGAGTCGAGTGGGCTGGAGCCGAGACCATTTTTGCAAAAACCGGGGACTGGAAAAGCCTCTGGATAACTCTGTCCAAATCTGAGTCTGACAACCTGGAGGATTTAGAGGAAATAGATGGGGGCCCAGACGACTTCTCTCTCGGCTCCGATAGACCAGGGGACCGGCTCCGAAACGGCTCCAACACCATCGGCACCGGATCCGGAACCGTATGAATAAGCATCGGCGCCGAAGGGGACTTCGAGGCCGGGGGGGGGAGAGTCTGAGCTGCACACCTCCAACGGCTCCGAGACCAAAGGAGCCGAAGCAGGTGATTCGCCTCTCGATCCCCCAACCTGCGGCTCCGACACCAATGGAGCCGAGGAAAGAGGTATCGAGGCAGACCCTTCCACCCGAGGCTCCGAAGCCATTGGGGCAGTGGAAGAAGAGGTCGACCGATGCTTCTTGGGAGTCGGTTCCGACGGACTGGTCGGAGCCAACGACCTTTTCTTTTTAGAAGCTGGAGAGGAAGGAGAAGCCAAAGCTTCCTCAAAGGAGGGCTTAATAAGGCCCTTAAAGATCAATTTATTTTTTCGTTCTTGAAGGACCCTAGAGGAAAAAGCATGACAAACACTACATGTTTCCTGCAAATGTTTCGGTCCTAAACAATATACACAAACAGCATGGCTATCAGTAAGAGACATTTTGTAGTTGCACTTGGTGCACTTTTTAAAACCAGACTTCTGCTCTTTCGACATCCTATCACACATTTAAAACCAGACTTCTGCTCTTTCGACATCCTATCACACAACTATTTCCCACAACGAAAAGCAATCCTTAAAGTAGGGCACGAGCCCTTTGACTCAAAACGGGACTGGCCCGAGATACAGAACACAAAACGGGCAGAAGCCCTCTAACTTAAACGGGCTTAGCCCGATAAATCAGGACGTACAGTAGAGACAAAATCAACACACCTACACACAAATAAGGGCAAGGGCCCTCTAACTTAAACGGGCCTTGCCCGGTATGTAAAAAAAAAAAATACCAACAACCAATCACACCAAAACAGGTTCACACACACACGTAAAGCTGTTAAAACAGCTGTTTGTTAAATTTGTGAAGAAAACCCTAGGTCAAAAGACCAAAAAGTAATAAAAAAAAACCACTTAGCTCCAGCCAAGTCGAGACCACGTCTAGCTTGAAAAGCGGCAAACGAGATCTGGGGAAGCAGGCATGGTGCATTCTGGGATAAGGGGTAGCCCAGCCAATTAGAGACTTCGTTCTAATATATAGTGGCCGAGTCGGAGCCGATCCGTTATGAATGTAGGCGAGATAGGATCCCATTACATCCAGTGTTCCACGCCAGAGGTCAGTTCCTCGGTCAAATCTGACCACAAGCAGCCTAGACATCCACATCCCACCCCCAGCCCCAATTAGGGAAACCATCGTAAAAAACTTCTCCAAACGCCAACTTCAAACTTCTTAAGACAGAAGTGGCAAACTTCATGACACCCATGCAGATGGACAATAGAGGTATGACTGTCGAATCCTACACAAATGCACTTTATAAGCACTTACACGAGTGCATGGATCATGCTATCCCTAATAGAACCAAGATGTTATCCTTCAAAAAAAGGAAGCCAATCTGGTGGTCCTCTGCCATAAACAAACTTTACAACAGAAGAAAGAAACTGTTGCAAAAAAGAGTAAAATCCCATGACTGGAGGAACTCCCTGGTCAACCTCAGTAAGAAGCTGAGCTCCCTCATAAAATCCTCCAAAGCTAGTTACGAAAACAAAATTGCCACTGACTCTAAAGACAACCACAAAGCATTCTATAGCTATGTCAAGAATCTAAATGGGAACACTCAGATCTGCTCTGAGTTACAGCACAATGGCACTAAATATACAGAACCAACTGATATTGCCAACATCCTAGCAGATAGGTTCAGTGCTAACTTTACCCCCCTCTCACCGCCTAGAGGGCCCATCTCTATACCGGAAGAATGCAAAGTTCCTATAATCACGGCTGCACAGGTAAAAAAAACACTCTCCAAAGCCAAGAACACAGCATCCATGGGACCTGACAATATCCCAGGCTGCGTACTACACGAACTACAGAATGAACTGGCACCCTACCCAAGTACCAAGTTCAATCATAGCCTCACCTCAGGCTTTGTACCCACTGAATGGCGCACCGCGACGGTTATCCCACTCCACAAAGGGGGAGCCACGATGGACCTCGGGAGCTACCACCCCATTAGCCTGACGAGCCTGGTCTGCAAGGTCATGGAACGTATCATCGTGGAACTCATAAACAAAGACATTAGTAATCTCCAAACTCTGGACCCTACCCAGTCTGGATTTGTAAAAGGCAGATCATGTCTCCTAAACCTGACTGACTTCTTTGAAGCAGTCACCAAAGCCATAGATGAGGATAAAATGGTTCACACAGCTTATCTAGATCTCGCCAAGGCTTTTAACACCATCCCCCACTCTGGAATTATAGATAAGCTCACTAAACTAGGTATAAATCCCTATGTCACAAGATGGGTTGCCAACTGGCTCACGGACAGAAACCACACTGTGAAAGTAGCAGATTCCAAATCCGACATCATACCAGTGACAAGTGGAGTACCACAGGGTTCAGTCCTGGGTCCTCTCCTGTTTGGTATCTACTTCTCTGAAGTGCAGGCCAACACAGAAGGTCTTTGGCTAACAAAGTTTGCAGATGACTGCAAACTAGGAGTCGTAATTGAAACTCCTAACGATGTGGACAAACTACAAAACGGCCTCAATGAGACAGATACCTGGTGTCAAAGCCATGGCCTGAAGCTCAATGCCAAAAAGTATATTGTCATCCCCTTTGGTAAAAACTCTTACCCATGAACTACCACATAGCTGCTAGTGTACTTAATGCCGAAAATGTGATGAGACCTTGGGACACAGATGGACAGTAGTCTCTCCTTTGATAATCACATTGCCACAGTGGTCAGGAAATCCTTCTACGTGGCTCATCACATCACAAAAGGATTCTCATCCAGAAAAAAAAAAAAGAGGTAATTGTTCCCCTCTACTCATCACTCACTAGACCCATTATAGAGTACAACGCCCCTTTTGGTATGTACCTCACAAGACATCTACAACTGGGAAGACCACAGAAATACCTCACAAAGAGGACTACTGGCCTCAAACAGATGCCCTATGCAGACCATCTCAAAAAACTACAGCTTTACTCCATTGCATATTGCCTACTCAGGGGCGATATCTGCCTAACACACAAAGCTATGTCAAACCCAGAGCTGTTGGACATGCTCCACTTAAAGAAATTCCAATCCCTCCGAGCTACATGCTCCAGGGACCTAAACGTTATCACCACAATAAACAGAACATGGTGGAGGGATAGATTCCTGTCCCAGAGACTTCCCATACTCTGGAACAGACTACCTACCTATGTCAAACAGAGCTCCTCATTAGCACTCAAGAAAAATCTTGATGATTGGATGGGAAATGGGAAATTCACACCGGGGATCACTTCTGTGGCTCTGCTCGACAGGGGCACAGGAAAATAATTTTCTTGGGTGGCAAAAGCCAGGGTACATTTTTTGGCTAGGCTTGTGTGGGCCCTAGGGCTGATAGCCTAGTACCTACCTATGAACCTATAAGATCAGAAAACTATTACAATGGACCTGGGCGGTAAAATACAAGCATCAAAAATGTTTCTAGTCCTCCTTGTGCTACACACAGACCAGGTATAATGCTATTACTGTGAAGACATCTTATAAACTGCAACTAATAGAGCTCAGAGAGTTTATTCAGGATGGGAACAGGGCTAGAATAGCTGGGACAAATGTACTTCCCTTAGAACAAGGTGGATTAAGACCATCAGTCTTGAAAGGTTACTTCAGGGCTACACAGTTCAGACTTGATCACACAAGTGAAAGGCTATAAATCTAAATGGAAACTAATGCAGTTAAATCGGCAGTGGGTACTGGAGATCAATACAAGTTAGTATTTTGGACTTGAGCCTTTAAGGAGAATGTGAACAATTATGACAGTTGTGGTAAAGTTTATGGTGGAACACAAACTAAATTTGCTACTAGAAAGGGAATAATCAGCAGAGTACATAAAACACTGCTTGACAATTATAAGAATCAGTCACTGGTATTAGGAAGAGCTTGAGAAAAGACAACAGACAAATTACAAAAGAACAGAGGGGAAAAATTTGCAGGGCCTTTAAGTATGCAACAAAATTTAGAAGTTATGTACTCACCATAACGTTCCATCTGAGTAGGTGACTTCATTCGTCTGCAACCTGTGGGTATCGGATCCGACCTCGGATCCGAGCCGGCAATTCAAAAGCTTAGGCTCCGAGCTCCTAGCTCCTCCCTCTTACCCATAACCCCTTGCTAAGCCCTGACTGACCCCAGATTTCGTTTGCCTCAAAATACTGACAACAGTACACTAAAACAGCATAAAAACTCGCTCTATAAAGGTCAGGGGGATGGAGGGGGGGATGGTTGCATCCGAATGAAGTCACCTACTCAGATGGAACGTTATGGTGAGTACATAACTTCTAAATCTGAAGTAGGCAGACTTCATTCGTCTGCAACCTGTGGGACAGAGTCCCTAGCTACCTGAATCTTGGGTGGCCGTCATGGAAGGATGTTTCAGAGCACCGCTGAGCCAAAGGATGCTCTTCCTCTAGAAACAACATCCACCGTGTAATGAGAAATAAAAGTATGAGGCGAGGCCCAAGTAGCTGCCTCGCAGATATCATCCAATGATACACGGGATTTAAAGGCGGCTGACGTGGAAACTGCCCTAGTAGAATGAGCCGTAACCCCCTGAGGAGCAGGTCTACCTGAAGTGTCATATGCCTGCAGAATACAATTAGCAATCCACTTAGATAGTGTGACTTTAGATACTGCTTTACCCAGAGCAAATTTAGCAAAGGAGACGAACAGCTGATCTGATTTCCTGTGGCCAGCTGTTCTGTTAATATAAAAACGTAATTGTCTATGAACATCCAAGGAATGCAATTTGTATTCTCCTTTGTTTGAGTACTTGGGGAAAAAAACACAGGTAAATTGATTGACTGGTTAATATTGGATTCAGAAGAGACCTTCGGAAGAAAAGAAGGATTGGTCCTGAGGCACACCCTATCAGGGAAGAAAGAAAGGTAAGGCTTGACGACAGAGCCTGAAGCTCAGACACTCTTCTGGCTGAAGTGATAGCTACCAGGAAGGCAGTCTTCCAGGAAAGGTACTTTAAATCAGTAGAAGCTGCAGGCTCGAGGGGAGGAGCAGTAAGGGCTTGCAGAACTAAAGACAAGTCCCAGGGTGGTACAGCCTCCTTGACTGGAGGCCTCAACAAAAAAACTCCTTTGAGAAATGTTTTGCATAATTTCGCCGTCATAAGGGGAGCTGTGTCATGACCAATGTGATAATGCGAGATAGCTGCCAATTGTACCTTAATCGTGGAAGAACTAGCCCCTTGATGAAAGAGGTCTGTTAGAAAATCCAGCACCGCTGACATAGGTGCCGAGAAAGGATCCAAAGTTCTCTGTACTGCCCATATAGAGAATCTCTTCCATTTACTCCGATAAACCTGCCTGGTGGAAGGTTTATGAGCTGCCACTAAAATGGCCTTGACCGGTGATGAGATACCGGGAGTCCTAATTAAGGATGGAACTGGAGCAGCCAAGCTGTCAACTTCAGGGTCCGCAGATTGGGAACTGACATTCCCAGAGGGTGGGAGATGAGATCCCAATTGGATCCAGAATCCAGGGTGGATTGATTTTGTGAGACCATACGAAGGGGAACCAAGGTTGTCGAGGCCAGAACGGGGCAATGAGAATCATTCTGCTCCCCAAACTGTTGGCTTTCTGCAGAAGCCTCTGCATCAGAGGAAGTGGAGGGTAGGCATAAAGGAGACCGGGAGGCCAAGCATGCACCAGAGCATCTCTCGGGAAACTCCCCTGGTGGGGGAAGCAGAGCGAAGAAATTGTCGCATTTGGCGTTTGAGGGACAGGCAAAAAGATCGCAACAGGGTTGCCCCCAAATGGCAAAAATCTTCTTCGCTACTTGAGGATTGAGAGACCACTCGTGTGGAGAAAGGATGGTGCGACTGAGCTTGTCCGCAAGGATGTTGGACTTTCCCGGAATGTGCGTTGCTACCAGAAAGCGTTTGGTGGAAATTGCCCATTCCCAGACTCTCATGGCCTCTCGACAAAGGGGGTAAGACCTGGTTCCTCCCTGTTTGTTGATATACCAGACTACTGACATGTTGTCTGTCTGAATCGCAATAGTCCCTGAAGGAAGAACGTGGTGAAGTGCTTGCAACGCTAGGAGCACCGCCCTCATTTCCAGGACATTTATATGCAATGACGTCTCTGTGGGATTCCACGTGCCTTGGACAATCTTTCCGCAGAATGCCCCCCACCCGAGGCAAGAAGCGTCCGTGGTCACTGTGGCTCGGGAAATGCAGCGCAAAAGGTCTCCCTGCCAGGGGCTCCGGAGAAAGAAGCCACCAAAGAAGGGAGTCCCTGCACGCTCTGCTGACCGCAATCGGAGCGTTAGAGAAGAACAAAGAGGGGACCACTGAACCTGAAGGGTCCATTGAAGAACCCGCATGCGTAAACGGACATGAATGAGAAGCGGAATAGCTGCCGCCATAGAACCTAGGGCCCTCAGGACCGAAGCTGCAGTTGGAGATGGTTGCAGGATCGCTGTCACATGACACTTCAGGCTGGCAATACGGTCTGGGGTGAGGAAGGCTCGCATTGATCTGGTGTTTAGTCTTCCTCCTATGAAATCTATAACTTGTGTGGGGTTCAGTAAAGATTTCTCCCAGTTGATCGTGATGCCCAGCCTTGGTGCTAGTTGAAGAAAGTAATCCCTGGCTGAGCACAGAAGATGCCTTGATGATGCCGTCAGGAGCCAGTCGTCCAGGTACGGAAAGACCTGTAATCCCTGGAGCCTCAGGTGGGCCGCTACCACCGCTAGCACCTTGGTAAACACCCTGGGGGCTGAGGTGAGACCAAAGGGGAGGACCCTGAACTGATAATGACTGGCTCCCAGCCGGAAGCGAAGAAACCTCCTGGATCGCCTGTCCATCCGAATGTGGTAGTACGCCCTTGAGGTCTATGGAGCACATCCAGTCGCTCTCCTCAAGAGGGGAAGTATAGATTGCAGGGTGACCATCCGAACTTTTGCTTGGTTACTGACAGGTTCAGCTGGGAAAGGTCTAAGATTGGTCTTAAGTCCCCGCCTTCTTTGGCACCAAAAGAACCTGGAGTAAAACCCTAATCCGTTTGATCTCGGGGACGCTGTATAGCTCTTTTTTCTAGCAGCTGTTCGATTTCGACAGCTGCCACCTCCCTTTGGTCGGGTGGAACATCTGGGAGGCTGCGAGATTTGGGAACCTTGAATAGGGGAATTGAATATCCTCTGGATATGACACGAAGCACCCAACTGTCTGTTGTTATGGACTCCCAAGAAGTCAGGTGCCTCGAAAACGCCCACCGACTGCCTCCAGAGACGGACAGCCGGGCAACCCTTCAGGGCTGCTGCGTGGGTCTATCAGAGAAAGGTTCTCTGGACCCAAAGTTGCCAGGAGCCCCCCTGCCTCTAGCACGACGACCTCCCCGTCCTCCTCTGCCACGGAAGGACTGGTTATCCGGAGCAGGTTGGGACTGCTGCGACTTCCGGAACCACATCTTCTTCTGTCCCTTTTGGTTCTTAGAGAAGGACCTCTGGGAAGCTGAGAAGCGGACTCCGACGGCAGACAGCGTCTTCCCGTCCTTTTCGCTCTGGACTAATGTCTCGCGAACAGTCTTGCCAAACAAGGCAGAATCATCGAAGGGGGCATTCGCGAAGGTCGCCTTGAAGGGCTCTGCAAAATCACAATGGCAGAGCCAGGCCTGTCGCCTCATGACTAGGCCTGCTCCGCTGGCTCTAGCGGCTCCCTCAGTAGCATGAGAAAGCAGCCACATAGATGTATTGGAAACTGATCTGAGAGTGGCCATTCGGGTGGAGTAAACCTGTTTATCCTCACTCGAGATGGACTCCGGGGGAGATGCAGCGTATTCTTTAATCAGATCCCGCTGCATCCTAATGACATGTGCCATGTAGTTCAGCGCTCTCAAGGAGAAGGTTGCTGAACTAAAACTCGCTTCCCAATGCGATCCATCGAGCGGACTCCTTGCCCGGAGGATGCATGGAGGGACTCTCCTGGGCCAATTCCTCTTCGTGGCTGCAGCCATCATCATGGCATCTACTGGGGACCCTTACTCCAGTGGGTGCGGTCCGACGGAGGGAAAGAATGCGGTCCGGGCGCTTAGGGATAGCCTCATTGGTGTGCGGATCCTTCCACCTCCTGATGGAAAGAAGATCCACCTGGGGTGCAGCAGGAGGGGACACCCATGAGCTACAAGGGCCCGCCTCGAATGCCTCCAAGAACACAGACTCGTCCGAAGAAGCCTTGGGGCTGACCACCCCCGTGATCCTTAACATCTCCATGATGTCTCCAAATGAGACGTCCTCAGGGGTGACCTAGGGAGCCTTCCCTTCATCCAAGTCTGTGTCTTCAGTGACGGACTCAGGGGAGTCCATGTGCCTCCTCTTGCACTTACGCTTCCGAGGTACTTCATCGGGGGGGCTGTCCGAGGAGTACTCTTCAGCAGTTGGATGTTCCAAGGGAACCACTTGGGACATCGAGGCGGGCTGTCCCTGGGACCGGCTGGTGGGGGCCTGGCCCAACTGCAATGGAGTGCGGGATGGAGCCGTGGCAGGGACCGGGGGTTCGGATGTCCTCAACAGTGCCCTTTCCACTACGTCGAAAGCCGAGGGGGAGCCAGCTTCTCTAAGCCCCGAGAGCCTACCCCCACTCGGATCCGACGCACGGATCGGAGTCGGAGCCGAAACCGTCGGATCCGAGAGACCGGTGTGCTCCGACCTGGACGGAGCCGAAGACACACCAGCTCCCTCGGATCCGAGGCTCGGCCCTCGGCTCCGAGAGGTCGGGTCCGAAGTACCCGAAGCACTCAAGGGATGGGACGGATCCGAGGTGCGCCGACCCATCGGATCCGACCCACCCCCGGATCCAAATCTGCCCGGCGCCGACAGCTCCGAACCCGTGGTATGGGTCGGAGAAGGAGCCAAGGGGGTAAAAAGGGTCAAGCCCTCCCGGATGGGGGGGGGCTAGGAGCACTCCCATTTGCATTTGGGCCTGGATGAATTTCCTCATCATCCGGTCCATATCAGCTTCACTCATTGAAAATGTTGACCTGGTGGAGGCCACCGAAGCGGACCTAGAGAGCCGCCTCGGAGACCTCCTAGAAGGGCTAGCCTCCTCCTCCTCGGGTCCAGGAGAGAACCGAGGGGAGTGGAGCCGAGGAGGAGGAAAGCTAGAAGGCACAGGGGAGGCCCGCTTAGATGGAGGAGCCGAACTGGAAGGATTCCTTCCCCTCCGGCAACTTAGAGGGAGGTTGAGTCCCAGCCGGAGGGGGAGAACCCACAGCAACAGGTTGCTGAGTAGAAGGGGCAGAGGCCGAAGCGGTATCTGGAGGTAAAAGACCCGCCAGCACCAGCTTCGACCTCCGCTCCCTCAAAGCCCGGGGTTGAACCCTGCACAAATGGTAGAACCAGATGACAGGTGTTCAACCCCAAGATTCTTGACGAGTGTGGCCATCCGCTGGGGACAGCTTATGGCCACACTCGGTACATTTCGAGAAAACAGCCTTATGGGCTTCAGACATCACAACCCTAAGGCCTAACACAAAACACACACAAACAAACTACGCAAAACCCGAGAAAATTAAATAAAAGAGAGAGGAAAGCCTAAACACACTCAACACTAACTATATCAACAACAAAAATAAAGATTTTTAAAACTTTTTCTGTCAAAAAATTCTTTCTTATCTTCACCAACGCCAGGAGCTCTGGAATTCCGTAGCTACTTGAAAAGCAGCAAAATCAAGCAGGTTTCCAATTTTTGCCTGGAAGTAAACTCTGAGTAGCCACAGAATTTCCCACAACTACAGAGTAGCTGCAGAAGATGTGAATGGAAAGACAGAAGAAACTGGGAACGTGTTTTAGGGGATGTCTTGACTGAACTTAAAACCTTCCTACAAAGCATCCTGTCAAGAATACTGGGGAACAAATAATGACTTTTTTTAAACTGGAGCTTATGACTAGCCAATGCCAAGGCACAAAAACTCAGTGGCGATGGCAGCTAAAAAAAAAAACATGAAAATATTAATCAAATGGTAAACCAACTTTGGAAGAGGTATTATAAAAGAAATAAAAACTGCAGAAAAAGACTTCTGGGAGATGGCAGGAGTAAACTAATTGCAAGGAAATGGCATTTGTATGATAAACATATACACATTAGTGTTTGAGAGGAATAATGCTGCAAGATGACTGCCAAGGATTAAATAAAAATGAACAAAGTGTTGATTAAAACTGGAAAAAATGACAAAGGGAAATGCATTTGATATAAGACCACGTGAATGGATATGTAAATCAAATTTTATTTGTATGTGAATTGATGCTGCAAGTTAAAAAGTGAAGCTTAAATTAAGATGTCAGAGTGGAAAATCCTAGAAATAGATCTAGATACAGATCTATTTTTTCCTGTGGAAAGAATGCTCTTTGAACTGAGGTGCCTAGCAGACAACCCAGGAACACATTCATGCATGACAGGAGTCAAAAAAGACTTCTGAATGTTCTCTTGGAGCTACAGTTTAAGAGATTTCTCATCCAAGTCAGAGATCCCTGACACTTTGAACAAGATGATGCAAAGAAAAACAAAGCAGATCATATAAATATGGAAAAGTGTGGGTCAGATACATATAGCCTGCAAAAAGCTATACCTGGAACTAGACACTTTGTGAAAGCTCTTGATGCAGTGGATAGATCAAAGTGTAAGACAGAAAAATCATACTTGCAGAAGCATACAGTTGTTTCCCACAATTATTTTCACATTCTTGTCAAAATGTGAAGAACTGGAATAAACTAAATGCTTAACAGCAGCAGCGGTTAACTAAAAGGTACATCTGCTTAGTCAGGTTTGGGAAGGGTTTTAAAAAAAAAATTAAAAGCTTGAGGAACTTTATACAATCTATCTGTATTTGTAGGGGAGGCAGGCTGAATATCAGGAAAACTGCTGGCAGTGACTCTCACCTCCAAAGCTGACAGCAGTTGAAGAATGGGTGACGCTTCTGGAAATTCCATCTGCAATAGCTGATAGCATATTCTGAGGAACTGAGAAACGTCAGCATTCTCCCACTGAAAACATTGGGACATTCTGGATATAGTTTCAAAGAGAAACTCACACAGGGAGTATAAGATAGAATGCTCTCCTCTAAGTAGAAAACCCTGCATCTGTCCCTTCATCTTTCTGTCCAAGTGCAGAATCTTGAATCACTTCAGGAAAAGAGGCATCCCCCTTTCTTTTATCAGAACCCACCTTATAAGAAGGATCAATAGCCTGAATTAGACACTAAGCCAAATCTAGTAAACTACTCCTGCCTAGAGAAATTTGAGGATGAATCGATACATGTTTAGTTATGTTTCTTTTTGACGGAAAAAATGGGGCCAATAGTGTTGTTAATGGCGACAATAGCAGCTTCCCCAGGGATGGGCACAACATTCTGACTAAATAGGGAAGTCTTCCCTATTCTCTCTCCCATGAACGACAAGAGTGGCTCTCCCTTGCCTAGAGAGGGGAGCCCAAAAGCAGCAGAGGATGCGGCTAAACCTCAGTCCTAGTGGCTTGTAGGTGCTACACCAGAGTGATCTGGGGTAAAAGATTAGTGGTTTGAGGAACCAATTTGGGCAGTAGACAAGTTACCCACCTGAGACTGAAGCAAATTGCTAGCCTTCTGTGGTGGCAAAGGCTGTTTTTCTTAATTTCTTCTTTTTGAGGCCGGAAGGAGGACAGTGTGTGGGACCAGCAGTTTGTTCCATGGTCAAGCCAAAAATGGTGCCTCTTTCAACCGGCATCAGCTAGCAAAAATGTAAAGCTGTTAAAATTCACTTTTTCTCCATAAAACACAGTACAAAGCACTTTAATACACTTTGCCATCCCTGATAACTAAAATAAACACAATTTCTTCACAGAAAAAGGTGGTTTTCAACTACTTTTAGAATGAGAGGTAAAAGTGCGCTCCCATTTAAAGGTACAAGTTAAGTTTAACGACAGTTTGTTAAAATGCAAATTCTTAAATTAAAAACTTTCCTAAACGGGAAATGACATTTAAACTTTTTTTTTTTTTTTTTTTTTTTACGTGGAAGGCTTCACCCCAAAGGGAACTTAGCTGCCCAGCAAAGGCAGAGCAAAAGCAGACAGTCGATCCTCAAAATCCTGCAGAGTAGCATTCTCTTCAACGGCAGGAAAGCTCTGAAGAAGTTAGCTTTCAAGCCTGTATTTTAGGCAGCTCAGCTTGATCTGCCTAATGGTTTGAATAACTGGAACGTGTTCTGAAGCTTTGGATGCTGGCTGGCTATTGTATCCTTAGAAAAATATTACCCATACAGCTAAGGCTACCACAGCAATGGTCAATATGCTGAACATCTGTCAGGTTTATGGCTTGCTGTAAATTTATTGTTGCCTCACAGCAAGACGTTGTGCCATTCGATTCTCAGCTAGAGAGTCTTCTATGTGGAGACATGCGTGAATGGCCGTACCTTCGTTGAAGGTTGTGCATCAGGGCTGGCAAACTCAGCACGTAAAAAATCTACTGCCAATCATTAGCAGACCGGAGTTCCACTGTGGCGACCCCTAACCGGGAAAAGCCGAAAGACACAAACAAGTCATCTTTGTAATTAGAGATTACTGGCCATCTCCACTGGCAAAGAGTGAAAAAAATCTCCAACTACAACTCAGGAGACCTGTGTCTGGCTAATAAGCTCAGGAACCTGTTAGAGTTAGCATGGAGAGGATGAGCATGTCTATCCTGGAGGAAGGGGGCATCCACGTCACCAGATGACACAGCGTCTCTTAAAGAAGGCAAACATGGAAATGATTCTGGGCATACAGCTCACCAAGGTGTGGTAGCCTATATCGTGCATGTACACAACAGCATGCAACCACAGGGTAAAGGTGTGCCACTTCACATGATGATATAAGTCACATGTCCTTTTCCAGAAAAGAGGTTAGGCCATAAGATAAAAACCTCCGATATGTCCTTAGCTGACAGCTCCCATGGTTAGCCCTCACACTCTAAGGAATGAATGGGACAGCTTGGTCAAGGAACACCTGATGGCCGGCAGGCAAAAGAGGGAAAAACAAAATAAAAAGGGACTGATATGAAGTGTCATCTTGTCTTCACGGAAACTCAGTAGGAGGTTTAATAGAAAGTCTGCATTACATAAATCCATCTGGCTAGGATTGCCACCTTTTGTTGTGGCTAAAACCTGAGCAAGGCCACATTCCTTACATCACCCGTAACTTTGCCCATTCCCACCCACTTTCTGCCCATTTTGTGACATCACTATGACATTAGAAGACGGGAAAGTACAGTTGTGTACACTTACCAAAAATGTAGATGTTCGAGTGTATTCACTGTTGCAGTCATTACATTTGGGTAATCTGCTGGCAGGTTGTGCTCAGTCGGCCTGATTCTAAAGTCCTGGGTCCTGCGTCGGTTGCTGTCAGCCCTTCCATGACGGCAGGTCGTCAGGGGTATAAAATAAGCAGCCGACACCATTTCCTTTAATTTTTCTTGCCCATATGTCAGGTGCCCCCAAAAAGGTAGCAAAAAAAAAAAAAAAAAAAAAAAAAAAAAAAAATATATATATATATATATATATGTGCATCAATATAAACTTTACCTTCATCTACAAGCAAATACACCACATAGGTTGTAAAAGATAGAGAAGGAAAGATAAACTCCAGAATGAAAGGGGGATGGTGGGCGGGTAACCTGGACTGCAACAGTGAATACACTCGAGCATCTACATTTATGGTAAGTGTACACAACTGTACTATGTTCTTCACGTTTCACTGTTGCAGTCATTACATTTGGATAGAATCCCAAAGCTATGGTTGGGAGGCTGGAGCTAAACAGCATTAGGTGTGGCTATAAGGCCCTGCAGAACTGCAGTGGAAAAGCCTGCCCTGGACTGAGAGAGGCAAATGATAATGCTTTGTAAAGGTGTGAACAGAACTCCAAGTAGTAGCCTCTAGAATGTCTTTGGTTGGTACTCCTCTGAGAAAGGCTGCTGAAGTAGCTGCAGCTCTGGTGGAATGAGACCCAATGCCCTTGGGCACAGGTTTACCGTGGTGTAAGTAGCAGAAACAAATGCAGTGGCTTATCCACTTTGAAATAGTCTGCTTTGAAATAGCCTGCTTTGAAATAGCCTTTCCTTCTGATCCTGCAGCATATGTCACTAGTAACTGCTCAGTTTTTCTTAGAGCTTTAGTTCTGCTCAAGTAGAATCTTAGCTGTCTGTGCACGTCCAAGGAATGCAGAATTCTCTACTCCTTGTTCTGCGGATTTGGATAAAAGGTTGGCAGATAAATAGTTTGGTTAAGAGCCACACTGGAAACCACCTTAGGCATAAATGTTGGATTTGTCCTCAGAGACACCCTTGTCTGGGTAAAATATGATAAAAAGGCTCCACAGCCATGAGGGCCTGTAGCTCTGAGACTCTTCTTGCTGAAGTAATTGCTAGTAGCAGAGCTGTTTTCCATGATAAAAAACTTCATATCAGCAGTAGCAGCTGGATCAAATGGAGGCAGGGTGAGATTTTCCAACACATCACTGAGGTCCTATGCAGGTATTGGTGATCTTCTAGGAGGCCTTAAATTTTTGGCTCCTCTAAGTTACTGCTTTAGTAAAGGATGAGAAAAGATTAGTGGCTCTGTATTGTAATGAGCCAAAATGGCAGAGGCATGGATTTTTGATTGATGAGAAAGATAGGCCTTCGTCAAGCATCTCAGTCAAGTATTGTAATATCTGAGGAATATTTGGTTCTGCTGTATCAGTTCCTTGTGCTTGATTCCAAGCACAGAATCTCTTCCATTTGTCAGCATAAGATTTTCTAGTACTAGGCCTTCTGGCTACCGAAATTACATCCATCACAGCTTTACTGAGAGGTGTTGTTTGCATAACATGATCAGCCATGCTGCCAGGTTCAGTGTCTGGAATTGATTGTGCAGGATCTGATTGTTTTGCTGGGACAGTAGTTGAGGTCTTTGAGGTAAGGTCAAAGCTGGGTATTGAGACAATTTCTTTAGGATTGGGTACCAGTATTGGCGGGGCCAGTCCAGAGCAATTAGTATCATCTTTGGTTTCTCTTGTCTGACTTTTAGGAGGACCTTGGGAAGAAGAGGCAGTGGAGGAAAGGCATAAACTGATAGGTTTTTCCAACTGAAGGATAGGGCGTCCACTTTCCATGCTTGTCTGTGATAAGTCCTTGTGCAGAATCTTTTCAATTGATAATTTTGAGGGGAGGCAAATAGATCTATGTCTAGGCTCCCCCATTTCTTTGTAATCATGCTGAAGACTTGTGGATCTAGTTTCCACTCGTGAGGATCCATAAGGTTTCTGCTTAAATCGTCTGCCAGAGTATTTTGATTTCCTGGCAGGAATTGAGCTTGAAAATGTATTTGGAAAGTCAAAGCTGTGTCCCACAGTGCCATGGCTAATCTGCAAACGGGGTATGAGTGCGTGCCTCCCTGCTTGTTTATATACCACATGACTGTGGTGTTGTCCATCTTTATCAGTAGTTGTCCTGGATGAAGTAAGTCCTTGAAGGGCATTGTGAACAGCTAGCATCTCTTTCTGGTTGATATGTAGATGCATTTGTTTTGGGGTCCATATGCCCTGAATGCATTTTCCCGCCATGTGGGTCCCCCCAGGCGTAAAGTACAGTTTTGTACCTACCATAAATGTAGATGTTCGAAGATCCACATTCCTGCAGTCCTTACATAAGGGTAGTCCGCTGTCCTCGGTCGGCCCGAATACCAAAGTATTAGGCTGACGTCGGTCAAGGCGCTTAAAACTGACATCAGGACGTCAGGGTAACAAAAGCGCATGACCGACGTCATTTCCTCAGTCTTTTCTTGCCTCAGATGTCAGAAGGCCCTAACAAGACAGGCCAAAGCCAAAAACCAGCAAAACCCAACCAACCACCCGTGCACTAACCATATTTACAATATGTACAACACAAACCACACCACCACCTTCAACAACAGAGGGAAGGAGGGAGTAATTGGACTGCAGCAATGTGGATCTTGAACATCTACATTTATGGTAGGTACAAAACTGTACTATGTTCTTCATCTCACATTGCTGCAGTCCTTACATATGGGTAGAATCCCAAAGCAGAGGTAAGGGAGGATGGCAAAACTATAAAGCATTAGGAGCTGCCAACATGCCTTGTAAAATTGCAGTTGCAAATCCAGCCCTAGATTTAGAGTAAAGTGGAAGGTGGTAATGCTTAGAGAAAGTATGCACTGAACTCCAAGTAGTTGCTTCCAAAATATCTTTAGTAGCCACCCCCCTTAAAAAAGCTGTAGAAGTGGCAGTAGCCCTAGTGGAATGAGGCCTAATCCCAGCTGGAATCTCCTTACCATGATGGGAATAACAGAAAGCAATACAAAAACCAATCCACTTAGAAATAGTTTGTTTTGAAACAGGTTTGCCCTGAGAACCCAAAGCAAAAGAAAAACAACTGCTGAGACTGCCTGAACCCTTTAGTTCTGCTCAAATAATATCGCAACTGTCTGTGAATATCCAAAGTGTGCAAAATCTTTTCCCCTTATTTTGGGGGTTTGCATAAAAAGTAGGCAAATGAATAGTTTGGTTTAAAGCCACACTAGAAACCACTTTAGGCATAAAAGAAGGGTTAGTACGCAAAGACACCCTATCCTTGTGGAAAATTAAGAAAGGCTCAACTGCCATAAGGGCCTGTAATTCAGAAACCCTTCTCGCAGAGGTAATGGCCAACAAAAAAGCAGTCTTCCAAGATAAATATTTCAACTCTGCCGATGCTGCAGGCTCAAAAGGTTGCAGAGTGAGTTTCTCCAACACAAAATTGAGATCCCAAGCAGGAGTAGGAGCTCTACGTGGGGGTCTTATATTCTTTGCCCCTCTAAGGAATTGCTTAAACAAAGGCTGAGAAAATAATGGTGGGTCACAGTCATAGTGAGCAGAGATTGCTGCAGTATGAACCTTTATAGAGGAGAAGGACAAACCTTTGTCCAATAACTCAGTAAGGTATTGAAGCGCCACACTTAAATTAGGTTTAGAAACATCAAAGTCCTTTGCTGTACTCCAAAATAAAAATCTCCTCCATTTATCTGCGTAAACTTTCCTTGTACTAGGCCTTCTGGCCTCCAAAATAACATTCAAAACGTGTTGTGGAAGCTGAGACCCTCCAGGGTTTAAACCAGAATATGCCAGGCTGTCAGATGTAGAGAATGAAGTTTGACATTGAGTAAATGACCGTTCTCCTGAGACAGCAGGTGAGGAATCGAAGGCAAAGGCCATGGAGGCTCCTGTACCAGACTTCTCAGTAATGGGTACCAGTGCTGTCGAGGCCAATCTGGAGCTATTAAAATCATGTTTGGCTTGTCCTGTCTGACCTTCAGCAGTACCTTTGGGAGGAGAGGCAGAGGTGGAAAGGCATACACGTGAAGATTGCTCCAATTGAATGAGAGAGCATCCACTTTCCAAGCTGAGGGATGAAACCTTCTTGTGCAAAACTTTGGCAGCTGGTAATTTAGTGGAGAAGCGAACAGATCTATGTCTGGTGTTCCCCATAACACTGTCAACCTCTGGAATACATGAGGATCCAATTTCCACTCGTGGGGATCCATAATTTGTCTGCTCAACACATCTGCTAAGGAGTTCTGTGCTCCTGGCAGAAACCTTGCCTGAAGATTTAGCTGTAAACTGAGAGCAGTCTCCCACAAAATCATTGCTTGTCTGCATAGAGGATAAGAATGTTCCCCTTGCTTGTTGATGTACCACATGACAGTTGTGTTGTCTGTTTGAATCAACACCTGCCCTGGAAGAAGTAAATCCTTGAAAGCTATCAATGCAAATTGGACTGCTAACATCTCCTTCAAGTTGATATGTAGATGTTGAAGTCTGGCAGGCCACGTGTCTTGTATCCATTTTCCATTTAGATGAGCTCCCCAAGCTTTGTCTGAGGCATCTGTCGTTAAAATCTGACTCGCCTCTGGCCGGGTCACAGAGAGTCCCTTGTTTAGGTGACATTCCTGAGCCCACCACAAAAATTCCTTTTGAATGCAAGGTATTATTTGAATGACAGTGTCCAAATCTTGGCAGTGCTGAGTCCATACATTCTTGAGATACCATTGTAGCTTCCTCATATGCAGTTTGGCATTGGGAAGTACCAGAATACAAGATGCCATGAACCCCAAGGCTTGAAGGACTGTCCTTGCAGTCAGCCTGGACTGATGAGACAACTGGTGGAAGTAAAGAGAAAGATTCTTTTGTTTGTCCAGGGTCAAAAAGGCCATCTGGGATGCTGTATTCAGTCTCACACCCAGAAAGCACATGTCCTGAGAGGGTACTAGACTGGACTTTATTTCGCTCACAGAATACCCCAGGCATCTTAACACTGCCATCACATACTGTAAATGATGAAGAAGTTCGTCCTTTTCTTGGGCCAGTATCAGGCAATCGTCCAAATAAGGATAGATCTGTATTCCTCTTATCCTGAAGAAAGCTACCACTGGAGCCAGAACCTTCGTGAACACTCTGGGCAGTAGATAAGCCAAAGGGCAATGCAGAGAACTGATAATGTGAAGTCCCAGCCCGAACGCAGATACTTCCTGCAACTGGGCCTGATAGGAACATGAAGGTAAGCCTCTTTGAGATCCAGAGTCACCATCCAGTGATCTTTGCCCAGCAGAGGTAAAAGCTGTTGTAACGTTAACATTTTGAACTTGGGAATGTCCAGATATGTGTTGAGGATGGATAAATCCAAAATTGGTCTCCACGTGTTTCCTTTCTTTGGTACTAGAAACAGGCGAGAATAAAATCCTAGGCCCACTTCTGGCAGAGGAACCGTTTGTATGGCCCCTATTTGAAGTAGTAGAGAAATTTGTTTTGAGCCTCTAGTCTTTGCCGAGGAGGAATGTCCGGCATGCCTTTGAAAGGAGGCAAGGTATGGAAATAAAACTTGTAACCCTGGTGTATGATATCCAATACCCATTTGTCTTGGGTAATCAACATCCAATTTTCCTTGAAGAGTGCTAACCTTCCTCCCAAAGGTGCTGCCAGGCAAGAAGGATCTGGCAGCTGAAAAAGTAGGTCATTGGGCCTGTTTACGAAAGGACTGGCCCCTGCCCTCACGCGAAGATTGTGCAGGTGAACTCCCTGTTCTAGGCCTGAAAGAACTCTGAGCTCTGCCCCTACCACGTCTAGATCTACCCCTAGACTGAGAATCATAAGAAGGATACGACCACCCCTTAGCAGGCCAATTCCTACTAAACTTGGAGGCTGAACTTGCAAAAAATCCTTAACAGCCTGCATAGACTTAGCCTTGTCTTCCATTTTCTTCAAGACTGATTCCACAGGTGAACCAAACAACACATCAGACTGCAAAGGAGCATCCAAAATCCTTGTCTTAACATGGTCAGATAAATTCTGATCCTTTAACCAGGCGTGCCTGCGAAGAACTGAGCCAGTGGCAGCCACCCTAGACGAGGCCTGCACAGCATCAAAACCACACTGTAATGAATGCTTACCAACTTGTTCAGAGACATGCACCAAATCTTGCAACTCTTTACACTCAATGCCTTCCGCCAGAGCATCCACCTTAGACTTCAATTGAGAAAGAAGAAAGTTTTGATATTTCAACATATGAAACTGGCAATTCAAAGCCCTCATAGCTAAGGTAGAAGATGTATAGACCTTCTTTCCCCATCTATCCAAAGCTCTGGCTTCTTTATCTAGAGGAACCGGATTTTTTACAACAGAAGCCTTGACACCCTTAGGTCCCTGACTAATAGTTTCTGGGTCCGCCCTAGGACTCTTATAAAGATATTTATGAGCCTCAGGCACCCTGTAATACCTATCCGGTTTAACAGGAGCAGGAGGCAGAGAATCAGGATTAAGTGAAGCCTCTGCAAACACATCTTCCACAACATCCAGAACAGGGGGTATAGCCAAGGGCCTATGCTGGGGTAACAGCAAAAACTCCCTAAGCCTTTTCCTAGAATCAGAGAAGTCCTGACCTTCCCACTTAAAATGTTCCCTCATAGAATGAAGTGTCTCTGAAAAAGAAAAATCCTCTGGAGGAGAAGCAGGAGGAGTGGAATCATCTGCATCAGAATCAGAATAAGGAGAATACTCCTGCAAGTCTTCAGCTGAAGACTCTGAAATATCCGAAGCCTGCTCAAAACTTCCCAACTCTGGCTCCACCCTAGGCCTCTTATCAGGAGGGGCATAGAACCTCTAATCAGAGTAATTAAATCTTCTGCCATTTTAAGCATGTGCTTCTTAGGCACAGACCCTGCTGAACTAGGAGTGACACCAACAGAAGCTGAAACTGGCCTGCCTCTGGGAGAAGCCTTGGAAACAGAAGGAGAAGGCCTAACCACCCTAGGAAGGGAGGGGAGTACAGTAACTTGGGAAGCCCCTTCAGCCTGACCTGCCTCCTGAGAGACCACCTCCTGCAAAATCAAAGTCTCCCCCTGAGACTCCAGAGAAGTCTCCGTCGGAACCACCGGTTCCACTGAAGCCTCTAAAGAACCGGCGTCCGGAACGGACGACTCATCTTGCCTGGGTTTAACTGTTTTGTCTTTGCGCTTCTTCGCAGAAGCGCCGGAGAATCCGCGGCATATTATAATTGAACCGCTTCCCA
Organism: Protopterus annectens; assembly: GCF_019279795.1. Lineage (NCBI taxonomy): Eukaryota > Metazoa > Chordata > Ceratodontiformes > Protopteridae > Protopterus > Protopterus annectens. The sequence continues at coordinate 92,515,849 of NC_056750.1, forward strand.
AAGACCAGCCTAGCACAATCCAACCTTCGCTTAATAGTGCGTTTATTGAACCTAGCACAAAAGCGACACCCAACAATGTCGTGCTCAGGCCCCAAACAAGGAATACACAAAGAATGATAATCCCTATGCGGTATCTGTTTCCCACAAGAAATACAGTTATTCACTTTTTCTGACATCCGGTAAAACACTGAGGCAAGAAAAACCAAAATAATCCCAACGGGTACTTAGCCAACTTGGATTCGGTCTGAAACTCCGAAAAATTTCAGAACGCCAAACGGCACTTGCAACGCTGCTTCTGCATCGGACCATGCGGCAAAAAAGACTGAGGAAATGACGTCGGTCATGCGCTTTTGTACCCTGACGTCCTGATGTCAGTTTTAAGCGCCTTGACCGACATCAGCCTAATACTTTGGTATTCGGGCCGACCGCGGACAGCGGACTACCCTTATGTAAGGACTGCAGCAATGTGAGATGAAGAACATCCTGATGCGTCTATTGTCAAGGTTTGGCTGGCAGGGGGTAGAGTGAAGGCCCATACCATGTTTTGATGACATGCATTTTCCCACCATATAAACTCCTGTTGTAGGCAGGGAATGAGAGGAATCATTGTTTCTAGACTGTGACAATGCTGACTCCATAAACTTTTTGGGTACCACTGAAGCTTCCTCATATGCAGTCTTGCATATGGTCTCAGTAGGATACAGGATGCCATGAAGCCCAAAGCTTGCAGAATTTGTCTTGCAGACAACTGGGTTTTTGTTGCCATCAGTTTGAAGTAAGTAGTCAGTTGCCTTTGCTTGTATGGTGTGAGGTAAGCCATCAGGGCAGTTGTATTCAAGCTTGCACCCAGGAATGTTATCTTTTGAGAGGGTACCAGTTGTGATTTACTTTCATTTATTGTGTAACCTAGGCATGTTAAAAGCATTTTCACAAGCGCCAGGTGTTGAAAGAAGAATGTCCTTATTCTCTGCTTGAATGAGACAGTCGTCCAAGTAAGGATATATCTGAATACTTCTTGGTCTGCAAAATGCAATTACTGGTGCCAAGCACTTTGTAAAGACCCTGGGCGCAGTACATAAGGGAGTGCAGAGAATTGGTAATGCATTAAGTCAGCCTTGAATCTGAGGTACCTTCTGCACGATTGCTTTATTGGGACATGCAGGTATGCCTCTTTTAGGTCTAATGTCACCAGCCAAGCATTCTTGCCCAGCATGGGCAGAAGCTGCTGCAAAGTCAGCATTTTGAATTTTGGAATGTCCAGATATGTGTTCAAAATCGATAAATCCAGTATTGGCCGCCAGGCCTTGTCCTTTATGGGTACCAAGAACAGTTTTGAGTAAAAACCTCATGCTTTTTCCTGTTCTGGTACTGGCTGAATGGCCCACATATCCATGAGGGACGTAACCCTGTTTCTGTGCCTCTGCCCATTGATTTTTTGGCAGATCTGACCAACCATTTGCTATTGGCAGAGTATGGAAATGGAATCTGTATCCCTGTGATACTATGTTTAGCACCCACTTGTTCTGGGTTATTAACTGCCAATTTTGAGCGAAAAGTGCTAATTTTCCCCCTAAGGGTGCTGCCAAAAGATAAGTGCTTGGTGAAGGCAGAGGGAAGTCATTGGGACTGTTTTCTGTAGGTCTGCACTTTATCTCCTCCAGATTTGGAGGTAGAAGCACCCCATTGCTTTGACCTGTATGAATCTTGTGCCTGGTATCTGGAACCCTTAGGGTGTCTGGATTTGCCCCTTTGAGCTCTGTCTGACGCAGGAAAGGACCAATTTTTTGTAGGCCAGTGTCTACTGAATCTTGGTGGCTGCACTTGTAAGAAGTCTTTTACAGTTTGCATAGACTGAGCTTTGTCTTCCATTTTCTTTAAAATCTCTTCTGCCTTGATACCAAGCACAGTATCATGCTGTAAAGGTGCATCTAGTAATTTAGCTTTAACATGATCAGGTAAATTGTGTTCCTTTAGCCAGGCATGTCTCCTAATCACAGATCCAGTAACTGCGGCCCTGCAGGAGGTCTCTAAAGAATCAAAACCACATTGCAAAGTATGCTTTCCAACCTGCTCAGCTGCATGCAATAATTCCTGGAATTCTTTATTTTCTGCACATTCAGAAATCAACATCATTTTCTATTTCAGCAATCCCATAACATGTTGTTGACACTTGAGCATATGAAACTGGCAGTTTAAGGTCCTAATTGCCAAGGGTGCAGATGTATAAATCTTTTTTCTCCATCTATCCAGTGCCCTTGAATCTCTGTCAGAGGAGGTAGGGTTTTTTTGTTGTTGAGGCCTTAACTCCATTTGGACCCTGTGAAATAGTTTCAGGATCAGCAGCAGGGTTTCTAAATAAAAATGTGTGAGAGTCAGGGACCCTCTAATATCTGTCTGGCTTGCTGGGAGCCAGAGGTAAGGAGTCAGGAGTCAAGCTGGACTCCAAAAACACATCATCCACAATGTCTAAAACAGGGGGATATGGCTAAAGGCCTGTGCTGAGGGAGAACAAAGGAAATCCCTGAGCCTCTTTTTTGATCCTAAGAAATCTTGACTCTCCAAGTGAAAATGCTCCCTCAAAGTATGCAAGGTTTTTCCAAAAGAATAATCCTCAGGAGTTGATGCAGATGGTATAGACTCCTCTGCATCAGATTCCTCATAGGGAGGTATAGATAATTCTTTATCATAAGAGGAATCAGAAGAAATAGAAACCTGATCTGAAGATTCATAATCAGTGTGTTGCCTAAGCCTCTTAACTGGAGGGGGATGGGAACCCCTGATCAAGGTAATAAGGTCATCTGTTTTTTAGGCATAGAGGCCTGTGCACGTGGCTCATGCATTTTTTTTTTAGTTTTAGAAGTTGCTTTTGTCTTTGGTTTTGCAGCTGTCGGTTTGATATAAAAAATGTTGAGGCCTGAATACACCCTCAGAAGCCGGTACCTGCTCAGCGGCTCTGGACCCATCCATGGGAGATACAACCGTGGGTCCAATACTTTGAGTATCTCGCGGCATGCCGGACTCCACATGGGTGTCAGTAGAGGCCTGCGGCTCGAAAGTAGCAGGTATCAGGGGCTGCGAAAGCGCCTTACTGAGAACAGGCGACTGGGCTTAGGAGAAGCTTTGTCGTCAGTTTTGGACCTTGACTGTCTCTCTCTGTCCTTTTCTTTGCATTTTTTATGTACTCCAGTAGTCAGACTGCTATCCGACGACATTTCTGGGTAATTAAATCTGTTTCCAAAATATTTTGAGGCAAAACTATACAGACGCTAAATAGTGCGTTGGTTAAATCTAGCACAAAACTGACAGCCAAGCACGTTGTGATCAGGGCCTAGGCAAGGAATACAGTATAAATGGAAATCCTTATGAGGTATTTGCTTCCCACAAGTAATACAATTATTAACTTTTTCTGACATCGGTATGGAGCAAGAAAAAAGTTTCCCCAATGGGGTACTTAGCTTTAATTGAAGACTTCGGTTCTGAAACTCAAACTCGAATTTTTCAGGAGTCGGACAACTGGCACTTACAAAATGTTTCTGCTTCGGGCACCGCGCTGCAAGAAAGACTAAGGAAAATGACGTCGGCTGCTTGTTTTATACCCCTGACGACCTGATGTCATGGAAGAGGAGACAGAAACCAACGCAGGACCCAAGACTTTGGAATTCAGGCCAACTGTGAGCAACCTGCCAGCAGATTACCCAAATGTACTGACCGCAACAGTGAAACACGAAGAAAATCATCCTCTTTTTCTGTTCCTGATGCCTGCTTTCTGCAGATTTACCATGCTTTTCTGTAAAAAAGCAAAGTAAATCAGCCCATTTTAACTCCAATAGTCTGTTTCCTTTTCTGAAAAAGAATACTGGAGTTTGTACAGTGTTTTCCAGACTACCAGAGAATCAATTTGATTTCCGGACAGTCTGGAAAAAAAATGGATAGGTGGCAACCCTACATATGGCTGAAGTAACTGAGACCTGGAATATGGTGTTGCATAACTTCACTCTGCAGAGGCAGCAGATTCAAGTAGAGGATGTGCAAGATTGTCTTGCACAAATTAAATGCCAAAGGATGGAAATGGGTCTTGAATGGGTGGGATGGAAATGGGTCTTGAATGGGTGGGATGGGGGGGGGGGGGTTGGCCATGTGAAAGGTGACATGTAAAATTTGACTTGACGGACTAAGGTAAGCAAACAGGGCTGCCACCTTTCATTGTAGCTAAAACCGGAACAAGGCCACACCCCTCGCATCACCTGTAACCGCACCCATTTCCACCCCTCTACCATCCATATTCCACCCATTTTGTGATGTCATCATGATATCACCTGCACCTTTTTCCATTCCTGGTACCCGCTTTCTGCCAATTTACTATGCTTTTCTGTAAAAAAGCATAGTAAATCCAACAATTTAAACTCTGATAGTCTGTTTCTTTTTTGAAACAGAATACTGAAGTTTGTACAGTGTCTTCCAGACTACTGGACAATCAGTTCGATTTCCACATAGTCTGGAAAAAAAGAGGATAGGTGGCAACACTATAAGCAAAAAATGAATCCATTCTGGAACGAAAATTAAAAATGACAGCAAAATGATGAAACAGTAGCTGCAATCAGAATCAAAAATTTGGAGATGTAGTCCAGACTAGAAGGGGGTAGATGGTATAAAAAGGGAACCTAGGCATTTGCTGGATACCCAAACGGAAAAACAAGTTGACTTGCACTTAAACAGCTTGGTAAGTTTTCTGGGTAGAACATTTCTGAGAAGAGAGAACGACTTCCAGTTCTGTATTCAAAAAGTCTAGACTACTAGTCACCTCCATGGTGTAGTGGGATGAAACCCTAGTGGTGACCTATATGACACAAGATTGACTAATGAATGCTGCTGGTGGGGCCGGGCAAGGGAATATGGGAGTGAGCAGCCTAAGTGTCAACCCACCCATCCAGCAGAAAGGTAGGCTGACATGCCAACCAAATGGTGGCACTTATGGAGGACAGAGGTGTATAGCTTACAACACATGGATCAGTGAAGTACACTCAACTCTGCCAAGCCGCATCCGTACTGCAGCGTTCACAGGGCTTACATTTGAACACGAGCCCTCACAAAGGAAGGCAGTGGAGGCACTTGAATCTGCAAGCATTTCACCTTTTAGGGGAGGAGAAACCCTGATGGCTGCTAGGACAATCGTCTTCTGCAATCAGCTTTCATCCCACTAGTGAACAAATAGGCTGATCAACTGTGGGAAGACCGATAACTAGGCAGCAGAGAAGATACTTAAAAAAAAGACTGATTGTTGACCAAGACAAAACTGTTAATTTCAGACTGCAGGTTTGCATATGGACTGCCTGATGAATTAAACTGTAGTATCCTGAAAGATGCAGATAACAGCTTCTCCAGAAGCTAAGGGTGTAGCAGGAAGTACTATGTCTATCAAGCCCAGAAGAATTATGAGGATAATCTTGGCCTTGGCAATTCTGCCTTTCTAAATGTATCCCATCCTCATTTCAAGTGTGAGGAAAGCACACAGACGGCCAGGACCAGTTTTTGCATAATAGTATCCTTGTGTAGGCCCTCAAAGGGGGAAGGGAAACAAGGAAAGCATTGCTAATGATTTCCAGTGGTTGGGGATGTGTAAAGACTCAAAGCAGTTTGTCCATGAAAAGTGAAAGCCTCCTAGCTACTAAGTGGCTCAGATAATTTGCAGGGTGTGACATCCCCACTCTGGGCCAATAATCAAAGAGCCCGAATCCTCACCACTGACACTGGAGAAGGGTGTTCACTTGAAACAAAAATGGATGAATCAGCTATCTGCATCAAGCACAATTTCCCTTAAGAGCACACAGGGAACACACTCATTCTGGGGGCTGGTTTACCCCCTCTCCAGATCCCCAATAAGACTCCCCACTGGCACAGCTATTGAGATGAGTCCTCAACAGAGTGTCCAAGCCAAGTCCTCCACCACTCTGTGAAACCAGTGCTTTGTGCCCCTGCTCCAAACAGCTGACAAACACTCTGAGATTTGATTTTTCTCAGACACACACACACACACACACACCTGGGAAAGGCTGGCACAGATTTACTAGCTATGCCTTCTTCAACCCAGACTATAAGGTAATTACACTGTCACCAGACACTCCAAAGCCAGCTACTGTAAGGTTCTTACAAGGGTACCTAATTATACTGAATTAAATTAATAATACAGATGAAAGTGTTTGTGCAATGCAATAAGGCTTTCAGGAACGGCCACAGTGTCAACCAAATAGATACAAATCTTCTCAAAGTTTAAAATATTCTCTAAAAAAACAGCCACAATGAAAAATTTAAATATATTTAATAATAATTAATACAAGAACATGAAAATACCAAATATATATTTGCAATACACACCAGAGTTTCATTCACAGAAAATATTAAAATAACATAGATGAATAGATTCATGCAGACATAGAAAAACAGTACTTATCTAATCTCACTATATTTTTCTGACCGAGCTAAAAAAATACTATTCTCTGGTTTACTTATTAGATCAAGGCAAGTAGTAGTATGTGAGGGGTCCTTCCTTGTCAAAAACAGAGTGCCATGAGTCTTCAGTCTCATCTAGTATTAAAACATCACTTTTGTCCTAGATTACAGAATGACATCACACAATTATGGTCATCTGACTTCTGGATCCCATGCTACCCCATTGCTAGAAACTGAACCACAATTTAGCACATGTGTTACTATACACACATACTTTTGCTGAGATGTGTTACAGCATCTGGAAGTTATAAAACCATAACACACTTTCACTTCCTATGGGAGCCAACAAAGCACTCTCTGGCACAGACATTTAGTCTCCAGCTGCAATCAGAACTGTAAGATACAGTCTTTAGAGCCTACACCAGGTAATTTAATTTCATTCTATTTTTCAAAGTTAGCTGGGCTGAAATTAACCTGTTCTCTTCTAGTATCATCTGTTAAAACATACATTTAATCAGTTACAATAGAGTCAGGACCCACTGTTGGTACATTTTTAACAAAAGCAGCTTTACAAATGCATTTTTCAACACAGGCACCTGTACAAATCAGTTAGATATACAAATGACAATTCTTTACAAAATTCCAGCTAGATGTGCTGGTATATGTTACATCAGCTGTCCTACTTATCCTGGCACAGCTGGCAATACCTCACATCATCATGCAGGGTTATCAAAAGACAGTGAAACTATGTTCTCAGGAAACAGCCTCACCTGGACATACTGCCTAAAACAAAGCAGAAGGAGTGAAGGCCCACAGCCAGAGAGTGACAGGGTATGGAGACCACCTCTTATGTTGATGTATTACAACAATGTCAAGTTGAAGGATATAACAATGACTTCTTGAGGGAAGAGTCCTTAAAGATAGTCAGACCCTCACTTCTACCATATTTATGTGAAGATTTTATTCCTGAGATGACCATGGACGGTCTTTCCCACTTTAGTGCACCCCCACAGTGCAACATATGTATTCACAGTGACTGATGCCCAAGATGACTATAAATGAAATTAATTTCCTACTGTCGAGTAGGTTGTACCAGACACCCAGATGGGATCTACAAACTTTGAAAAACAGCATGTATAAAAAAAAATCAATGTGCCTAAAAACTACTGAACCTACCCCCCCAACTCCAATGAGACCAGCCCATACCTTTCTCTATCCTATTTCCCAGAGAGGGCCAACAGCAAATCAGAAATGGAGACCCCCCCTCATGGGTAGCAATGATCATGTCTGTGATACTACCAGTATCTCGACAGTGAGGGAGCAAATATTTTGGCCCTAACATCACCTCCTGGATGTTGCGCAAATGGCCAGCATCACTAGAGAAGCCATAAAACCTGCACATTCCCACATCTTCAAGCTTAAAGGCTAAATACCAACTCCACCCACATTATTTTGCATTCTTACTCACCCTATGAAAGACTTCAATGGACAAACTCATACCACCACCACCTCATGGGAAAGGCATACCCGTCCTCCCCGTGTTATACAAGCTTTGCAAATTCAGATGAGAGAAGAGAGATTCTGGGATCAGTGGATTCAGAGAAGTCCCCTGAAAAACTATCATGTAAAGTGTAGTATTAAGTACTACAACACCTGCTACTGCCAACAGACCCAGATTCTTGAGAAAAAGGTCTGCTAATGTGGGTTGAAGTGATTAATGTTGATCTACTGCACTCTTTTGGGCATGTAATTTGTCCTGTTGCAAAGACAACCAAAACATGGCAGCATCTAGAGGCATCCAATGAAAGGCAAATGTCTGGGTGGTTCCAAGTGGGCCTTCACAAGGTAAATGAAGTCAGAGCAGTGACTCCCTGTGATGAACAGCAGCTTCCATGAAAACACAACTGATGAGCCAATTAAGGAAAATTCTGGGGTCTCTGGAATCTCTGTTGAGCTGCTACAACAGAAACACACCTGGTAAACACACTGGCAGCAGAGGCAAGATCAAACAGTACAACAAGAACAAACAGGGTCTGGCTCTGACCCATATATGCAAGTACCTTCCACACTTCCTGGACATTTATACATTATGGCAGACATCCTGGAAGTCCAAACCGTCCACCCTACATCTTTTGACATGCATGGAAAGAATGATTGCACTGTCATCATACACAAGGCTTATTCTGGGACACAGGAATTTAAACCACTCGGATCCAGTACTGGCCAGAAGTTCTTTGTTTTCTATGGCACTAAATAATTTCAAATAATGGCTCAAGACAATTTGGTTAGGTGGCACCTCCATATGGCTCTTTTTAAGACGCTTATTCACTTCTTCCCTGCTATGTGCTTTTTCAATGTTCAAAAGGCTTCTGACGATGTACAGTGCCTATCCATGGGCTACTGGCTCTCACCATTTGTATCCAAACAGAGCTACCGGGTATAAAACCTTTTTCAGAAATAACAGCTGATGCACTCTTGCGTACCTATCCAAGTCTGGTACTGACAGTCCCCCTTATCTCTTTTGGGATGGTCAGTTTGTCCAAGGATAGGCATGGTGGAAGATTACCACAAAAGAAATACTTCATCCAGTTCATAATCTTTAATGATTAAGTACAGTATATGGGACAGAACGTGCCACTATAACACTTCATTTTTTTTATTTATGTCCAAGTTTAAACAGTCATATTTCTGTAAGTTACTATTTTAAGAAGACCCTGTTAAAATGAAAGCTCTTTAGATTCCTCAAAAGTGGACACTGTCCATATCCCTAAACATCTTAACCAGTCCCGAATGCACAGAAGATCAACAGTCTCAGGGGCTAAAAGATGAAGTCCTTTACGTATAATTACTGCCTGTGTTTTGTCCAATGTATTTTAGAGCTTAAGAGAGACCTAAATTCCTGTATCAATTTAAATACAAGTCTGATATCTCTAACAGGTTTTAATACTTTAAGCAAGATCCCATCTGCATATAATGACAATTTTAACTCCATGTAGGTCCACTGAAAACCTGCTAGTATAGATGGTCTATTTTTTAATATTAATGGTTCCAAATACATCACAAAAAGAAGGGACAGGAAGGGACAAGCCTTGCCAATTTCCTCTAGTAAGAAGAAGCCTTTAGTACTTATAGGCGTCATAAGTCATACGTATGCTCACTGTGCAAGGCATAGGTCATAAAGGTGAGGTATGGACCGAAACACTCAGAATTGGAAAAGCCCCAGGCAGAACAGAATGCTGCTAGGGACAAGGAAAAACGTACATCCAAAAGGAGAAAAATGGGGAAGAGACCCTTCGTTTGGATGGCAAGGAAGTGTAAGCCTAGAGCAGACAGGACAGGAAGGAGGGAGTGAATACTGCAACAGTGAAGAGAAGGATATCTACGGTTAAGATTTTCACAACTGTACTACTATGTTCTTCCATATCATTGCTGCAGTATTCATAACCTAAGGGAGAACATAAAAACTCAAGAGGAAGCCTGGTATGATGATGGCACAAAACAGCCAATCAGAAACCCATGCAGGATGATCCTGGAAAAACCAGCACTGGCTCTGGAAATAACATCCAACTTGTAATGCTTAGTGAAAGTATGAATAGAGACCCACGTAGCTGCCTCAAGGATGGAATAGGTATCCAGTCCCTTGAAAAAAGCACCAGATGGTAGAATCAGCATTTACTGACAACGAAAGACATTTACCATAAAAGGAACAAAAAAAATGGCCTTAGAAATCCAGGAAGAGATGGTTTGATTAGAAATGGCCAAACCCAAAGACTTGGGTGAAAGGAAACAAAAAGCTACTCAGATTAGTGAATAACTTAAGTTTTATCCAAATAATATCGGATCTCTATATGCAAATCCATAGTGTGAAGAAGGCTTCTCACTAGCTGACTGCACAGAAGGAACAAAGGAAGGCAGATGAATAAAATGATTAAGGGACAACTCATTGACCATCTTGGGCATAAAAAGGGTTAGTATGAAGAAACACCTTGTCTCTGTGGAAAACTAAGAAAGGAAGAACAGTCATGACAGCCTGAATTTCAGACACACACTTGTTCAAAATGAGGGCCAAAAGAATAGTCTTTCAAGTACAATGTTGTAAGGAAGCTGAAGCAGCAGGCTCAAAATGAGACTGGGTCAATTTTTCAAGAACAAACCGGAGGTCCCAGGAAGGCAGAAAAGGCTTCCTGGGAGGACTGATAAAAAGGGTGCCTTTCAGAAATTGCTTGACCTCAAATCTAAGAGCCAGAGGAAGAGACAAGGGCAGACAATCTAAAGTTACTAACAGGTGAGCTTTAACTGAAGCATACTCTAATCCAGCATGGAGCAGATCACACAAATAAGACAGAACCAGAGGAACCTCCGCAGATAGGGGATCCTGATGGTGAGAGAGGCATCAGACAGAAAATCTTTTCCATTTTGAGAAATATTTCCTAGTAGTGAATTTACTGGCCTCCTGCAGGATCTGAAACACATCCTCAGAAAAGAGGTGCCTAAAAGGGATCAAAACCCTATTACCCACAGCATCGGTTGAAGACTGGACAAGTGAGGATGGATAAGATACCCCTCTGCTTGTGTGAGGAGGTCCAACCAGTGAGTTAACTTGTGGTGATTGACCCTGTCCAAGTAAGAAAGAAGAGGGAACCAATTCTGTCTGGGCCAGAAGGGAGTCACTTGCAAGATTTTGAGAGAGTTCTGTCTGATCTTGTGCAAGACTTATGGCAAAAGAGGGAGGGGAAGGGAAAAAGCATCCTCTTCCAAGAAAAAGACAGGATATCAACTTCCCAAGCCACAAGATTTGGGACACTGGAAAAGAAAAGAGGAAGTTGTCTGTTCAGAGGGGAGGGAAAAAGATCTACTTGAGGAATATTCCACCAATGGACAATGCCCAAGAACACATCTCTGTGAAGCAAACATCCGTGAGCTTCAGTGCTGGACCTGCTCAAAGTTGGCCTGTATATTGTGCTCTGAGGAAATGTAAACAGCATTAAGAGTCTCTTGATACTGGTTGGCTAGATCCCAGACATGAAGTGCTAGTCTGCAAAGAAGCTATGACCTAGTACCCCCTTGGATGTTGACATAACTACATCACTGTAGAATTGTCTGTGAAAATCTTGAGGGGATCCGGGATGAAAAAGGGAACAAAAAGCCTGAAGAGCTAGAAGCAGTGCCCTCATCTCCTTTATACTGATATGGTTCGACCTCATGGGCTATCTCCAGGCAATGGTTTACACAGACAACCCTCTAGTACTACCACCTAGGAACACAATATGTGAGAGATGCAAATCACATTAAGAACCTAGAATCCTTGCTGTCTCAATCACAAGCCAGTACATCTGGCACTGAGAAAGTTGTCTGCACAAACATTATGAACACCACACCTCTACCACCACCCACATCTGTACAACACATTCCTACATATGCGGGGGGTTCTCAACAAAAACATACCTAAACAATAGAGCCCTCCAAAGAAAAAAAATACACACATGCACATCACAACCCACAGCACCAAGCATCACACATAGTACACATCTGTCTCTCGCAACCTCTAAGGACCAACCACAATTCCAACATGCTAGTCATGGGGGAGACTCTCGTGAGACACACAGATGTGCCCCTCACCAGGCTAGACAAGGAGAAAGACACAGTAAGTTGCTTGTCAGGTTCTAGAATCCACCATATCATGCACGCACTTGAGTCTCTTAACAACAGGTACTGTTATGACTCTGTCATAGTCCATGTTGGTGTGAATGACATGAAACGTACCTTTCTGGACTACATGAAGAGAGACATGATTGAGCTTGTTGAATGTGTGTCCCAGGCAGGTATGTCCCTAGCCTTAAGCAGCATCCTACCATCACTCAGAATGATACCTCAATACAAACAGAAAATGACTAACAATTGGCTTAGTTTCTGGCATCATTCCAAGGGGATCCAGTACCGGACAGCCTGGAAGGACATGATGAGAGACCATGAAGCTCTGCCAGAGATGGCCTTCATCTGTCTCCCTTGGGCTCCAGGCTTCTGACAAATGCTCTTGCAACCCCCATAGTGCTTTTTTAGGCAAAGTCATGAGCCCAATATTACCAACATGAAAAATTCTTAAACAAAATTTAAAGGACATGCTGCTAAACGCTAAGAGTCTTGGCATGAAACTGCATTAATTGCAAGCATTCCTTGCCCTGGATGATGCTGTCATTTGTGCAGTCACTGAAACCTGGTTCACAGCTGTGGGGAGCACCCCAACTTTACCAGGTTATTCATCCTACCATACTTTCAGTCCCCAAACGAAGGGCTACAAAGCAAAGGAGGTGCAGTTTCAACATTTATCAGAGACATACACACCTCCAGGCTGGTCAAATGGTATAACGCACAGGAGACACTCCAAGTGCAATTAACTGTTGACAAAACACCTATTCAACTCATAGCTAGCTACAGACCCCCCAAACATGACTCAGGATGCCCAATACACCTATCTGGACTTACTTGAATCCATCAAGATTCAACCCTCTACCATGATTCTGGATGACTAACTACCCAACCATAAAGTGGAAGGCCTATTCTAGCCTAAACATGAATTCCCACAGATTCCTCGACTTTGTCGCATTGGATCAGCTGGTTGGCACCCTACGAGAGGTGAAAACATCCCCGACCTGGTCCTAACCAACACGAGTAGCCACTGTAACACTCCTACAGTGTCATCATCCTTGGTAAGATCCGACCATAAAGCGATCACTTTTGAAGTAACCATCTCCCCCTGGTCAAGGTCAACTGAAAAAAACTTCACTAAAGCTGACTACAATCTCCTCAGAGCAGGTATAAGCAGCTTCACATCCAACATCCCTTCAGTTGGAACTAGCACTAATGTCCAAGCCTACACCAAAAAACTATATGAGCACCTACATAGCTGCATGGACTCAGCAATACCTGACAAGACCAAATCATCTTTCTCAATGAAGAGTAAACCCTGTCTGGTGGACAGCAGCAATAAACAAACTGTACAACTGAAGGAAAAAATAGCTATCCAGGGCCAAGGAGGAGCAGGTGCCAAGTTGGAAGCAATCTCTCCTTTGTCTGAACAAGCAAATAAGATCAATGGTGAAATCTTCTAAGGCTGAGTCCAAATTGGCCACATCCATCAAGGACAATCATACGGCCTTCTTCACACATATGTCCGCAATCTCAAAGGCAACACCCAAATCTGCTCTGAACTGGTGGTCAATAACACCAGATACACAAACACCATAGATATAGCCAACCTGCTGGCAGACAGGTTCAGTGAAAACTTCACCAACCTTTCCCCCACCAAAAGTAAACCAGGACATCCCCAGCACCTGCCCCCCCTCCCCTCATCAGAACAGAGCAGGTCCTTAATGCCCTCTCAAAGGCAAAAATACAGTCTCCATGGGATCCATGGCTGTATCCTACATGAAGTCAGGCATGAGCTCTGTTAGACACTCTACTCAACCAAAGCCTGACCATCTGCTTCATCTCAGCTCAATGGAAGACAGCCACCGTCATCCCTTTTCACAAAGGTGGAGCGTCCACTGACCCACGCAATTATAGGCCCACCAGCCTAATTAGCCTGATCTGCAAGGCCATGGAAAGCAATATCATGGACCTTATAAACAAGGACATTGGCAACCTCTAAACGCTTGACCCCACACAGTTTGGTTTTGTCAAAGGGAGATCATGCCTGTTAAACTTGGTCGACTCCTTTGAAACAGTCACCAAAGCTATGGACAAGGGGAAGACGGTGCACAATGCCTTCCTTGACCTAGCCAAAGCCTTTGACACTATTCCCCACTCGGGCATAATAGATAAACTCTCCCAGCTAGGTATCAACCCATATATTACCAGATGGGTAGCTAACTGGCTCACTGATAGAACCCACTCAGTCAAAGTAGGGGAAGCCACCTCTAGTAGTAGACCCATAACGAGCAGTGTACCCCAAGGATCGGTCTTGGGGCCTGTACTGTTTGGGATATACTTTTCTGAGTTGCAAGCCAAAACCAGTGGTCTGTGGCTGACCAAGTTTGCAGATGACTGTAAACTGGGCACTGTCAAATTCCCCTAGTGATGTGAACATCCTCCAAGACAGCCTTACCCAAACTAATGACTGGTGAAAGAGGCATGGCCTCAAACCGAATGCCAAGAAATGCGTTATCCCCTTTGTGGAAAATGTCATCCCCACTAATTATCACGTTAATTACAATGTACTAAGCATGCTATCAGTCGTGAGGGCCTTGGGCACTCAGGTTAATGGCAACCTGACTTTTGACCACCACGTTGACTCCGTTGTACGAAAGGCTTTCTACATGGCCCTCCTCATAAATAAGGGTATTTCATACAGGAACAAGGAGGTCATAACATCCCAGTACTCCTCCCTCATCAGACCCATTATTGAGCACAATGCCCACTTCGGCATGTACCTTGTCAAGCATATACACCAGTTGGAGAGACCACAGAGATTCCTGACCAGGAAAATCCAGGGACTCAAACACCTATCCCATACAGATAGGGTAAAAGCCCTGTCCCTCTACTCAGTCTCATACAGACTGCTCAGAGGTGACCTGTGTTTGGCATACAAGGCCATTTCAGACCCAGCCTTGATGGAGTTGCTGCCTATCTGTAAGCCAAACTCTACTCGCACAACCCGCATACAAGGCCTTAACCTGGTCTGTGGCATTAACATAACTTGTTGGCGGGATGGATTTGTGTTCCAAAGACTCCCCCCATCTGTGGAATACACTCTCACTCCATGTCAAGCAGCGTATCTCTCAGGCACTCTTTAAGAGGAACCTGAACGACTGAATGGGAAACAAAAAATATACCCCTGGGATCCCACCTGTGTCCCTGCTGGACAGGGGAGACAGGTGCTGACTTTGAAGGAACATGGGCAAAATTCTTGGCTAGGCTTATAAGGGCCTCTGGGACAATAAGCCCAGTACCATCCTGCGAACCTATGAAGAGGTCAGACTCTGAACTTTGAAAGAGATGGAGGAGGCTCCCATTCCCCAGCCGAGGCATCAGTAAAGAGCTCTTGAGTCAGGATGAGAGCTTGGAAAGGACGCTCCAGTTTGACAGAAGGTTGATGAATCTATCACCAAAGCTCGAGCTTAAAACAAGGAAAGGAGGTGACCGGGAAGTCCAGGGGGAGGCAAAGTTGGAGCCAAATTGATTTGATGTACCCCTGTAGCTTCCTCATGCGGAACATTGCCAGATGCAGCATGGGGATGGTAAAAGACTTGAACCAGAGGACCCTTAGAAAGTTCATGGTTGCTACTGAAGCCAGAGGAAGAACAGACTAGAAAAAGGCAGTAAGATATGGGGCCTGTGAGCATATAGAGATGCTGGTATGGGATTGGCATGAAGCCTGCAACCCAGGAAAATATGATCCTTAAGAGATGATTTCTGGAAGTTTAGGGTGTGCCTCAAACACTGCAAATAGTAAACCAGAGATCTTGAAGCACAGCATCAGGGAAAGAAGCCTGAATGAGCATATCATCCAGATAAGGAAAGATCTGTACTCCTTTCATCCTGCAAAATGCAATGATGGGGGCAAGGTACTTAGTGAATACCTTTAGGACAACAGAGAAGCCAGAGGGCAAAGCAGAGAACAAAAATGCAAGGAAGAGAAACGTAAAAATTTCCTTAAAAGGGGTTGGATGGGGATATGAAGGTAGGCATGCTTGAGATCCAGAGACCAGAAAAGCCTGGGGTAGAAGAAAGGGAGAGAGTCTTAATACAATATTCCAAAAGAAGAAATCCTGACAAGGGTATTGAGCTGGAAAAGATTCAGAATTGGTCTCTGAGTGCCCTCCTTTCTTGAAGCAAAAAACATTTTGGGATAAAAAACATTCCCTACCTGGACAGGTTGCAAAGCCTGAATGGTGCCATGGATCAAGGCAGAATGGAGCACCTCTGGGAAAAGAGCAGGTTGATTAAGAGGAGGTTGAGGGATGCATAAAAAGGAAGGAAGGGATTTCCAAACCATGGAATATCCCTTGCGGACAATGGACAGAACCCAAGAGTCTGCTGTGATCTTTAACCAATTTGTAAGGGACAGGGAAAGACAGAGGCATACGGGAACCTGGCTAAGGGAAAGGGGAAGCAAATTTTCAAATGGAACTAGGCTTATCCTGAAAAGTAGGTTTCTGGGAGTTAGGAGTTTGAGTAGACTTAGCAGGAGACGCGTTTAAACCCTTTTCCCCTTAGGCAGAGGACAAGACTGCCTATAAACATAAGCAGCTCTGGAGGGTAATTCCTCTGAAACTTAGGAACAGGAAAAACAAAAATCTGTTTCAACTCCTGCAAGACTTTACCCTGGACAGACTTCAAAAGTTCATCAGCAACAAAAAGACTTATATTATCCAAAGCAGCATCCAATAGTTTGGTCTTAATGTCATCAGGCAAAGCCTGAAGAGACAGCCAAGAATAACAACTCTTAACTGAATCCAAAGGCAGCAGCCCTGGAAGGAGCATTAGCTGCACTTGATAGTGGCAAGCAACTTGAGAGGTAAAGCCCAAAAGGGAAAAGGCGGAAGCCTTATCCCCTTCAGAGTCAGGAAGGTCAGAAATCGCTCTGGAAAACTGAGAAAGGTGGGCCAAAATGTACCTGGTCATATGAATCTGGTAGCTGAAGGCCCAAAAGGATAAATTGGTAACAGTATAAACCGTTTTGCCCTGCCTCTCCATGTCTCCACTACCCTTGTCTGAAAGAAGCAACTTGGTAAAAGGCAACAGCTTGGAGGGTTTGTCAGAAGAGACTGACACTATGGAAGGATCAGGAGAAGGGCATTTACAAAGAACCTTACATTTATCAAGCACCTTGTAAAATCTATCAGGTTTCTTTTGAGCAAGGGGCTGAGAATCAGGGGCCACAGAAACTGCTGAAAAGGTATCCAAGGAGGGCAGCCAGAACAGGGGGAGACATCTGATGGCTTAGGACACTCCATATGGAGGAGCTCATAATACCTTTATGAATATCACATACTTCAGAACAATCTCATTTAAAAAAAATTCCATCATGCAGGCAACAGTACATCAAAGGAGAGTTTCTCCAAAGGGAAATCTGGAATATCAGAATCATCATCCAACCCACAGTCCAAGGGGAAGGAGTTTGAAAACAGTAAACCAGAAGAAGAGTCTACTTCACTGGGTGGGTCTCTTAAGAGGCGTGGAAGTCCAAGAGGGGGGCAGGCACAAACACCCATTGAGGAGGCTTTAAAGCCATTAAAGCATTAAACAACCCCTTAGTAAAAAGCCAGTCATTCATGCTGGATTTCCTTAATTACAGGGGAAATGTGCTTGATTTTGTTTCTCTTTTTCTGCTGGACATCCCCATAAAACACCCTAGGAGGGTCGGATCCATGGGAACATTCAACAAGCATAGTAGGAATCTCCTCCCTAAACAAGATCTGCAGAATGCCCCTTGTCCCTCAAATAATCATCAGAGGTTCATCCTCAACATCAAGAGCAGATGTTTGTAAAGCCTCCAAGAATGTGTGAGAAGTTGACTCCATGATGGCCTCCAAGGGAGTCATGGCAGTGGAATCCAAGGCAGCCACCAGACGATCCTACAGGTTCTGAGAAGCCATTAGAGAGAGATATCTGTGGGAGGCTGGGTAGCAGCTGTATCACACCAGAGTTTTTTTTTTTTTGGCCTTTTTTCTTGGCAGACAGGTGACCCTTGGAAAGGGAATACTCTCTCTCAGCACCTTGAGTAAACAGCTTACAATGTTGGTTTTCAGGGTAAATCGTTAAAGTGGAGAGAAAACTATGTAGGGTCTTAGGGACAAAAGCATGTCAGACAAAGTACAGGTGTGCAAAATCTTACCATAACAGAAGATCTCTCTCTTCACTACTACAGTATTCTTCACAGAAGGGACCCAAGGGCAGTCTGGCGGTCAGCCAGTATGGAAAACCCTAAAAAGATCTTGTATGCACTGTATGTCATGTTTATGCTCCCCGCACAGAATGTAGGGCATAAAAGGGATGTACAGACAGAACTATGTGGAACTGAACTGGCTCAGAAGAGAACAGTCACCACAGGACAAAGGAATCCATATACAACCAAAAGGAAAAAAATGCAGAACAAACAAGAGGTGTTGTAGGGAGGGAACAATAACTGCAGCAGTGAGATGGACATCTACTATTACGGTAAGATTTTACACAATTGTACTATGTCCTTCTACATCACTGTTGCAGTTTCTTCATAGAAGGGAGAGTAAAAAAGCTCAAGAAACAGAATGGGAGGTGAAAGGCTGCTCTCTCAACAAACCCACATAAAATGGGTTCAGCAAAACCTGCTCTGCTCTAGATTTCACATCCAACTTATAATACTTTATAAAAGTATGCAGTAAGGCCAAGTAGCAGTGTCATGGATGGAATTGGTGTCCAAACCCTTGAAGAAGTCACCAGAAGAGGCGACAGCCTTAGTGGAATGAGCTCTAACAGAAGTAGACAGAGCTCTGCCATGAAAACAACAAAAGGAAATGGCCTTAGACATCCAGGAGGAGACTGCTTGCTTAGAAACAGCCAAACCCAAATATCTGGGATGAAAGGAAACAAAACGCTGATCAAACTTGCAAATAGTACTAGTTTTATCCAAATAGTATCTGGGCTGTCTGTGCAAATCCAAGCTATGCACAACTCTCTCACTAGAGGACTTGTACAGACTGATTCAGTGATGCATCATTTACTACCTTGGGCCTAAAAAACAAAAGTAAACACAAGGATTAGTATGAAGGAAAACCCTGTCCCGGGGGCGGCATAATGGTCTGGAGCTCAGATAACCTCTGAGCAGAAGTAAGAGCCACCACCAAAACAGTCTTCCAGGTTCAATCCTGCAAAGACGCAGAATTTGCAGGTTCAAAAGGAGCAGAGTCAATTTTTACAAAACATTAAGGTCCCAAGGAGGAGAAACAGGTTTTCTTGGAGGCCTAATATGCAGAACACCTTTAAGAAATTGTTTGACTTCAAAATGAGAAGTCAAAGGAGGATTTAAGGGCAGACTAGCAGAAATGGCTGACAAATGGGTCTTCATATAAATAGGCCAAGTCAGGCTGCAGAAACTCAAACAAATAAGAGAGGACCAGAGGGACTCCCACTGATAAAGGGTCCTGGATAAGAAGAGTTAACTGATAACGGAAAGCCACTTCCCAAGCCTGAAGCAGAATCTTGCAGAAGAGGTAAAATTTGGTCTCTCCCTGCTTGTTGATGTATCATCACTGCACTGTTGTCTGCATACACCTTCAAGGGGCTGGAGGGAATATGAGGTGAAAAGCCTGAAGAGCAAGAATCAGAGTCCCCATCTCTTTGATGTTAACATGGACTGACATCTGATGGGGAGGCCAAAGACCCTGAACCTTCAGGTGACCAAGAGAAACCACCCCACCCCATGTGTGAGGCATCAGTGAACAACTCTTAAGAAGGGACTGGAGGCTGAAAGGGCCAGCCTTAGTTGATAGCGAATTGATTAATCCCCAACTTGAATTCCTTCTTGTGATAGGGAAGGAGAGGTACAGTGAAATTCAGAGGGTGACAATGTTGCAGCCAAACTGGCTTGAGGTACCACTGAAGCTTCTGCATTTGCAGTCTGGCAAGAGGAAGCATTGGAATAGGAAAGGTCATGAATCCCAGGGCCTGAAGAAACTCCCTTGGCTGGCATGGCAGTTAGAGGAGGAAGAGACTGAAAGAAGGCAGTCAACTACAATACCTTTGGAGGTGGAAGAGATGCCAATATTGGCCCTGTCTGAATCCTGCTTCCCAGATATGCAGGACAGACTTTTGGAAGTTTAGAGTAAACCCCAGACTACTGAAGAAGAGACATAGTAAACTGCAGCTCCTGTAAGAAATAACTGGGAGAAGATGGCTGAAGCAACAGGTCATGTAGATAAGGAAAAATCTAAATGTCTTGGGACCTGCATAAAGCAACCACAGGAGCTAGGCATTTTCAGAATACCCTTGGGGCAGTAAAGAAGTCAAACGACAAAGCAGAGAACTAAAAATGAGAGAAAGCCACAGAGAAACGTAAACATTTTCTGAATAAAGGGTGAATAAGGATTTGAATTAAGCATCTTTCATATCCATGGACACTAGAAAAGCCTTGGGTAATAAAAGAGGAAAGAGTTTGAAGAGTAAGCATCTGAAAATAAGGGATCTTGAGAAAGGTGCTGAGCCATGAGAGATCCAAAATAGGTCTCCAAGTGCCCTCTTTCTGAGGAACCAGGAACATCCTAGAATAAAAAAAACCCTCCCACATGGGAAGAGGAGACAGGATGAATGGATCCTTGATTCAACTGAGACCTAGAACCTTCAGGAAATTAGGAAATTGCTCTAAAACAGGTTGAGGAATCCCTGAAAAGAAGGGAGATATTTCTACACCATTAAGTAACCCTGATGGATGACAGAAATAACCCAAGAGTCTGAAGTGATCAGAAGCCAATGTGGAAGACAAAGGAACCTGGTATAAAAGAAGGGTGGAGGAACTGTCAAAGAGAAGCAGGCTTATCAGACAGAGGAGGCTTTTGGGCCATAGTAATTTGAGAAGTCTTAGCAGGGGGGCCTACCTCAAACCCTTCCTACCCCTTAGAGGCCTGGTGGAGTTGCCTGGGAACAAAAACAGGCCCAGACTGATAATTCCTCTGGAACTTGGGAAAAGCAGAGACAAAAATATCTTTAAGGTCCTGAAAGGCTTTGCCTCTTTCTTGAAGACAGAAACATAGCAGCAGTCCCAAAAAGATGTGTATTACCCAAAGGAGCATCCAACAACTTGGCCTTAATGTCCTCAGGTAGAGGCTAGAGACAAAGCCAGGAATAACACCTCATGATGGACCCAAAAGATGCTCTAGAAGAGGCATCAGCAGCATCATAGCTACACTTAACACAGTGGCGAGCCACTTGAGAAGCAGAACCTACAAAAGGGATTTGCCATCAGAATCAGAAAGGAGATAACCTGAAAAGCCTCAGCAATATAGGCCAGAGCATGTCTGGTAAGTAATAGCCCTAAAGGCCAAAGTAGAAGCAGTGTAAACTTTCTTGCCAATCCTCTCCATTGCCCTACTATCCTTAACCTAAGACAAAAGTTTGAAAGAGGGCAAACGTTTAGAAGTCTTGTTGGAAGAGACTCACACAACAGCAGGAACAGCATAAGGACATTTAAATAAAAACAGATCCTATATCTATATGGTTCCTGAGGACTGTATCAGTTTTCTTAGGAGCAGGAGGCTGAGAATCACAAAGCAACCAACAAAGGAGGAACTGATGATGATTTATGAATATCCACCTGAAACAACTTGTATAATTTTCTCTGAATATCAGACACTTGAGAAGAATCTCAATTGAAGAATTCCATCGTCCTAGCAATTGTGCCCCAAAAGGACAAATCTTCTAAAGGAGACTCAGGTCTAACAGACTCCTCTTCATTAAAACTATAAGGCAAAGGCGTCTGTGAAGAATAGGACAAAGACTCCTGACCAGGCACTGAATCCTCATCTGAGGAATCTGGTTCCCTAAGCCATTTTAGAAGGGGTAGAGGTCCAAAGAGGAGTGGGTACTGAAACCCCTAGAGAAGATTTAAGACCAGTGAGGCAGAAAACCAGCCCCGAGTAAACTACTGCCATTCCCTTTGAGGATCCATAGGATGGACCGAAACATGCTTCAGTTTTTGTCTTTTCTTTGAAGAACATCAGCCCTAACAAATACCAGAGGATCCTACTCTTGGCAAGATTTGAAGAGAGAACCCGGGATGTCCTCCCTGACTAACATCTTCAAAATTCCTCTAGGACCCTTTGAGATAAACAACTGCAGTTCTCCTTCAACATCCAGAGCAGATGCCCGCAAAGCTTCAGAGGATGTGCGAAAAGATGGATCAGTGCAGGCCTCCAGCAGGGTCACAGCAAAGGAATCCAACGTAAATGCCAAATGACCTACAGAGCTCTTACCCGCTTCTAGAGGGATGACCAGTAGAGGCTCGACAGCTTAAGAATACGTCTGAGACGTCCTGGTCTTCTTTCTACCTAGTGGGAATATCGTGAGGTTCATGTATTCTGCCATGTTACCCTGGACTGTGGACTATATTACAGAAAGTTGTTGATCTACCTTTAGTTGCCTAAGCCACTCCAGCGCTTTCATGGCTTTTGAGTAATCTGCTTGATAAAATTCTTTTAATGCCATCTGCTGCAATCTTATCATCTATCTCTTGTATCTGCTCATGGTTCACAGAAAATAGCTTTTGCCCCCTTCTGCTTTCCCTGTTCATGTATTCATAAGTACTACTTCAGCAGACTTTTTTAAAATATTCCCAAGACTCTAGAGTAACTTCCAACATGTTTTGGAGCTCATCAACAATTTGTTCCTGAAACCATTTTTAAAACTTCTAGCACCCAACAAAGTATGTGGGGAAACCTCCAATGACAGTGTCTTAAAAAGACAGCTCCCCATCAGGATCACATTAAAATAAGCATGTTCAGAGATAATTATGTGGTTGCTACCTAAACATTCCTAACTAAGTATGTATGTTCCAGAGTGATAAAAATCATGTCAATATTAGACCAATTAAGCCTCAGTGAAAAACAAAAGTATTACCCCCAACAGGACATGCTTAGCTATATCCACTAATATCCACTGACTTAACATTTCAGATCATCTTTCCTTCTTACACAATCTGATTAAGTTTTTGCCATTACTTGCTTCTTGTTGAAAAATGATATTCCAGTCTCCCATAAGTATTAAAACTCCATGTATGAGCGGTATTTCCCATACAATGTCCCATGCTAATCTAATAGCATAGCCTGGAGGAAAGTAAATACATATCAGGGTAATCAACAAGGTGCCAAAAAACCCTGCAAGTGCTAGAAAAATCTACACTCAGTATTTTCTACCCTACCAACCATTTCCCAGACAATTAGTTTTTCAGCAATGCCACTTCCCTATGTCTATCTCCTACAAAATTTGAGCTAGCTTCGACTAAGAAATTTTTCTTCTCTAGCCTAAGATGTTTGGCTGGAGTAAAGCAGGACATGACAATCACGCCCCTCTCTCTCTCTTTAGCATATTCAGTATACCCTATTCTGCTCACTGACTAAATGATTTGGGTATTTTTGTGAAGAAAAAGAAGTGTGTGTTTTTATACTAAGCATACAATACGCAAAGGTCATTAAGAAGGACTGTCGCGACAACGAGCTTGAAGAATTATGTCTATACCAATGTTCTGTGAACATCTTTGAGGAGACCAGTTGAAGGTACTGTCCTGTAATCTACCCCGACCTCCCTCTCAATATCGCGCTAAGGAAGAAAGCGATACCTAAAGTGTAGAACAGCTCAGAACTAAACTATCTACCAACAGCCCAGAACTATACTATCTACCAAACACTTTCATCTACAAGGTCAATATCCTACTAAAATGAAAGCTACTAATGTATTTTACATTGTAAAGTATCCCCTAAACTAGCTTGCGAACTGGGTTTCACACACAGCAGTAAGACGCAAACAACAGTATCTTCTCCTCACTTACTTGGAAAATTAGTGTGAATTCTGAGTAAAACAGAGGAGCTAGTCCCAAACTATAAGCAAAAGTGCAGCTACTATTATGCTTCACTTGTAGAGCCCTGTAGCAAGGAAAAACATCTACTAGTGTATTACCTGGACTTGCTCTGTGTGGAGTGGGATTAACCCCACCCCCTGCCTATGACGAATGCGAGGTATCATAACTCCCTAAGAGCCCGCCATTTTTAGTCATTTACTGCTGTGTTGCAATCTAAGTTTGTAGGCGCATCTCAGGGTATGTAACATCACATAAAACCAATGTATTTATAATTATAAATTACAGCGCATCCTAAAGTGTAATTCTAACAGATGGTTCAGTTATAAATGTGATCTAAGTGTAGCTCTTACAGCTACGACCACACTGTAGAATAATTTAGCTCACAAACTGTATTCAGCGTCTCGCTACCTTCTCACGCAGTTACTCACTCAGAGGTAGCGTGTACCCACTAGTAGCGTCACCTGCTAGGTAAAGGCGCTCTGTGAATTGTTTGTTTTGACTACTTTAAACAGTTATATTTGAATTACTATGTTAAATTGAAAGAGGACACTATCAGCGACTGCTGTGTTTAAGGACATTGATGTGTTTCAGTATTAGGAATAACTAAGCAAAAATAGCGAAGTGTCCTTTGTAACCAAACTGCTCAATTATTAGCGACTGGTCTTTTCAGGGCAATAATGAAGTCTAAAATGTGTTGCATTTATCCTGAATGATAGAGTGAGTCAACTCAAAACGAATGTTTGTTCCATTAACCTGTTGGCTCAGCTTACTAACAGATCTTTATATACTTGTTGGATTGCAATTAAGTTTAAAAGGGAGTTCAATCCCTGCTCTAGGCTCTGTTACATACAAACTGCATTGAAACCTGTACCCTAACTCTACTTTATAGCTTTGCAATTAATAACTCTAAAAGCAAGCTGAATGTTTTCTTTTTATTTGTTCAGGTACTGTCCTGTAATCTACCCCGACCTCCCTCTCAATATCGCGCTAAGGAAGAAAGCGATACCTAAAGTGTAGAACAGCTCAGAACTCAACTATCTACCAACAGCCCAGAACTATACTATCTACCAAACACTTTCATCTACAAGGTCAATATCCTACTAAAATGAAAGCTACTAATGTATTTTACATTGTAAAGTATCCCCTAAACTAGCTTGCGAACTGGGTTTCACACACAGCAGTAAGACGCAAACAACAGTATCTTCTCCTCACTTACTTGGAAAATTAGTGTGAATTCTGAGTAAAACAGAGGAGCTAGTCCCAAACTATAAGCAAAAGTGCAGCTACTATTATGCTTCACTTGTAGAGCCCTGTAGCAAGGAAAAAACATCTACTAGTGTATTACCTGGACTTGCTCTGTGTGGAGTGGGATTAACCCCGCTGCGCTCGGGCTCGCTCCGCGCCCCACCCTGCCCCCGTATCCCACCCGCCCCCAGTACCCCTATATTTATACTTAACTAACCACACCCCTCCTTTATCTCTAGCCACTCAAAACTCTTGGCCCACCTCTTTCACTGCCCCTCCAAGTCCACTAGGCTCACAAATCACACTGCCTCACTCCCCACCCCGCCTCTCCCCCAACCAATACCAAACCACCTACACTAACTATCTTATAACCAATCAAGCAACAGTATGAAGTCCTTAACACCCCATATCACTATACCAGCCCAAAAAACTGTAACTCTCACCCTACCAATTCTTATCACACTATACCTGCTAACTATATACGAGTCCCAGACACACCCAGGTTTTCATTATCCAAAGTACCAAACTAGTACTCCCACATTTCTGATCAACACTAATCACCCTACTCACTACCTAATCAACAAAACACCGCTTACTCACTTCCACTACTCCTATAAACCAAACATAATCTACCCCAAGTCCAAAACATAGATAAACTACTACATAAACTGATGAAGCTAATAATGTATCTTAGAAAAAACATAAATATAGATGGAGACATACATCCAAACCCAGGCCCTCCATCAAATGACAGTGCAAATAAAACATCCTTGTTTCCAAGACCTCCTGACTGCCTTCTTATTTGCCACCTTAATATTAGAAGCCTAAATAATAAAATTCATAATCTACATGCTCTTTTAGCAACTTACCTCCCTGACATTATGTGTCTCACAGAAACCTGGCTCAAACCAGAGACCAAAGATAACGAAATCCTGCCACCTGGCTACAACATATACAGGACCGATCGCCTCAAAAAGAGGTGGTGGTACTGCTGTGCTCTTCAAAAGCACACTCAACGTTACCCTACACCCCACTCAGCCACCGCAAATACCCAACGAGAATTAACAACCCTAAAACTACAACTAAATAAAGAAAAAGTATTAACCTAATCGTAATCTATATTCCCCTGGGAACAACTCTGACACTCTTGAGAACACTCTAAGTTGGCTGACAAATAACTTCCCACAAGAAACCATAATTCTGGGAGATGTCAACATTGACTGGAATCAATGTGTGTCAGAGACAGACCCAACCAATATCAATCTCCATGGCTTCTCACAAAATATTACCACCTCTACTAGAATTGGCAGCAACAAACAAAAGAAAGTATCCTAGACTGGATACTCACTAACCATAAACCGGAACTTATAAATCTGGGACTATTACTAATGAGCTCAGTGATCACCTCATTACTTATATGGTAAAAGCAAAAGTGGTAGCTGCCACCTCCTGTACTCAGGACTGTTAGAAGCACCAAACATTTTGACATCACTAGATTCGAAATGAGCTGCAGTCCTGTAACTGGTCAATCCTAAAACACCTCCCACTAGAAGAAGCTGTAATAAAATTTAACTCCACATTTCTAAACATACTTGACACACATGCCCCCAAACGGTTAATCAAAACAAAAGCTCTCATAGCACCATGGCTATCAAAAGACTCCACAGCCAAAATCAAAGCTAGAAACAAAGCATGGAATAAATGGCGTACTACCAAGACACCCCTAGACCGTACCAACTTCCAAAAACTAAGAAATGACACAAAAAAATCTATCTTAATGGACAAAAAGAACTACTATTTCCAACTACAACATAAAAATCAAAACAACCCCCAAAAGTTTTGGACAGGAATAAACAAACTTCTCCATCCAGGCAGGTCCTCCACCCCCACACCAGCAAACCTAACTATGAAAAACCCAGATGAAGTGGCCACATCCTTTAATACCTTTTTCATCGATGTGATCAAATCCTTAGCCAACCAACAAGTAGCCCCCTGCTCCCTAACCACAAGTCCCACCCAGAAGACCACGCCGTTATTCAACCTACAACCTGTCCCTACTGCATACATCCGATCCTTACTAAGGAAACTAAAGCCAACCACTCTCGCGGCAGACCTACTTCCAGCAGACTTTCTACAAAAAGCTGCGGATGTTATAGCCTATCCCATCTCAATCTTAATTAATCGGACCATAACTGAATCCACAATCCCCTCCATATGGAAAATCTCCCATGTCATCCCCTCCATAAAGGTGGCTCATCCACTGACCTCTCAAACTACAGACCAATAGCCATTTTGTCACCACTGGCAAAAATCATGGAAAAAGTATTCACAAACAACTCATCCACTACCTAACTCAGGAAAACCTGCTAACCAACTCCCAGCATGGCTTCAGGCCCAAACATAGCACTACTACCGCTCTCCTCTCTTTCACAAACACTATCAATCTTAACCGAATGACAAAAATTTTCTTCAGCCCTCTTCTTGGACCTATCAAAAGCTTTTGATATGGTCAACCACAAACTCTTGCATGCAACCCTAAAACTCTCTATCTGGATAACAAAACCCTAGACTGGTTTCATGCCTATCTTTCTGATAGGCAACAAGCTGTGCTCTGGCAAAGCAAGCTCTCCGACCTCATACCCAACACCATAGGAGTCCCCCAAGGTTCCATACTTGGCCCTCTTCTATTTTCCATCTTTATTAATGATCTTAACAAAGTCATCCCAGAGTCTACATGTATTCAATATGCTGATGACTCGACTTTAATTTGCTCAGATAGATCCCCAACTATTCTATTATCCAAAACTCAAGACTGTTTCACTGCAGTTGAGAATTGGTTATCAGAACGCCAACTGATCCTTAATCCAAAAACGAAAATGCTACTCTTCCATCCTACCCATAAAACACCAACTTTTCCCTTTGTGTACAATCCAACAATGGAACCACCATCACCCCGACCCTCATACCAAGCTATTAGGGTTACCATTGACAACAAACTCAGATTTGATGTGCACATCAACCAAACTATCAAAACTGTTAATAAGAAACTGGGGTCCCTTTATAGAATAAAATCTTTTCTGACTCCCACGGCTAAAGTTGCCATTGCTCGCACCCATCTCCTTTCTACCCTCTTGTATGCCTCCCCATACTTACAAATCCCAACAAATCGGATCTATCTAAACTCTCTTGTTGTTATAATCATATTGCAAGATTTGCCACAGGCCTGCCCTACAAAACCCATCACTGTACTAATCTTCAGAACCTAGGTTGGATAGAACTACCAAATCTACTTCTACAGAAGCAACTTATTATTGCTTACAAAATACTCTCTCAACCTGAAAACACTTCCGGCCTGTCTGGAATAATTACCCCTTATACCAACCTAAATAGACTAAGATCATCTCACAGATTACTCGCACAGACAATCAAATCCTGTAACTCAGGAGGTGACTCTCTGTTTTCAAACACAGTGGGTAAAATATGGAACTCTCTTCCACCTAGTCTCACCGAATCAACCTCCCTAAATACTTTCAGAAATGGCCTCTCCCACCACTTCAAATCCCACTGGCTTTGCCAATGTTCTAATCCAGACTAACCCATAGCTCCCCCTCAACCTCCTCAGTGAAATTACTATCCTCCTAGGCCTCAAGCCATCTACTCTCCCCCTGAAACTAACTACTTGTAGGTTTGTTTCTTATAATAATTGTTCACTGTACATCCTAATGTAACTTTTTCTTACCTGTGTATACTAACTATATGATGCTTTGTTTTTCTCTTTATAATTGTTATTGTACATACTAATGTAACTTTTTTCTTCCCTGGGTATTTAGTGCATAACTACAATCGTATGTTAGCTGTCAAACATTGTTGTAACCTACTATGTACTATTGGAACTTTTTGTAACCTACTATGTACTATTGGAGCTTTTCTCCCCGGGCCTCCGCTGAAAATGGACATGTGTCCAGTCGGACTTTCCCGGTCAACAAATGTAAAATAAAATAAATAATAAATAAATTAGTCAGTCCATTAACATTCCAACTTATGTTTAATAAAGACATAGGCTAATGAAGTTCTGCCTGATACAACACTTGTTTCTGAGTAGCCCCTTCCATGAAGACAATCACCAAAAACCAGGAAAAACAGCTGCAAGAAAACACAAGCATCTAACTCCTACCTAGAATTCCAAGCATGGTCAGTTCTAAAATTAAGGCAACAACTTGTAAAAAAAAAAAAAAAAAAAGCAAAAAAATCCAAACAAACTGAAACTGCCATTTATATAAAACTATCTTTTTTTTCTAGTCTTCCACCAAGACACAAGTGCTCTTCAGCAATTGCATTCTGCTTGCTGAGCACACTCAAGCAAATATGCAGTCTGGAGCTACCACTCCACCCATATAGTAGAAGGAATCAGTACTGCAAAGCTAAACAAGGATATACATTTTAAGCCTCAAGAGCAGGAGCGCACTCAAGCAAATCTGCTGTCTGCGGCTACCACTCCACCCATACAGTATAAGAAGGAATCAGTACTGCAAACTGGATATATATTTTGAGTCTCAACAGCAGGGTCAGTCCACACAGGCATTCTACTTGTATGTTTTAGGAGTGTGAAGCTATTACATTAGCAGTGTTTTAGTAGTTCTCAGCATGCTAATAAAACTGACTGTTGTAGCCTTGTGTCCTCCCCCCAAGACAGTGCAGTAATCCTAACTGTCCAATAGACAGTATACATTTAATTCAGATCCCTGTGACTAAATTAACCATCAAGCAGACCTCTCAGTGCTTTCTGCCGAAGTTTGTATCACTTAGAGGCCCACCTGTTTATTTGCATCTCTATACATTCCCTTCACTGCTAATGTATCTCCCTACTCTAATCTGTGCACAAAGTGGTTACTAATCAGCAAGTCAATGTGAAAACACACTTCTTTCGGCTGCTCCAGTTAGGTGTTGCCACAGCAGATCAACTGTTTCCACTTCTTCCTGTCCTCTGCATCTTGCTCTCTCACACCAACCACCTGCATGTCCTCTCTCACCACATCCATAAACCTTATCTTAGGCCTTCCTCTTTTTCTGATACCTGGCAGCTTCATCATTAGCATCATTTTCCCCAATATACTCTGCATCCCTCCTCAGCACATGTCCAAACCAACGTAATCTTGCCTCTCTGGCTTTGTCTCCAAACCTTCCAACCTGGGCTGACCCTCTAATATACTTATTCCTAATCCTGTCCATCCTAGTCATACCCACTGCAAATCTTAACATCTTCAACTCTGCCACGTCAAGCTCTGACTCCTGCCTTTTTGTCAATGCCACTGTCTCCAACCCTTATAACATAACTGGTCTCACTACTCTCTTGTAGACCTTCCCTTTCACTCTTACTGGTACTAGTCTGTCAAAAATCACTCCTGACACTTCTCCACCCACTCCATCCTGCCTGCACACTCTTCACCACCTCTCTTCCACACTTACCACTACTCTGAACTGTTGATCCCAAGTACTTAAAACTCATTCACCTTCACCACCTCTACTCCCTGCATCCTCCTCACCAATGCTCTATCCTCCCTCTCATTCACACACACATATTCTGTCTTAGTCCTGCTGACCTTCAATCCTCTTCTCTCTAGAGCATATCTCCACCACTCCAAGGTCTCCTCCACCTGTTCCCTACTCTCACTACAGATCACAATGTCATCTGCAAACATCATAGTCCACGGGGACTACTGTCTGATCTCATCTGTTAACCTGTCCATCACCATTGCAAATAAGAAAGGGCTCAGAGCTGATCCTTGATGTAATTCCACCTCCACCTTAAACGCATCCGTCACTCCCACCGCAGACCTCACCGCTGTCACACTACCCTCGTACATATCCTGTACCACTCTTACATACTTCTCTGACACTCCCGACTTCCTCATACAATACCACAACTCCTCTCTAGGCACCCTGTCATATGCTTTCTCTAAATCCACAAAGACACAATGCAACTCCTTCTGACCTTCTCTGTACTTCTCCATCAACACTCTCAGAGCAAACATTGCATCTGTAGTGCTCCTTCCTGGCATGAAACCATACTGCTGATCACTTATCACCTCCCTTCTTAACCTAGCTTTCACTACTCTTTCCCATAACTTCAGGCTGTGACTGATCAGTTTAATCCCTCTGTAGTTACTACAGCTCTGCACATCACCATTATTCTTAAAAATCGGTACCAAAACACTTTCTCCATTCCTCAGGCATCCTCTCACTTTCCAGGATTTCATTAAACAATCTAGTTAAAAACTCCACTGCCATTTCACCTAAACACCTCCATGCTTCCACAGGTATGTCATCTGGACCAACAGCCTTTCTGTTCTTCATCCTCTTCATGGCTATCCTTACTTCCTCCTTGCTAATCCACTGCACTTCATGATTCACTATCTGCACATCATCCAGCCTTCTCTCCCTCTCATTCTCTTCATTCATCAACCTCTCAAAGTACTCTTTCCATCTGCTCAACACATTATCCTCACTTGTGAGTACGTTTCCCTCATTATCCTTCATCACCCTTACCTGCTGCACATCTTTACTAGCTCGGTCACTCTGTCTAGCCAATCGGTACAGGTCCTTTTCTCCCTCCTTAGTGTCCAACCTTTTATACAACTCTTCATACGCCTTATCCTTAGCCTTCACCACCTCTCTCTTTGCCATGCACCTCATCTCCTTATACTTGTCTACTTTCTTCATCTCTTTCACAATCCCACTTCTTCGCCAACCTCTTTCTCTGTATACTTTCCTGTACACTTCTTCATTCCACCACCAGGTCTCCTTGTCCTCCTTCCAGATGTCACACCAAGCACCCTTCTAGCCACCTCTCTTACTAGCTCTGCTGTAGTTACCCAGCTATTCAGTAACTCTTCACTGCCACCCAGTACCTGTCTTGACTCTTCCCTGAACATCACCTCACAATTACCCTTTTTCAATTCCCACCATTTGATCCTTGGTGCTGCCCTCACACTCATCCTCCTCTTCTTGATCACCAATGTCATCCTACAAACCACCATCCTATGCTGCCTAACTACACTTTCCCCTGCCACCACTTCACAGTCTCCAATCTCCTTCACACTCCAACCTTAATAAACTTTGCTCTCTCTTCTCTCCTTCACTTTACAGGTAGTTTGAATTACTTACCCCCCTCTGAGGCCTTCACTGATTTCCACTGATTGCCACTCTGGTTTCTTTGCATTCCACCTGGTTCACACCCCTTGTGCTATCTCCCTCCCCAATACTAATTAGAATCCCTCTGAGCATGGAGCCATCTTTAAATTTCTAGGCTCCCACTAGGACACAACTGCTCTTCAGCAATGGCATTCTGCTTGCTGGTAAGCAATTAGACCTCAGGAATTTGTTTAAAGTGTTCAGATTTGTAAAGCAATACTTACTTCTTACTCTTGTTTTGGTGGGCTCTGCCTCGCTCCACTCCGCTCCCCTGCCCCCTAATTCCCTCCCGCCCCCACTACCTCTACATTTATAGTAATCACAGCCATACCCACAGCTTACCCTCACATCACCTCCACCAATCACAGCTCCTCAAGTCATATCACATTATACCACACCAACTTTCTCCACATAAAATACTCCCCATTCCCACTAGGCATTTTTTTACATCACCCACACTACTTTTACCCATCCACATATAGTGCAACCCCTATAATTCCTATTCAGATTCCCCACCTAGAACCTAATTAAATTTTATAACCATGACCATCACACAACTGTCTTCTCATAATTATTTATAACACCACAAGTTATAACACTAGCAATATCCCTCAGTCGGCCTGATTGACAAAGTCTTGGGTCCTACGTCGGTTGCTGTCCCTTCTTCCATGACATCAGGTCGTCAGGGGTATAGAACATGCAGCTGATGCCATTACATCAGTTTTTCTTGCCCCAGATGTCAGGTGCCCCCTCTAATGGGGAGCAAATAAACACAAACACAACTGTATACCTCCAACCAAAAGCAAATACACCAAAAAGGCTTTTAAGCATAGTAAAGGAAAGGAGAGGTATAGTCAGAAAAAACTAGGGGGATGGAGGGAGGGTAGCCAGGACTGCAACAGTGAATACACTCTAACATCTACATTAATGTAAGTATACACAACTGTACTATGTTCTTCATGTTTCACTGTTGCAGTCATTACATTTGGGTAGATTCCCAAAGCTATGGTTGGGAGGAGGAGTTTATACAGCATTAGGACAAGCTATAAGGCACTGCAAGACAGCAGTGTGAAAGCCACCTCTGGATTTAGAGAAAATTGGTAAATGACAGTGCTTGGTGAAAATATGTACAGAACTCCAGGTAGCAGCTTCTAGGATATCCCTGGTAGGAACACCTCTGAGAAAGGCTGCAGAAGTAGATGCAGCCCTGGTGGAGTGAGATCTGATCCCCTGGGGGATAGGTTTTCCATGGTGCTTATTAGCAGAAATGAATGTAATGGCATATCCATTTAGAAATGGTTTGTTTTGAAATATCCTGCCCCTCTGCACCAGCAGCGAATGCTACAAGCAATTGTTCAGATTTTTTTCGAGATTTAGTCCTGTCCAAGTAGAATCATAGTTGTCTATGCACATCCAAGGAATGCAGAATCCGCTCCCCTTTGTTCTGTGGATTGGTGAAGAAGGTTGGCAAATGATTGGACTGATTAAGGGCCACACTGGATATCACCTTGGGCATGAAGGATGGATTGGTCCTGAAAGATACCCTGCCCGCATGAAAGATGATGAAAGGCTTCACTGCTACAAGGGCCTGCAATTCAGATATCCTTCTAGCTGAAGTGATTACTAAAAGGAAGGCTGTTTTCCAAGAAATAAATATTAAGTCTGCAGTAGCAGCTGGCTCGAAAGTTTCTCCAAAACAAAATTAAGGTCCCAGACAGGGGTAGGAGCTCTCCTGGGTGGTCTCATGTTTGTTGCCCCTCTGAGATCCTGCTTGAGCAGAGGATGAGAGAAGAAATGCGGTTCTGTGTTACAGTGAGCTGGAATAGCATGGATTTTAATGGAGGAAAAAGACAGGCCCTTGTGAAGCATCTCAGTTAAGTATTGTAAAATCTGAGGTAAATTGGGCGCTGCTGTGCTCATCCCTAAAGAGTGGTTCCAGGCACAGAATCTTTTCCATTTGTCAACTTAACATTTTCTAGTACTAGGTCTCCTCGCCTCCAAGATGACATCCATCACAGGTTTGCTGAGGGATGGCAAGGGTGAATTTAAGTGATTAGACAGGCTGCAAGGTTCAATGTTGGAAGCTGAGGGTGCAGAATTTGGTTCTCCTGCTGAGACAGCAGGGACGGGGTCTGACGCAGGTGCCATGGAGATATTTGTGACGCATTGTGCAGGAGGGGGTACCAGTGTTGGCGTGGCCAGTCTGGAGCAATCAAAATCATCCTTGGTTTTTCCTGTTTGACTTTTAGCAGAACTTTGGAGAGCAGAGGCAGAGGAGGAAAGGTGTAGACTGATAGGTTTTTCCAGCTGAAGGACAGAGCATCCACTTTCCAGGCTTGTTTGTGGGGAGTCTTTGTGCAAAACTTGTCCAACTGGTAGTTCTGGGGGAGGCAAACAGATTTATGTCTGATCACCCCCATTAGCTTGTCAACATGTTGAAAATCCGTGGTTCCAGTTTCCACTCGTGTGGGTCCATGAGGTTTCTGCTTAGTCCGTCTGCCAGTGTATTCAATTTTCCTGGCAGGAATTGAGCTTGTAGATGCATTTGGTAGCTCAAAACTGTGTTCCACAATGCCATGGCTAGTTTGCAGAGGGGGTAGGAATGTGTACCCCCCTGTTTACATACCACATAACCGTGGTGTTGTCTGTCTTTACCATTAGTTGTCCTGGAAGAATGTACTCCTTGAAGGCTGTCAGAGCATTCTGTACAGCTAACATTTCTTTTTTGATTGATATGTAGATGCATTTGATTTGGGTTCCATTTGCCCTGAATGCACTTCCCTGCCAGGTGAGCCCCCTCATGTATAGTCTGATGCATCTGTAGTCAGGGTTTGGGTGGCAGGGGGAAGTGTGAATGGTAGTCCCTTGATTTGCTGGCAGGCTTCTGCCCACCATAGGAACTCTAGGCATAGGCACGGTATGATAGGAATCATCGTTTCCAGGCTGTCACAATGTTGACTCCATAGACTTTTTAGATACCACTGTAGTTTCCTCATATGCAGTCTTGCAAATGGAATTAAAAGAATGCAGGAGGCCATGAACCCCAAGGCTTGCAGTATTTGTCTTGCAGAGAGCAAGTTTTTTGTGGCCACTTGTTTGAAGTAAATTACCAAACAAATTTGCTTCTCTGTTGTGAGGAAAGCCATCTGGGCAGTTGTATTCAAGCTTCACCCAGGAATGTAATCTGTTGACAGGGTACCAGTTGTGATTTCTTTTCATTTATGGTGTACCTCAGACAAGTTAGAACCCTTTTTACAAACGCCAGATGATTTAGAAGGTATGCCCTGGTTTTCTGCCTGAATTAGACAACCGTCCAGGTATGGGTATGTTTGAATATTTCTTTGCCTGCAAAATGCAATAACTGGAGCCATGCACTTTGTGAATACCCTGGCCGCAGTAGACAAGCCAAAGGGCAGTGCAAAGAACTGATAATGCAAGTAGCCTACTTTGAAGCGTAGGTATCTTCTGCAAGATTCCCTGATTGGGATGTGCAGGTAAACTTCTTTTAAATTTAGAGTTGCCAACCAAGCATCTTTGCCTAGCATAGTAAGTAACTGGTGAAGAGTCAGCATTTTGAATTTTGGAATCTCCAGAAAGGTGTTTAGAGTAGACAGGTCCAGGACTGGACGCCATGATTTGTCTTTTCTGGGTACAAGAAAAAGCCTGGAATAGAAACCTTGTCCCTTTTCCTCTTCTGGTACCAGATGAATAGCCCACATGCTTAAGAGGGAAAGTACTTGTTTTTCAGCCTCTGCTCACTGATTTGGGGGCAGGTCTGGCCACCCGTTTGGTGTTGGCAACATGTGGAAATGAAATTTGTATCCCTGGGACACTATATTTAAAACCCATTTGTCCTGGGTTGCGAGTTCCCAGCTCTTTGCATGAAGAGCAATCTGTCCCCCCAAAGGGTCAATTAAAAGATAAGTGCTTGGTAATTTTAAAAGCAAGTCATTGAGACTGTTTACTATAGGGGGTGTCTTATTTCCAGATTTGGAAGTGGAGGCCCCCCACTGCTTAGTTCTGAGCATCCCTTGGGACTGAAACCTGGGGTTTTTGCTGCGTCTGGGTTTGGCTTGAGTGGATCTGGAAGGAGATGGAAAGTACCAATTCTTAGTAGGCCAGTGCCTACTAAATCTCGGAGCTTGCACTTGTAAGAAACCTTTAACAGTTTTCATAGATTTAGTTTTATTTTCCATCTTTTTTAAAACTTATTCAGCCTTATTGCCAAATAGGCGGTCCTGATTTAAAGGAGCATCCAACAGTTTAGCTTTAACATGATCAGGCAAAGATTGCTCCTCAAGTCAAGCATGCCTTCTAAGCACAGACCCAGTAACAGCAGCCCTGCAGGAGGCCTCTAAAGAACCAAAACCACATTGCAAAGTATGTTTTCCAACTTGTTCAGCAGAATGCATTAAATCCTGTAAATCTTTATTTTCCACACAGTCAGGAATCAACATCATTTTCTGTTTAAGCAGTCCAATAACATGTTGCTGATATTTTAACATATGAAATTGGCAGTTTAAAACTCTGATTGCCAAGGTTGCAGAAGTATAAACCTTTTTACCCCACCTATCCAGCGCCCTGGAGTCTCTATCAAAAGGGGTAGGATTTTTAGCAGTATATGCCTTAATGCCCTTGGGCCCCTGAGAAATAGTCTCTGATTCTGTAACAGGATTTTTGAAAAAGAACTTGTGGGACTCAGGAACCCTGCAGTATCTGTCAGGTTTACTAGGAGCAAGAGGCAGGGAATCAGGGGCCAAACTGGATTCCAAGAAAACATCAATAATGTCTAGTACAGGAGGTATAGCCAAAGACCTATGCTGAGGTAGGAGGAGGAAATCCCCAAGCCTCTTTTTTGATTCAGAAAATTCCTGGCTTTCCCAGTGAAAATGCTCCCTTAAAGTATGTAAATTTTCCCCAAAAGAAAAATCCTCAGGAGGGGAAGCAGAGGGAACAGAATCCTCTGCATCAGAATCCTCATAAGTAGATATGGACAAATCCAGGTCATCAGAAGAGTCATAAGAAACAGAATCCTGATCAGAAGATTCATACTCAAGCTCAGCCCTAGGCCTCTGGGGGGGGGGGGGGTTGACTACCCCTGATTAGAGTTATTAGATCTTCAGCCATTTTTATCGGTTTTTTTTTTTTTTTTTAGGCATAGGGGCCTGAGCGTCGGTTTTTCAGGCATGGATCGAGATTTAGGCCTTAGTAATAAATGAGGTGTTGATTTAATATGCAAGTCTTTAGGCCTGAATACACCCTCAGAAGCCGGTGCCTGCACAGCGGCTCCGGACCCATCCAAGGTAGAGACATCCACAGGTTTCATACTTGAAGTATCTCGCGGCATTACCAGACTCTGAATGGGTCTCAGGAGACACCTGTGAATCATAAGTAGCGGGTATCAGGGGCTGCGAAAGCGCCTCACTGAGTACCGGCAAACTTGGCGGCCTGTCTCTGTCTTTATCCATGTGTTTTTTCAGAATCCCGGTAGTCGGATGGCTAACCAATGACATTTCTGGATAAGTAAACAGAGAACGGAAATATTTAGAGGCAGAAATATACCGACGACGGATAGTGCACTATTAGATAAGGCACAAAACCAACAGCAAGGTACGTCTTGGTCAGGGCCTAGGCAAGGAATACAGTATGAATGAAAATCTTTATGAGGTATTTGCTTTCTACAAGTAATGCAATTATTAACTTTTACTGACATCGGTAAGGAGCAAGAAAAAGTTTCCCCAATGGGGTACTTAGCTTTAAGTTGAAGACTTTGGTTCTGAAACTCGAAAACGAAAATTTCAGGAGTCGGCCGACCGGCACTTGCGAACTGGTTCTGCCTCAGGCAACGCATGGCAAAAAAGACTGATGTAATGGCGTCGGCTGTATGTTTTATACCCCTGACGTCATGGAAGAAGGGACAGCAACCAACACAGGGCCCAAGACTTTGTTAATAAGGTCGAGTGAGGGCAACCTGCCAGCAGATTACCCAAACGTAATGACTGCAACAGTGAAACATGAAGAACATCCATCAAGTAATCTAATAAATCTCCATGGCTACCAGCAGCTAGTCCAAATTCCAACTAGATGTGATAAAAAATCTAAAAAGGAATTCATCCTTGACTGGGTCCTAACAACCACCCCACATTGTACCCCCACGCATCTCACAGACATCTTAAGTGACCACAACATAATACACTTTATACGTAGTAGAACAAGCATATGCAAAAAGTAAAGTTGTGTACCTACCATAAATGTACATGTTCTAGTGTATTCACTGTTGCAGTCATTACACTTGGGTTATCCTGCTGGCAGGTTACCTGCAGTCGGCCTGAATTCCAAAGTCCTGGCCAGGCGCCGGTTGCTGTCGCCTCTTCCCTGACGTCAGTGCGCCAGGGGTATATAAGATGCAGCCCACGCCATTTTCTTCAGTTTTTCTTGCCCCAGATGTCAGGTGCCCGCAAAAGGGTTGGATAAAAACATTGCTTATAAAAAGCATACACTAAAATAAACAATACCTTCATCTACAAGCAAATACACCACATAGGTTGTAAAGAATAGAGATGTACATAAGTCCCAGCAAAGAAAGTGGGGTGGTGGGTGGGTAACCAGGACTGCAACAGTGAATTCACATGAACATCTACATTTATGGTAGGTACACAACTGTACTATGTTCATCATGTTTCACTGTTGCAGTCATTACACTTGGGTTGAATCCCAAAGCTGAGGTTGGCCAGCTGGGTCTAAATAGAATTAGGAGTGGCAATGAGGCCCTGCAGAACTGCAGTGGCAAAGCCTGCTCTGGATTTAGACTAAAGAGGTAAGTGGTAGTGCTTGGTAAAAAGTGTGCACTGAACTCCAAGTTCCAGTCTCCAAAATTTCCTTGGTTGGTACTCCTCTGAGAAAGGCTGCTGATGTGACTGCAGCCCTGGTCGAATGTGGCCTAATGTCCTTAGACACTGATTTGCCATGCTGTGCATAGCAGAAACAAATGCAGTGTCCTATCCATTTTGAAATAGTCTGCTTTGAGATGGCCTTTCCTTGTGATCCTGCAGCATATGCCACAAAAAGTTGCTCAGTCTTTCTGAAAGCATTAGTTTTGTCCAAGTAGAAGCGTAGCTGCCTATGTATGTCCAAAGAATGCAGAAGTCTCTCCCCTTTATTCTGGGGATTTGGATAAAAAGTAGGCAAATGAATGGTTTGGTTAGGAGCCACACTGGGTACTACCTTTGGCATAAATGTTGGGTTTGTCCTTAGAGAAACCCTGTCTGGATGGAAAATGATAAAAGGTTCCACTGCCATTAATGCCTGTAACTCTGAGACTCTTCTTGCTGAAGTTATTGCTAGGAGCAGAGCTGTTTTCCATGATAAGAATTTTATCTCAGCTGTAATGGCTGGCTCAATAGGAGGCAGTGTGAGCTTTTCCAAGACAAAATTTGAGGTCCCATGTAGGTATCGGTGCTCTCCTTGGGGTCTTATGTTTTTGGCCCCTCTGAGGTACTGCCTTAGCAGTGGATGTGAAAAAATAGGAGGTTCCATATTGTAATGAGCTGAAATGGCAGAGGCATGGATCTTTATTGATGAGAAAGATAGGCCTTTGCCCGGCATCTCAGTTTGGTATTGCAAAATCTGAGGAATATCTGGAACAAGCGGTTCAATTCCTTGTGCCTGATTCCAAGCAGAGAATCTCTTCCATTTTTCTGCATAAGATTTTCTGGTGCTGGGCCTCCTGGCTTCCAAAATGACATCCATAACTGCTTTAGAGAGAGGTGTGTTCTGAGTGGTTATATTATTTGCCATGAAGACAGATTTAAGGTTCTGAGTTGGCTGTGCAGGATCTGATTGTTTTGTTGGGTCAGAAGATGAGGAATTTGAGGTAAAGTCCAGGCTGGGCCTTGAGACAAGCTCTTTAAGGATTGGGTACCAGTGCTGGTGTGGCCATTCTGGGGCCATCAGAATAATTTTTGGCTTCTCTTGTCTGACCTTTAGGAGTACCTTGGAGAGGAGAGGCAGTGGAGAAAAGGCATAAACTGTCAGGGTTTTCCAGCTGAATAATAGAGCATCCACCTTCCATGCTTGCGTGTGATAAGTCCTTGTGCAGAATCTCTGTAGTTGGCAGTTGTGAGGGGAGGCAAATAGATCTATGTCTGGGCATCCCCATTTCCTTATCATGCTGAAGACTTGTGGATCTAGTTTCCACTCATGAGGGTCCATGAGGTTTCTGCTTAGTTCGTCTGCCAGAGTATTTATCTTTCCTGGCAGGAATTGTGCCTGCAGACTGTACTTGATAGGTCAATGCTGTGTTCCACACAGTCATGACCTCCCTGCAGAGGGGGTAGGAATGTGTGCCCCCTTGCTTGTTTATGTACCACACGACTGTAGTATTGTCTGTCTTTAGCAATAACTGTCCTGGATGAAGTAGATCCTTGAAGGCTGTCAGGGCATTCTGTACAGCTGGCACCTCTTTTTGATTGACATGAAGATGCATTTGGCTTGCGGGCCACGTG
This sequence comes from Protopterus annectens, assembly GCF_019279795.1. Classification (NCBI taxonomy): domain Eukaryota; kingdom Metazoa; phylum Chordata; order Ceratodontiformes; family Protopteridae; genus Protopterus; species Protopterus annectens. The sequence goes on from NC_056750.1 coordinate 92,556,781, forward strand.
CCCTGAACACATTTTCCCATGTGTCTCTCCCAGGCATAATCCGATGCATCTGTGTTTAGTGTCTGCCTGGCTGTGGGTAAAGTGAATGGCTGTCCCTTGCTGTGGTGACAGGCCAGTGCCCACCATCGAAACTCTTGTTGCAGGCAGAGAATGAGAGCAATTATTGCTTCCAGGCTGTGGCAATGTTGAGTCCAAACACTTTTTAGATACCACTGTAGCTTCCTCATATGCAGTCTTGCATACGGAATTAGCAGGATGCCATGAAGCCCAAAGCCTGCAGAATTTTTCTTGCAGGTAACTGGGTCTTTGTTGCCATCATTTGGAAGTAATGAGTCAGTTGCCTTTGTTTGTCTGGCGTGAGATAAGCCATCTGGGCAGTTGTATTTAAGCTTGCACCCAGGAATACTATCTCTTGAGAGGGCACCAGTTTTGATTTCTTTTCGTTTACTGTGTACCCTAGGCAGATTAGTAATCTTTTTACAAACGCCATATGCTTTAGTAGAATGTCCTTGCTCTCTGCTTGAATAAGGCAGTCGTCCAAGTAGGGATATATTTGAATTCCTTTTTGTCTGCAAAATGCAATTACTGGTGCCAGGCATTTTGTGAAGACCCTGGGCGCAGTAGATAAGCCAAAGGGCAGTGCAGAGAATTGGTAGTGCATTGAGTCAGCTATGAATCTGAGGTATCTTCTGCAAGATTGTCTGATTGGGACATGCAGGTATGCCTCTTTGAGGTCCAAAGTAACGAGCCAAGCCTTCTTGCCCAGCATTAGTAGAAGTTGCTGCAGTGTCAACATTTTGAATTTTGGAACGTCCAGAAAAGTATTTAGAGTAGACAGGTCCAGTACTGGTCTCCACGCCTTGTCCTTTCTGGGTACCAAGAAAAGTCTTGAGTAAAATCCTTGCCCCTGCTCTTGCTGTGGTACTCTTTGAATAGCCCCTCATGTCCATGAGAGATGAAATTTGCTTTTGTGCCTCTTCCCATTGATTGTGTGGCAGGTCTGGCATACCTTTTGCCCTTGGGAGGGTGTGAAAGTGGAACTTGTAGCCCTGAGAAACAATATTCAGTACCCATTTGTCCTGGGTGATCGTGTGCCAATTTTGTGAGAAAAGTCCTAGTTTTCCCCCTAAGGGTGCTGCCAAAAGGTAAGTGCCTCGCATTGGTAGTGGAAAGTCATTGGGACTGTTTCCTATATGGTTGTGATTTGTCTTCTCCGCCCTTGGAGGCTGAAGCACCCCACTGTTTAGGCCTGTATGAGCCTTGGGGCTGAGATCTGCCTCTAGGGCGTCTGTATCTGCCTCTCTGTGGCCGGACACTGGAAAGGACCAAGTTTTAGAAGGCCAGTTCCTGCTAAATCTGGGTGGCTGAACCTGTAAGAAATCCTTTACTGTCTGCATTGATTTCGCTTTGTCCTCCATTTTCTTTAACACCTCTTCTGCCTTAACACCAAAGAAAGTATCATGCTGTAATGGAGCATCCAATAATTTTGCTTAAATATGATCAGGCAAATTCTGTTCCTTTAACCAAGCATGCCTTCGAATGGCAAAGCCTGTAACTACGGCCCTGCAAGAAGCCTCTAGTGAATCAAAACCACATTGCAAAGTATGCTTTCCCACTTGTTTAGCTGCATGCAATAAATGCTGCATTTCCTTGTTTTCAGGACATTCAGAGTTTGTCAGCATTTTCTGTTTTAGCAGAGACATTAGGTAATGCTGATATTTAAGCATGTGAAACTGTCAGTTTAAAGCCCTTAAAGCTAAAGTAGCAGAGGTGTAAACTTTTTCCCCCATCTGTCCAGTGCTCTAGAATCCCTAGCAGAGGGAACAGGGTTTTTTGCAGTGGAAGTCTTGACCCTTTTGGGACCCTGAGATATAGTTTCTGGGTCAGCAGCAGGGTTTTTAAAAATAAATTTATGTGAATCTGGAACCCTGTAGTACCTAATCTGGCATAACTGGTGCAGGGGGCAAAGTATCAGGAGACAGACTGGACTCAGAAAATACATCATCTACAATGTCTAGCACAGGAGGAATAGCAAGAGGTCTGTGTTGAGGCAATAAAATAAAGTCTCTGAGCCTTTTCTTGGATTCTGAATAATCTTAGCTCTCCCAGTGGAAATGCTCCCTCATGGTGTTCAGGGTTTCCCCAAAAGAGTAGTCCTCAGGAGGAGAGGCTGAAGGGATAGATTTTTCAGCATCAGAATCCTCATAGGGAAGAAGAGAATATCCCTGTTCTGAAGAGGAATCAGAAGAAATAGAAACCTGATCAGAGGAATCGGTCAGCATCTTTCCTAGGCCTTTTATCAGGAGGGGGATGGGAACCCCTGATCAAAGTAATTAGGTCCTCTGCCATTTTAAGCATCTGTTTCTTAAGCATGGATGACTGTCCAGGAGAATGCTGTACTTGTTTCTTTGTCTTTAAAGGTGTTTTAGACTTTGCTTTGGCTGCTGAAGTGTTCTTGATAGTAAGCTGTGTAGGTCTGAAAACACCCTCAGAAGCCGATGCCTGCTCAGCGGCTCTGGACCCATCTGAGGGAATAGTTTCCATAGGCCCAATACCTTGAGTTTCCAGAGGCCTAGTTGTCTCCACGTGGGAGTGGGAGTCGGAGGCGGCCTGTGGGGCTCTGAGGTAGCGGGTGTCAGGGGCTGAGAAAGCACCTCACTGAGAACCGGCAAACCGGCGACTGGCCTAGAAGAGGCTTCGTCGTTGGTTTTGGACATTGGATGACTGGCCTTTTCTTTTTCCTTGCGCTTTTTATGCACTCTGGTCGTCGGTTGTTCCAAAGGCATTATATAGTTAAACCTTCGGCGAAAGTAATGTAAAGCAAAATCGAACAGACGCTTAATAGTGCGTTGGTTAAATCTAGCAGAAAACCGACAACTAGCAACGTCGTGGTCAGGGCCTAGGCAAGGAATACAGTAAGAATGAAAATCCTTATGAGGTATTTGCTTCCCACAAGAAATACAATTGTTAACTTTTACTGACATTGGTCTGGAGCAAGAAAAAGTTTCCCCAACGGGGTACTTAGCTTTATTGAAGACTTCGGATCTGAAATTCAATTTGAAAATCTCAGGAGTCGGCCGACTGGCACTTGCGAACTGCTTTTGCTTCGGGCACCGCGCAGCAAGAAGGACTGGAGAAAATGGCGTCGGCTGCATCTTATATACCCCTGGCACACTGACGTCAGGGAAGAGGCGACAGCAACCAACGCCGGACCAGGACTTTGGAATTCAGGCCGACTGCGGGTAGCCTGCCAGCAGAATAACCCAAGTGTAAGGACTGCAACAGTGAAACACGATGAACATCCACTATCTATATATCCACTAGAAACACAAAAAAATTCTCTCCTGAGGTCCTCAACACTTTAACTGTGACTGGACCCCCCTAAAAATCTTCCCACTTGACCAGGCTGTAGCATATTTCAACAAAACATTTCTACAACACCTAGACACTGTCGCTCCATTGTACAAAATCAAGGTTAGAACCCTCTACAAACCCCTGGCTCAGTAAAGAAACCAAACAAATCCTCAAGTCTAGAGACACTGCCTGGCTTTACTATCAAAAAAACACAAAGCCTAAGTACCAAGAACTGCGCAACCATGCAAAAAATGCATTAGGCTGGACAAAAATCCTACTACACAACATTACAAACTAAATACCAACACAACCCCCAAATATTTTGGATAAATGTAAACCAGCTACTAAAACCCACCCAAAAGGCTACCCCAAACCGACCACTCCTGACACTAAAGTTTCCATCGAAACACAATTCAACTCCCACTTTGTGAACTTATTTCTATCCTTAGTATCACAAGACAGTTCCTTCCTCACTATCCCCCCCAACACAAATAAGACTAATACAAGCTTTACCCTCAAAACAGTTTCCACCACTTCAATCAAAAGTATGCTCTCCAAACTAAAAAACTCAACAGCAGTTGACCTACTTCCCAGCTATTTCTTGAAACTCACAGCAGATGCTATTGCTATCCCAATCTCCACTTTCATAAACAGATCAATTGTTGAAAACTGTGTGCCCAAACTCTGAAAAATATCTTATGTTACATCCATACATAAAAGTGGGACCTCCACTGAACTTAACTACAAACCCATTGTTTTACTCTCCCCCCTGGCCAAAATCCTAGAAAAATGCATCCATACCCAGATGCTAAAATATCGCATAGACAGCAACATCCTGTCACCTATTCAGAATGGTTTCAGACCTGCCCATGGTACCACTAAAGCCCTCCTCTGCTTAACAGTTGGAGTTGGGATGGTGGACTAACGGTTAAGGTGTTTGCCTTACAAACACAAGGTGCAGGGTTTGAGTCTCACAAGGGATAATTGGCTAGGCTTACAATGGCTCGCAAGGGCAGTTAGCCTTGTACTAACCTATGAACCTATGAACAGAATCAGTAAACAGTCTCAAAAATGAAGGCCTGCAGGTGTCAACTCTTATTTTGGATATGTCCAATGCATTTGACAGTCTCACACCAAATCCTGTTAAACTAAACCAATATCACCTATCAAATTCCTCTCTTACCTGGTTCCAGAGTTACTTATCTGACAGGTACCAAGCTGTGAAATGGGAAAATTCTCTCTCCTCAGCTGCCCATAACTATAGGAGTCCCACAGGGTTCTATCTCAGGACCACTACTACTCACAATCTTCACAAGTGACCTCCATACCTCCACACAGCATGCATCTATCATTCAGTATGTAGGTGACACTACCTTAATTTGTGCTGCACAAAACATTCTCACCCTCCTGCAAATATCTCAACTAGCATTTTCTGATGTTGAAAACTACCTTATTAAAGCCAACTTACCCTCAATCCAAAGAAAACTCAGCTTATGATTACAATCAGTTCGAACACAAACACTGATAACAGTCAATTCACTACCTACTCCACAAATGCTACTCCAATCACTCCAGTGGCACAAGGCTAAGCTATTGAGAATAACCATAGACTCCCACCTAAAATTTGATAGTCATCTCAACTTAACTATTAAGTACATGCCAGACTGGGATCACTCTACCGTATCAAACCATTTCTTACCAACAACACAAGATCAGCCATTGCTCGCTCCCAACTTCTATCCCCACCCTACTCTATGCATCTCCCATTCTGACTAATCTCAACAAAACTGAACTAAGCAAAATGGAAGCCTGCTATAACAGAATTGCCCGCTTTGCTGCAAATTGCTCATATAGAACTCATCACTGTACTGCCATGAGACAGCTCCACTGACTTGAACTGCCCAACCGCCTAACCTGCAATCAGCTCTGCCTCTGTCATTCGATCTATTACCTCCCCAATAAGTGTCCTGCCCTCAAAAACCTAGTACAACATCACTCAGCCAAAAGGCCTCTTAGATCACCAAGCAAACTACTACTAGAAGTCACCAACTGCTACAATAACTTTGGAGAAGCACTATATAGTAGTTCAGTGGCTAAAAAATGGAACTCTGTCCCCACTGGCATTCAAAACACAACATCCAAAACCTCTTTTAAAGACCTCATCAGGCAACATCTCAAGCAAAGTTGGCAGTGCCCATGATTCTCCCCAGGCTAGTGAAAGTGGATAAGGTACACATACTAAACCTAAAGTACTTGATAATAGTTTTCAATCTTACTCACAAACACTGGCTAATCTACAATGTATGTATTGTACCTGTGTACTATGTATGTATTCTACCTATGTTCCAAATTTCAGCTGTACACCATAAATCTATTAATTACCTTTATTTTAATTTTTTTGTTTGTTCTCTCCACTGCAACTGTTGATGTGCTGCATACCACTGTAAAAACATGTCTTTTGTAATTTGTGTGTATACTGATCATGTCTAAATAACTAAATGTATCTGTAACTTTTCTATGTGGAGCTTTTCTCCCCGGGCCTCTGCTGAACAAAGGGCCTTTTTCGGCCCAGACACCCCTGGTTAACAAATGTAAAATAAAAAATAAATAAAATCTACAAAGTGGAATATCCTTCCAAGGAGGGAATGCTTGCTCCAAATTTGGAACAAAGTCAATGCCTCAACACAGCCAAAAAAAGATGGGCATAAAGACACTTAAATCTGAACACACACCACTCTGCCAGCTAAGGTATGCCTGTTTTTTTTTTTTAATCATCCTTGATATATTGTGAGCCTGTCACATCAAGCATATGGTAGAAGAGAAACCTAGTTGTCTGTCTGTGATAAAACAGATCTGAAAACACTGACTTTGCAGCTGTAGACCCCGTGTGACTCTACATTGGGGGGAGAGAGTACAGTTGTGTAAAATCTTACCATAAAAGTAGTCCTTTTCACTGTTGCAGCATTCATAACACACGGGATCTCCTACCAAGGACAGCCCAACATCTGGTCATTATACCAAACCCCTAACATCCTCCTAGTGTTGTACATTATGTTCATACTACCTGCAAAGGCCTCCATTCTCAGACTTGAGGTGCTTCAGGAAAACTACAGCAACCCCAGGAGAAAGGAGAACATGCACATCCAGAAAGAAAAACAGAAGAGAAGTAAGGCAAGAAGGCAAAGACTCCGTGGCCAGCAAAGTGGTCCCAAAAGAATAAAGACACAAAAGGGGGGGTAGGGAATGAATACTAAAACAGTGAAAAGAAGGATATCTATCTGATCTGTAAAGGATGGGAAGAGGAAGGCAAAGGGGAACCCCTCCTCAAAACCATGAAGGACAGCCCTGGCCAATTCTGGTCTGGCTCTAGAAATGACATCCAACCTGTAATATTTAGTAAAGGTAAGGACAACGGACCAAGTAGCTGCTTCGAGGATGTATCTAGTATCCAAACCTTTGAAGAAAGTGCAAGAAGATACTAATATCCTTGTAGAATTAGCTTGCACTGAAGCAGAAAGCTGTGTCAAGAAAATAACACAAAGAAATGGCCTTAGAAATCCAAGAGGAGTTAATTTGCTTAGAAACTGCCAAACTTGATAGGAAATGAAACAAAAAGCTACTCAGATTTGTAGATAGCATTTGTCTTATGCAAATAATACCTGAGCAGTCCATGTACAGCCTAGGTGTGAAAAACCTTCTAGCTAACAGACTGTGGACAATTAAAAAAAAAAAAGGAAACTGGACAGATTGACTAAAGAGACAACTCATTGACCGCTTTGAGCAAAAAAGGTTAAGTACACAGACACACCCTGTTCCCTATGAAAAACCAAGGAGGAAGGAATCACCATCAGAACCTGAAGTTCAGAAACTCTCTTCTCTCAAGTAAAAGCAACCACAAAACAGTCTTCCAGGTGCAATGTTCCAAAGTAGTAGCTGCAGAAGCAAGCTCAAAATGAGTAGGAGTCAGTTTTTCAAGGACAAAACTACGGTTCCAAGAGGGAGGAATAGGTTTACTTGGTGGGGCCTACTATGAAATATGCCTTTAAGTAATTGTCTGACCTCATAATGAAGGGACAATGGTGGGTTCAAACAGAGAAGCAGAGACTGCTGAGAAATTATCTTTAACAAAAGAATATTCTAGGCCAACGTGGAGCAGTTTACACAAGAAAGAAATGACCAAAGGGACCATCATTGAGAAGGGATCCTGGTGATACTTGAGACATCAAACAGAAAATCTCTTCCATTTAGCCATATAGGACTTTATGGTAGTGGGTTTCCTGGCCTCCTGCAGAACCTTAAGCACTTCCTCAGAAAAGCGTAGTCTAAAAGGGATCAAAACCTTACCACCCAGTGTCAAGTTAAGACTGGACAAGTGAAGGATGACAGACCCCTTGTTTTGAGTGAGATGACCCATCCGGTGAGGTAACTTGTAATGACTGACCCTGGCCAAGTCAAAGAGAAGGGGGAGCCAGGGCCGTCTGCGCCAAATGTCAGTCACCAGCCAAGATTCTGGGGGAGTCCCTTCTGATCTTGAGGGATACAAAGTCCACCAGTGGAACTTGAGTTTGAGATAAATTAGTAAAGGAACTCTAAGGGTAGCAGTGCTGGAGCCAAACCATCTTTAGGCATTACTGAAGCTTCCTCATATGAAACCTGGCAAAGGGAAACATGGGAATGGCAGATGCCATGAAACCCAAGGCTCCAAGAAATTTCCTTGCAGGAATGACAGAAAGGGGAAGTACAGACTGGAAGTAGGTTATCTGAGACAACCTTGGGAGAAGGAAGAAAAGCCAACATTGGAATGGAGTGGATTCTGCAACCCAGAAAAAATGTGATCTTGAGCAGGAGTCATAACTGACTTCTTGAGATGGATGGTTAATCCCAGACTGCACAGAAGGAGCATGAAGTGCAGATCCTGCAGAAGCCTGGATTGAAAGGGAGCCTCAAGAAGCAGGTCACCCAGATATGGGAATGCTTGGATTCCCTGAAGCCTACAAACGTCTGAGACAGGCCAGACATTTGGTGAATACCCTTGGCGTCACAAAGAGCAAAGTAGAGAACTGAAAATGAGAGGAAGAAACAGTAACAAAAACATCCTGAATGGACAGTGAATGGGAATATGAAGATATGCATCTTTTAGGACTCGGGAGATCAGAAAAGCCTGCAGATGTAATAGAGAAAGCAGTGCCTGGAGAGAGAGAGCATCCAAAAACAAGGAATCTTTAGAAACATGTAGAGAAAGAAGAGGTCCAAGACAGGTCTCTGGGAACCAGAAATGTTCTGGAGTTAAGATTCTGCTCTTCTGTGAGATTCTTGAATGGGATGGATGATTCCCTAACCCAACAAATCCTGCAGAACCACAGAAAAATAAGGAAGTTGGTCTGGAGGGGGTTGAAGAAGACCTGGAAGGGGGGAATAACAGTGACGGAAAACAGACAGAACTTAAGAGTCTGAAGTAATCTGCTGTCAGAGAGGGAGAAAAAGCCCGAGAGACCGGGAAAACTGGCCAAAAGGAAAGAAGAAATTATGTCACATGGAGGCAGATTTTTTCCTGTTAAGGGGGGCTTTTGAGTTTTACAAGTCTGGGTGTGTATCAGAAACCACTCCCTTAAGAACCCTCTTCTGTTCAAAAGGCTGATAAGACTGCCTATGAACAAAGGTAGACTTAGAAAAATAGTTTCTCTAAAATTAGGGTATGGGAGAAACAAAGATTTGTTTAAGATCCTGCATAACTTTACCTTTGTCTTGTACAGTCTAACAAATCAGCAGCAGCCATACCAAAGACATTTTGATTGTCCAAAGGAGCACCTAGAAACCTGGCCTTAATATCAAGTAAAGCCTGGAGGCGAAGCAGAGTACCTTGTCATAAATGAACCTGAAGAAGCAGCTCTAAAAATGTATCAGCTACATCATAATTACTTTTGATAAGCATTTTAAATTTATTTGTGGATTTTAGAACCACCTCCTTTAACAACATAGTTCGGGTACTGTGGGGGGTCTCCCAATGGAGTGCACCAAATTTCTCTTTGTGCCAGTTGTCCAGAGACAATTAATAAAAACATGGTTAAGGTCCTTCCACTTGGAGACAACACGAGCATTCAACATTACAACCAACTTAATGTTACAAAAAATGAATTTGATTATGAACCCACTTAAGTCGATAGCGTCCCATATGCAAGTCCAGTGTGTCACCATCTAAACAACGCTCTCTATCAAGATCCTAACATAGTAGTAACCTGCCCTTTCTAGAGCACCATACCCAAATACAAGATATGAGTTTTTCAGCATTAAACATAGAACCAACTGCAGCGATTGATTAAAACAAAAGTTTAGTTCCTGAAGCCCTTAAAGTTAGTGAATATTAAAAGTTATAATGTTGGTAATGTTGAACAATCATAACAAAGGCTGTAAGAGCTGGTGGGCTTTACTTAAATAGCAAGGGTTTCTCCAAGAATTAGAAAAGATTATTATGACTCCTGATGTGTCAGCTTATGCCCTCATCCCTTCAGAGGCTCTGGATTGCTCCTGCTGTTCCTGGAAGAAAGATGCTCTAAGCATGGAAAACATTTAAGTAGTAAGAAAATCTCTTCTAGGTTTCTGTGCTGGATGGCAGGAACCTGATGTTTATCTTTTGATACTCCCAAGTCCTATAAACTCGTGATGGAAGACAAGAATTTTAGTGCATGTTCGGGGATTCAAAAGTCTTTATACCACTTGCAAACATTATTTTGAATTTTGCAAGACAAAGGACTTAAAGTGGATAACTTTTGCCTTCCATTTTGCTTGGACTGGTATGAATACAGTCCACCTCATGGGCTGCGGCACAGTAGTGTGTGTCTAAGAAAAAATCTTCACATGTTCACACATTAGCTTAGTGCCCAGGTTCCATAAATGAGACAAGCACTTTCTCCTTCTTCTGGTAAGCAGCGAAACAAACTATCATCTGAGGTGCAACAGGAATTAGTTCTTCACATATCCCTGGGAGTACAGTGATCTCTCTCAGTTCAAACAACGGTTGATGAAGTCATAAAGGGGACTGCATTCCTTCCTTCTAACTCTCAGGAATACTGCTAAACAGAAGTTAGCCCTTTTAGCCTAGTCCTAAAAATCCAGCAAGGTAGCATCAAGGAGATCAAGTCCACCTTTGGCCTCTGCAACTTCCACTCTCAGTAATTCGTTCTTACTTTCAGGTGACTGAATGTTCACTGACCACATATGTAACTTCTTTCAGCTAAGCATCATTTCCTTTGACACAGTTGTCAAATTTAGTGTTAATTTTATGCACTTTATTGTAGGAGGTCACGAGTATTTCTGGATCATCAGTTTGGCACCCTTCACGAGTCATCCCATTGCCTATTCTTCTGCATGTTTCTTTGATCCAACTGGGTGTTTTTTTCGACTTTTTCATAAAACGAAGACAAAGTCCATATGAATTTTTGCTCGAGCAATCTCAATGAGTTACTTAACAGACTAACTGCATTAACGCTAATGAAACTAGACCCTTGCGTGTCTTAACCAGCTTGTGCCACAACCAGATGTCCACGCTACATGTGCTTGATGAGGCAGAACATCTAGCAAAGAGTGTGACAGTACGAGGCTATGACGGGTTCTGTGCACCTCCTGGTGACTATTTATTTCATACACATGTTCCACATTACATGCTTCAATGTCAGAAAGTGGAGGGAAATACAATCCCTGATTGCGTCAGAGTGGGACTGTCATGCAGCTCCTCAAGGCTGCAAATGACCACCCACATGTAAACTGCTGTCTCCTGAAAACTGCCCAGGACCATTGCCTTTAGGGGCCAAAATCCTGCTGAATACTGGTTCTCCAATGTTTGCGCAAGTTAGAATCCTTAAAGCTTCAGATGACAACAAACAGCTTCTACTTAATGACGCACTAAAAAAAAGCTGTGCTTTTAACTAGGATGACAAGCCTCCTCTTTTGCACAAATACTAAACTCAGTGGTTGCACAACCATGAATAAAAGATAACAGCAAACAAACACTGCATCACTGCCAGCATGTAAATGGAAACCACATTGGCAGAATTGAACCCAGGACTGCCAGATTTACGAAAGGAGAGGCAGGAACAAAAAAGGTCCTTCACACCTAGTGAAGACTAACATAAAAAAGGTCTTTCATATGGAACTGCCAGCTGTTCCACATTAAACAGAAGTGGCTCCGCTTTGATTAGCTTGTATGCAGGCATATAAGCCAATCAAAAATCCCACAGCAGAGACTCTTCTGTTCAATGCAGAACAGAAAATCTTTGTGATTTATGGCTTGGTCATATGCCGATATTTAAGCCAATAGAGCCTCTTCTGTTCAATGTGGAACAGCCCGCTGTTTTCACTGGGATTTTAAGAGGCAGTGCGGGACCCGGGATGGAATTGCTGATCCTGGGACAGTCCCGCTCAAATAGGGATGCCTGGCAACCCTCAATGAACTTGAGCTGCTCACTTTATGCATGATTACAGAAGCCTTGGAAATCAGTTTGTATGATTTGCTATTTTCAGCAGTTTCCTGCTAAGTCTGCTCTATGGCATGTCAGAATAATATCTGATACATGCAAAATCCCTATACAGTTGAAAAAAACATGCTGTGAAGGATGACCTTACAAAGTTACTCTATGCCAGATGAGGGACTCATTGTAGATTTCCATGCAGAAGTTGCATATTTGCTTCAGGACTTCTACCAGTTACTTGACCATATGCATCTGACAATTAATAGTTCTGAAAGAAAAGGTGGCTCTTGTTTAAACCTTCTTTGCCATATCCTCCCAGGTCTCTGCTCTCTATGTTGTTGGGGAGTGCAGTGGGTCCTAGAAAAAACCTACACCCCTCAGAAGCAAGTGATCATTACAGCATCTACTACTGAATTTCTTTAAAGGTATGAAAGGTATTGCCTTGGGGGGGGGGGGGTGAAGCTAACAGTCTAGTTCCAAACATGCTGATAAGAAGACTACAAATAGAGTAGAGTTGTGCAAGTTGACCTTACCATAACAGTAAATGTTCAAATGACCACTGCTGTACTAGCCTTAGCTAAATGGGTTATATATCATGCCATGGATAATAATGGCTATCCAACTTTCAAAGATTCAGGACACCTTCCATGTGCCTGAACTTTCAAACAGCTTGAGATGAGGTGACTAAAAGACAAGTCTGGGCCGGAAGCCCTTCAGAGCTTTCCTGCCAGCTGAATGTGAGACACGGTGAGCCCTGAAAGGACAACACTACACATAAAAAATAAATATCCACACCTTGGCATAAAAACACACCAAATGACAAGGGGGATGGACAGAAAAGGATCAACTAATGCAGCAGCTAACAGTTGAACATCTATTACTATGGCAAGTTCAACTTACATAACTGTACTACCACCATAGCTAACTATATTTAGGAAGAGAAAGAAGGTGGGCCCATGAACCCCTAGAGAATGGTCCTAGCAAAATGTGATCTACACCTAGAGAAGGAATCAAGCTGTTAGTGCTTTGTAAAATTAAGTAGAGAGAACCAAGTAGCAAGTTTTACAATACTTCCAGAATCCAACCCTTTCCAAAAAGCCATAGATGGCGCCAAGACCCTGGTAAAGTGGGGGCCTTCACCCTGCCTGGAATAGATTTGTCATGTTGAGTATAACAAAAGAAAATAGCCTTAGACAACCATTTGGAAACTGTATGTTTTGACACAGGTAGTCCCTTGTTATCTTGACAAGAAATGAGTCATTGATCTGAAGAGCTGAAAGATTTAGTTTTATCAAGACTGTATCCAAGTTGTCTGTGGACATCCAAGGTATGGAATATCCTCTCTACCTCACTTTTAGTTTCAGGAATAAAACTGGGAGATGGGCAGTGTACCGGCCTTGGTACCTTGGTTCTTACACCCAAGCACTCTCTAAGGGGCTAGGAATTGTATGCTGTTGTACCAGAGTACCTTCCACAAGAGCGACTAACTTTACAATAACATTTTAGCTGAAATGTTAAAAACTAAGTTGAAAAAGTACCTGAACTTTGTCAGGTACCTTCTCAACTTAATTTTCAGTGTGGAGTAACAATGTTCACATTTGATTTTTTAAAGAAAATTGAGTTGTTATGCACTCCTTATCTTCTTGTGATCCCAGCAAGCCGGACACATACATGATCAAGACACCTAAATCTATGTTGGGCAACTGAGAAATTAAGACTTTTGAAGGCTAACGACTGCAGTCAAACCACGCATTAAATTTCTTGTAAAAAGACAGCAATTTAGACAAAACGGGACACTGTACACAGAATCTCACTCCAGTAATTTAAAGGACACTGAAGCATTACGACCATTACTTTTCACTGTAGTTTCTATTTTGCTGCGACTGCTTCAGCATCGCAAGTAAAAAAAACTTCAGCTTAAAAAACATCCTGACATTTTGTAATCGGGTATTTCTACTGTTAAAAAAAAAAATGAGACTCTGGGTTACAGTGCAGAACTTAGAGTATCGTGCTTGTTTCCTGTGTATACATGCCACCACCACTCCACTGCCTTGCATGTCAACGATGTGATCCTTGAGAGGCTGAACTCTGCTGCGAATGCTGCAGCCAAAACAGAAATTACCCCTTCGCTAACCATCCAGTGAAAAACTGATCCCCCTTTCCTAAGGAGTGACAAGAAAGGCAAAATGTGTGCATTACTTTTAGGTAAGCCACGGTTTGAGCTTCTACAGAGAATGACTGAATGTTAGGGAAGGAAGCAGGGTAAGAAACTTGGAGGGAGATTTTGCTCATGTGTTGCTACATGGGACCACAACCGTCAGATTTGCTGTCGTGCTTAGGTTTATGCACTTTTTTGTATTAATTTCTTTTGGAAGTGGGGTGTGCAGCCTGAACTTCAGGAACGTATTTTGATGAGGTAGAGAAATAATGGAGACAGATTGCGGTATACTGAAAGGCAAATTCAAAAAAGCAAAAGATGTGAAGTTAGAAGGGTGAGAATAAGGAGAGCAGCGCAGTTCATTAGACCTCATTAGAAACATGAAGGTCTGTGAATACAAAATTAAAATATCACTTATGAGAAAATTTTAATTTACTTCAGAGGCTGCCGTCACACACTGAGGTCTCAGTTAAGTCGTCTTGACTGCTTCCTCTATGTGGAAGTAGTCTAGAGGATAGCTAGCATAGGGAGTAAAGAAAATGTGAAGGGAGGGGTGGTAGTGGTAAAATGGACTGTGAATGGGACTATTGCGTAAAGTGACTGAATTCAGTGCGAGACTCCCAAGGATGTGCAATGTTAGAGGGAAGAGAATATGGCATTCTGTTCCCCATAGACCCTGCTCAGTTCGAAGCTTTAAGTGTGGCCTAATGTGATGGAAATCAGTAAAGTTTAGTGAACTGGAAGTCTAGTACAGATATGTCTTGAGCTATTTATTAGCTTTGGTTTAGGACTGCATCTATGAAGGGTACATATGGAAGAGTCTCTTTTGGGTATCACAGCAGATTAGTTGGTTTTAGTTACAGCTCACAAGTTATTACTTTTTTAAATTGCTACACACTTGCAAAATCTCTCTCTGGAGAGGTTCTAACTGAAACAGTTGACTTAGTACGGTCTCTTTGCTCAAGATATTTGAACCAGTTCTTGTGATAACTTTTTGTCAAGAAGAGCGTACTATATTAGGTTCATAGGTTCATACTAGGCTATCTGCCCCTAGGTCATTTATAAGCCTAGCCAGAGTGTGTTTGGCTTTCGCCACCCATTTTAAATGAATTTTGCTATGCCCTTTTTCGAGGTTAGTATTATGTGCCTCTGTCCAACAGCGAGACAGAAGTGATACCTGGGGTAAACCTACTATCTCCCATCCACTCATCAAGATTCCTCTTGAAGAGAGTTAATGAGGGACTCTGCCTAACCTGGATTGGGATTTTATTCCAGAGTGAAGGGAGCCTCTGGGTTATGAATCTGACCCTCCCAGCATGTCCTATTTATTTCAGTGCTGAGGTTCAAGTCTCTCGAGTGCGTAGCTCGATGGGATTTGGATTTTCTGAGGTGCAGCATGTCCATTAATTCCGGGTTGGACATGGCTTTATACGTCAGGCACAGATCGCCTCTGAGCAGGCGGTATGCCACTGAGTAGAGCTGGAGTTTCTTAGTCTTCCTGCTGTGCCTACAAACATCTGTTTTAATGTTTAGGGGTGATTGTGGGCTTGTTTCACAGTGTGTTGTTTACTTTCTTAATGCACTTTTAAACCAGCCGTATTCATGCATATGATTAGGCTTAAGTTTCAAGTTGCTTTTCTAATTATGTGTCTCCTAGATTTTCTTCCTTTGCTGCACTACTTTCTGCTTTGGTATCAATAGCCAATGTATTCCTTCCCTCTCAAAGTCAAGACCGCTAAATACTAAGTGCATCATTCCCACTGGTATGCAGAATATGTGGTGGCTTATAAAGGAATGGCATCAGATGAAGAGCCTTTTTTGTTTCAGGGAAGTGTTTTTATGAAGATTACAGTGCTGCTGAAGGAACATGTAGGATTATTCCACACGTCAGCTGTTACTGTGAGGGTGGGAGTCTTGGAGAAGTGTTGTGTGTGTCCCCCAGAGACTCCCTCTTTTGTGGAATATACTCCCTCTCCATGTATAGTAGAGTACCCCATTAAACCTTTTTAAGCGCAACATGGATAACTGGATGGGGAACAGAAAATACACCCTTGGGATTCCATCTAAGTCCCTGCTGGACAGTGGCATAGGGTGATGACTTGTCAGAACATGGCCTAAATTCTAGGCTAGGCTTGTAAGGGCCTTAGGGTCAACAGCCTACTAACTTCCTATGATCCTATTATCCTACAACATTTGGCGATAACCAGCTGCATACACAACCGCAAGTAGAATATCAGCATTTTCAACTGCTAGTGCATTTCAATACACATCCTATAATCCTTTGCACACTCGGTAACTGCTACTGTTAACCAGCAGAACCAACTGCGAAACTATTTTGATCATCATAAATGATACTGTACATCATGTCAGATGGCTAATGGTAAGTCGAATTTTAAAACATAGTTGGAGTTCCGTATTAGTTTATATACATATTTACAACTAGTAAATGCTACACTAGTTTTAACATTATAACAGGCTACCACGAAGACAATAAATCTTTGGTTTGACTGAGCAGGCATTTTGAAGAACATCAGCTACTGACCAAGTAGTTGCACTGGGTGTTATGTTGTTTTTTGAATGAAATGCTTATACTTTGTCAGTTTGCAATTGTTTGCAGGAAGATGGTTCCAGTTTGTAGAAATGTTTTCTCTAGCAGCTTTATTTGATGGGAGTCTCTAAAAGGCTAGTGTACCATCATTTTGAGACCTCAGTAATTATGGGAATAGTCTGTGTTAAGTTTATTTTTTGAGAGAAAGGCAGCAACTGTTACATATTAGTTTGTGTGCAGGTTGAGAACAGTAGTACAGATTCTGGCTGCAACTGGAAAACAACTAGCTTTGGTCAAGGCTGGACAATAATGTACAAGCTTTGGTGAGAGATTAATGTATCTGCATATATTGCTGACTGTAGTTTGGATGCTGTGTATGTTTCAAGATGAGTGGAGAGTTATGATGGGGAGAGCATATTCTAGGTGGGTTATATGCACATTTTTGCAAGGTCACTTCAGGCTTGAAGAGTAACAGTTAAAGACTGAATATGCAACTTGACTTTGACCGTGATTTATTCAGTGTGTCACCTGAAGGTTAGAAAAGGATCTAGATCAGCTACTAAATATTTACAGCTAGGTTTCTGACTGCTGAGTTATCTAGAGCTGTGATGAGTAAGAGTGTGCTATCAAACAGCACTGAGGCAGTTTTTGAGAGGTTAATATGGAAACACTTTTTTCCTGAGCCAGTAACACAACTGGGTAAAATCATCTGTATTGCATATTGTGTGATCCATCTAAGCAGACATCATTGGGAACCTCTTACTAAAATAATGTCACAGTGTAACAGCAATATACTGACGGTCTATACTGTATGCTGCTGCTAAGATTTGTTTCCTTATGGTACACTTCAGAGTTTTGCTGAACTTCAGTTGAAATTCAGAGATGGCAGGGCCTGAATTCAGAGATGGTAAGGGTAATCTTAGTTACAGTGATACACCAAAGTCTGCAGATGTAAAAAAAATATATTTTTTTTTAATCTTTGAGCATTGACATATAGGCAAGCTTGAAGGATGTGCACACTTTTTCAGTACGAGTCAGACAAGCTGCACATGATCAAGAGGTAAGGCATTTCACTCTTGACCATAGCAGTATTTGGACTAGAATAATCAACACACGTAAAGAGTCTGGACCAGGGAACAGTGAGGGTAACTTTTTTTATTTCTTTTCTTTTACTTGTGTTAAGCAGATGGCATGCTTTGGTTGTATACAAGTGAAAAGATTGTTTTAGGGGATTGGGTGGTGAATTTGTTCAATAATATACATAATGTTGTGGTTGAAACAGTGTATCTTTACACGCTGGACTTCTAGATGGAAGTGGGTATGTTGGCAGTGGTTTGGTTTGAAGGATAAAATGATGGTAGCTACATTTCAGCATCATGAAATACCTGTCTCCAACACGGTCATGCAATACCAGGCAGAAGGATCTTTTATCGCCGCAGCAATGGTCTCGGGCATTTCCTCGGTTTCGGTATCCGGAGGAAAGTCTATAACTGGCGTCGGAGTAATGTCTGGAATCGGAGTCGTCGGTAATGCGGTGTCTTCGGTTCGGAGCGGTGGAGAGACTGTCTCAGAGGGAACCGGAGCACTAGCGCTATGTTTTGTCGTGGAGTCGGTGGTAGACGCGGGCCGAGGATGTCGGTCCCGGTCTTTTCGCTTTTTGGGACTTTGCGATGTCGGAAGATCCGACGGCATGGTGTAGGCAAATTTATCACCGAAAAAATCTTCAGCGAACTCCGCCCGGCGCCTGAGAGTGCGCTTGTTGAAGCGAGCACAGGCTACACAGGCAGAGACGTCGTGGTCTGGGCCCAGGCAAGGGAGGCAGTAGGAGTGGAAATCCTTATGAGGTATTTGTTTACCACAAAAAAGACAATTATTAACTTTTTCAGTAATTTCTGACATCGGCTGAGGCAAGAAAAGGTCCCCAACGGGGTACATAGCTTTTTTGATGACTTCGGTATCGTAGAATACAGGAGCTGACCGACCGGCACTTGCAAACTGCTTCTGCTTCGGGCACCGCGCGGCAAGAAAGACTGAAGAAAATGGCGTCGGCTGATGCTTATGTACTCCAGCCGCTCTGACGTCGGAGAGAAATGCGACATCAGCCGATGTCGGACCCAGACTTTGGAATCCGGCCGACCGAGGGCTGCCTGAGGCAGGACAACCCACATGTTATGACTGCAGTTGCATTCTTGAAGGACATCATGTTTGGGTGAGAGGAAAGGCTTATTGAGATATGTTACTACTGATTTTAAACTAGTTGCAGCATTGGTCAACCAGATATTTTGGACAATATTTCTACCTTTGTCACTTATACGTCTTATTCTAATCAGAGGGATGGTTCAGTGAGATAAAAGTTATCACTACTTTTGCAGTATTTCTTTCACGGGTCAAACAGATAGTTCAGATATTTCTGACTTAGTTATTTGAGTGTCTGATTCTAATCAGTGGATGGCTCAGTGAATTTTATTACTTGTATACTAATTCTGGCAAGGACCAACCATATATTTTGGACAATATTTCTGGCTAGCAGTTATGTGTAGAACTTATGTGACAGGAAGGGCTCAGTAATAAGCAAATGTTATACAATTTCTATTAAATTACTCTGGTCTTTTCCTGAGAGATGGTAATGACTCAGTTTTGCATTACACCTGCACCAATGTAATGAATGCCTGCTCAACAGGTTATGCGCAATTATCACCTTTGTCTGAGGATGCAGAACCTTGCAGTAATTAAATGCAATTCATTATCACAATATTAATTTACAATATGTGCAGTTAGAGTATATCACTGTGTCATCACTTGGGTAAAACCATCAGCAGCTGCCTCTGTTATTCACATTACTAAAACTGGTTATCACATTGCAAGCACAGGTATGGGACCATATGACTCTGATGATACCAGGTTCACTGGTGAAAGCGCTCAGTCTTTTCCGTCAATTGGAATAAAAATATTGAACTTTCGTGTTTTTGGTGCTCGTGCCTTCCTGCTTACACTGTGGTGGAATTGCTGTATAGAAATTCGTGGTTTGGATCCTGTATTGGTTTTCCTCATTTTGTGTTTAAAACAGGTATGAGACACTCCAGATGCCTTCGAGTGCCACTGATATTTTTCATATTTTGCTGTACAAGTCTGCTAGGAAACTTATCAACATGCTGAGTAAAACCTCACTTTAAGATAGCAAAAGAACTATCTGTATGCTGTACGGACTTCGGTTATGAGAATTATGATATTCTTTTCATATTTTGGTAAATAACTTTGTCAGGGAACATGCCAACATGCTAAGTAGTACCTCATTTTGAAGACAGTATTAGTACTTACAAGATGGTAAATGAAAGTACAGTTGTGTACACTTACCATAAATGTAGATGTTAGAGTGCATTCACTGTTGCAGTCATCACACTTGGGTTATCTGCCTGCAGATAGTCCTCAGTCAGCCCGAATACCCTGGGATTTCTGCATCGGTTGCCGTCACCCATGATGTCAGGTTGTCATGGGTATAAAACATGCAGCCGATGCCATTACATCAGTTTTTTTTGCCCCAGATGTCAGCAGTCCCCAAAACAGGAAGCTATTACTTGGTATGGAACACCTCCAGTAAAAAGTAAACACCCCTGCCATAAAAGATGGCCATAAAGAGGACAGGTAGAAAGGATATAGAAAACCAGGGGGATGGAGGGAGGTAAACCAGAACTGCAACAGTGAATACACTCGAACATCTACATTTATGGTAAGTGTACACAACTGTACTATGTTCTTCGCGTTTCATGGTTGCAGTCATCACACTTGTGTTGATTCCCAAAGCTGAGGAAGGGTGGAGGCAGTCAAGAGGTGTTAGCGCTGACTAGCAGGCCTTGCAAGACTGCTGTAGCAAATCCAGCTCTGGATTTAGAAAAAATAGGTAAGTGGTAATACTTGGTGAAGGTGTGTACAGAACTCCAGGTTTCAGCTTCCAGGATGTCCCTGGTAGGGTGTCCCCTGAGAAATGCTGTAGAGGTTGAAGTAGCGCTAGTGGAATGAGTTCTGATCTCCAGAGGGGTAGGTTTTCCATGGTACTTGTAGCAGAAATGGATGCAGTCCGCTATCCATTTGGAAAAGGTTTGCTTTGAAATGGCCTTGCCCCTGTAGCAAAGCTGACTAGCAGCTGGTCAGATTTTCTGAAAGGCTTAGTCCTCTCAAGGTAGAACCTGAGCTGTCTGTGCACGTCCAAGGAGTGCAGGATCCTTTCCCCTTTATTCTGAGGATTAGTGGAAAAAGGTTGGCAAATGGATGGATTGGTTTACAGCCACACTGGATACCATCTTGGGCATAAAGGAAGGGTTAGTCCTGAGGGAAACCCTGTCAGCACGGAAAATAATGAAGGGCTCCACCGCCATTAGTTCCTGTAACTCGGACACTCTTCTTGCTGAAGTAATAGCTAGACGTAAGGCTGTTTTCCAAGAGAGGAATTTTAACTCTGCTCAAGCAGCAGTTTCAAAGGGCGGGTAAGTGTGAGCTTGTCCAGTACAAAGTTAAGGTCCCAGGTCGAGGTAGGAGCTCTCCTAGGGGGCCTTAAATTGTTAGCTACTCTCAGGAACTGTTTGATGAGAGGGTGAGAAAAGAGAGGAGGCTCAGTATTATAATAAGCTGAGATGGCAGAGGCATGAATCTTAATGGATTAGAAAGATAGGCCTCTGTGGAGCAGCTCTGTTAGGTAATCAAGGATTTGAGGTAAGTTGGGCACAGCTGTGTCCTTTCCCTTGAGACAGACTCCAAGAACAATATCTTTTCACTTTTCAGCATAGGAATTCCTAGTACTAGGCCTTCTGGCCTCAAGGATGACGTCCAGCACTTGTTTACTGAGGGATGCTGGTTTTACATTTAGGGAATAAGCCAGGCTGCAAGGTTTAGGGTTTGCAGCTGTGGATGCAAAATCTGTCCCTCCAGCTGAGACAGCAGGAAAGGTGTGTGATGTAGGTGCCAGGGTGGCACTCCTGTCAGACTGCATAGGAGTGGGTACCAGTGCTGTCGTGGCCAGTCTGGTGCAATAAGGATTGCCCTTGGCCATCCTGTCTGATCATGAGTAGTACTCTTGAGTGGAGGGCAGATGAGGAAAGGCATAAATAGAGAGGTTCCCCCATGTAAAGGTTAGGGCGTCCACCTTCCAGGCTCTGCTGTGAAGATTCCTGGTGCAACATTTGCTCAATTGGTTTTGGGGGGAGGCAAAAAGGTGCACGTCCGGTGTTCCCCACCTCTGGGTTAAAAGTTAGAACGAGTTGGGGTCCAGTATCTACTCGTGAGGGTCCAGTACATTTCTGCTTAAGTCGTCTGCCAGTGAATTTTGCTTACCTGGCAAGAACTGAGCTTGCAGGTGCACTTGGATGCTCAAGGCTGTGTTCCACAGAGCCACAGCTAACCTGCAGAGTGGGTAAGAATGAGTTCCTCCTTGCTTGTTTATGTACCACATAACTGTGGTGTTGTCTGTCTTTATCAGGAGCTGTCCTGGAAGGATACAGTACTTAAAGACTGTCAGAGCATTCTGTACAGCTAGCATCTCTTTTTGATTGATATGCAGGGGAATTTGTTCTGGGCTCCATTTGCCTTGAATGCATTTGCCTGCCATGTGAGCCCCCTCATGCATAGTCTGATGCATCTGTTGTCAGGGTTTGGGCAGTAAGGGGTTGAGTGAAAGGAAGTCCTCTGTTGTGGTTGTATGCTTCTGCCCACCACTGGAACTCTGCCCTGAGACAAGGTATGACAGGAATCACTGTTTTCAGGTCCAGAGAATGTTGATACCAGAGACTTTTTAAGTACCACTGAAGTTTCCCCATATGCAGTCTTGCATATGTAATTAGCAGAATGCATGAGGCCATGAACCCTAGGGCTTGCAGTATTTTCCTTGCAGATAGCTGGGTTTTATTGGCCATTAGTTTGTCAAATGTACCTGCTTTTCTGGAGTGAGGAACGCCATCTGGGAGGTTGTGTTCAAGCTTGCTCCCAGGAATACAATTTGTTGGCTGGGCACCAGTTGTGATTTCTTTTCGTTGATGATGTATCCCAGTGAAGTTAGAAGCCCTTTCACAAATGCCAGGTGCTGAAGTAGCAGTTCCTGACTGTCTGCCTGAATCAGGCAATCGTCCAAGTATGGGTAGATTTGAATATTTCACTGCCTGCAGTATGCAATGGCTGTAGCCAGGTATTTTGTGAATACTCTGAGCGCAGTAGATAAGCCAAAGGGAAGTGCAGAGAACAGATAGTGCATAGAGCCTGCCCTGAAACGTAGATATTTCCTGCAAGACTCCCTTATGGGGATGTGCAGATAAGCTTCTTTTAAGTCTAGGATGAGTAACCAGGCATCCTTGGCTAGCATAGGAAGAAGCTGTTGCAGTGTAAGCATTTTGAATTTTGGGACCACCAGAAAGGTGTTGAGAATAGATAGATCCATGGTAGGGTGCCAAGTGCCCTCTTTTCTGGGCGCCAGCAACAGTCTGGAGTAGAAATCCTGTCCCCTTTGTTCTACTGGAAAATGTTGAACAGCCCTGATATGGAGAAGGGAAAGTACTTGCTTTTGAGCCTCTGCCCACTGGTTTGGAGAAAGGTCTGGCAACCTGCTTGGAGTTGGCAGTGAGTGGAACTAGAATCTGTATCCCTAGGATACAATGTTTAAATCAGTCCTGAGTAATGGACATCCAGTTTTTTGCATGAAGGGCGAGTTTGACTCCTAGGGGCGCAAGTACTTTGGTATGGCTGGGAAGGATAACTGGAAAGTCATTGTGAACTTTTTCCATATGGAGGTGGCTTACCACTCTCTGGTTTTGAGGTGGAAACACTACATTGTTTAGATCTCTGCATACCCTGAGACTGTAGTCTTGGTGGTCTGTTTCCCCTGGGTTTGGACTGAGAAGGCCTGAGAGGGACTGGAAAGTTCCAATTTTTTTAAGGCCAATACCTACTGAATCTAGGTGGCTGCACCTGTAAGAAATCTTTGACGGTTTGCATATATTTAGCTTTTTCTTCCATCTTTTTAAGAACAACTGCTTTTGTGCCAAACAAACGCTCCTGATTTAATGGAGCATCTAGTAATTTTGCTTTGACATGATCAGGCAAGACTTGTTCCTTTAGCCAAGCATGCCTTCTCAGTACAGACCTAGTGACAGCAGCCCTGCAAGACACTTCTAAGGTATCAAACCCATGCTGCAAAGTATGTTTACTAACTTGGTTTGCAGAATGCATTAACTCTTGTAAATCTTTATTTTCTGCATAATCTGGAAGTAACACCATTTTTTGTTTAATTCCATAACATGTTGCTGGTACTTCAACATGTGAAAATGGCAATTCAAAGCCCTGATGGCAAGAGTTGCAGAGGTATATACCTTCTTACCCTATCTGTCTAAAGCTCTAGAATCCCTGTCTGAAGGGTTACAGTTTTTGTCTGTAGTAGCCTTAATGCCTTTAGGTCCCTGGGAAATGGTGTCTGGATCCGCAGTAAAATTCTTAAAATTTGTGAGAGTCAGGTACTCTGTAGTACCGGTCAGGTTTTCTAGGAGCAGGTGGTAAGGTTTCAGGAGTAGGACTGGACTCCAAGAAGACATCATCTGCAATACCCAGGACAGGGGGCATAGCTAGAGGCCTGTGCTGAGGCAAATCTAAAAATTCTCTGAGTCTCTTTTTGGACTGAGGATAGTCCTGGCATTCCCAATGGAAATGCTCTCAAGGTATGCAAGGTTTCACCAAAAGAAAAATCCTCTGGCAGGGAAGCAGGGGGAATGGATTCCTCTGCATCCGAGTCCTACACAGGTAGCTAAGGGTATGTCCTGGTAATCAGAAGGGTCAGAGTCATCAGACTCCTGGGTCTGTAGAATCAGAAGGAAATTCAATTATTTGTCTTTTGGCAGGGGAAGGCTGGCTTCCCCTAATTAGAATAATAAGGTCTTCAGCCATTTTAAGCATTTGTTTTTGTGGCATGGGAGCTTGATCATGCGCTTTGGACATCGGTTTTCTAGGCATAGTGCTAACTCTGGGCCTGAAAAACTCGGTAGTTTTAGTTGGAAATGAAGTTGCTGGTTTAATATGAATATAGCTAGGTCAGAATACACCCCCAGAAGCCAGTGCCTGCACAGTGGCTCCGGACACATCCAGGGTAGAGACATCCGCAGGTTCCATAAACGAAGAAGCATCTCGTGGCATACCGGACTCCGAATGGGTCTCAGCAGAGGCCTGCAAATCTGTAGAAGCAGGCATCAGGGGCTGCAGCGCCTCACTGAGTACCGTCGGACTGCCGTCTAGCTTAGTGGAAGCGACGTCAGCAGTTTTTGACATATACGGTCTGTCTCTGTCTTTGAGCTTTTTCGGAAGATTGGTACTCGGATGGCTTACCAAAGCCATTTACGAATATGGAGAACGAGTGTGAAAGAATTTAGCTACAAAAATAGCCAGATGAATGGTTCGGGCGTTAAACAAGGCACAAAACCGACAGTGAGACATGTCATGGTCTGGTCCTAAACAGGTGACGCAGTAAGAATGAAAATTTCTGTGAGGTATTTGCTTTCCACAGGCAAGATAATTGTTAATTTTTTCTGACATCAGTTAGAGCAAGAAAAAAGAATCCCCAACGGGGTACTTAGCTTTAGAAGACGTCCTGTCTGAAGGTCGAAAAAAATAAAATTTCAGGTAGTGGCTGACCGGCACTTGCGAACTGCTTCGGGCTCCTTCTTGGCATGAAAGACTGATGTAATGGCGTCGGCTGCATGTTTTATACCTCTGACGACCTGACGTCATGGAAGAGGCGACAGCAACCGACGCAGAAATCCCAAGACTCTGGTATTTGGACCGACTGAGGGCTACCTACAAGCAGATAACCCAACCGTGATGAATGCAACAGTGAAACACGAAGAACATCTGTATGCTGTACACATGCACAGAAATCAGTTTTAGGACTTTGGTTATGAGAATTATGATTTTTTTTTATATTTTGTTAAATAACTGTCAGGAAACACATCAATATGCTAAGTACCACCTCATTTTTGAAGATAGTATTAGTACTTACAAGATGGTAAAAGAACAGTGTATGCATGCTGTACACATGTGCAGATATCACAGTTTGTTTAGGACTTCGGTTATGAGAATTATATTTTTTTCATATTTTGGTAAATAATTTTGGCAGGGAACATACCAACATGCTGAGTAAGACCTCATTTTGAAGACAGAATTAGTACTTACAACATGTTAAAAAAACTGTCTATATGCTGTACACATGTACAGATATCACAGTTTGTTTAGGACCTCTTCTCTTATTCTCTTTTGACTGTTCCGGTTAGGGGCACAAGCCACTGCATTTCTTTGTGCTGGTCCCAAGCCCAGATAAATGGGGAGGGTTACGTCAAGAAGGGCATCCGGTGTAAAACCTCTGCCAAATAACATATGCGGACAACAATACAATTTTAGAACCTAGTGTATGAGAATTATATTTTTTCATATTTTGGTAAATAAGTTTGCTAGGGAAAGTACAGTTGTGTACACTTACCATAAATGTAGATGTTCGAGTGTATTCACTGTTGCAGTCATCACATTTGGGTTATCTGCTTGCAGTAGCCCTCAGTCGGCCTGATTATCTAAGTCTTGGGTCCTGCGTCAGTTGCTGTCTCATCTTCCATGACATCAGTAAGTCAGGGGTATAAGGCATGCAGCAGATGCCATTACATCAGTTTTTCTTGCCCCAGATGTCATGTGCCCCATAATGGGAAGCAATTGTATACAAGGTTACACCTCCAACAAAAAAGCAAATACACCATAAAGCTTTAGCATGGTAAACAAGAATAGAGGTATAGCCAATATAAGTCAGGGGGCTGGAGGGAGAGAAACCAGAACTGCAACAGTGAATACACTTGAACATCTACATTTATTGCAAGTGTACACAAATGGACTATGTTCTTCGTGTTTCACTGTTGCAGTCATCACATTTGGATAGATTCCCAAAGCTAAGGATGGGAGGAAGAAATTAGATAGCATTAGGACCAGCTATAAGGACTACAAGACTGCAGTGGCAAAGCTAGCTTTGGATTTAGAAAAGATTGGCAAATGGTAATGCTTGGTGAAGGAATATACATAACTCCAGGTAGCAGCTTCTAGGATGTCCCTGGTAGGAACACCTCTGAGAAAGGTTGTAGAGGAAGATGCAGCCCTGGTTGAATGTGGTCTTATCCCCAGTGGGGTAGGTTTTTCCATGGTGCTTTTGGCAGAAATGAATACAATAGCTATCCACTTAGAAATGGTTTGCTTTGAAATGGCCTTCCCCTCTGCCCCTGCAGCAAATGCAACCAGCAGCTGTTCAGATTTCCTGAGAGGTTTAGTCCTGTCCAAGTAAAAACTAAGTTGTCTGTGCACATCCAAAGAGTGCAGTATTCGTTCCCCTTTGTTCTGTGGATTAGAAAAGAAGGTTGGCAAGTGACTGGACTGATTAAGGGCTACACTGGATATCACCTTGGGCATGTAAGAGGGATTGGTCCTGAGGGACACCCTGTCCGCATGAAAGATGATAAAAGGATCCACTGCCATGAGGGCCTGTAATTCAGACACCATTCTTGCTTTAGTGATGGCTAAAAGGAAGGCTGTTTTCCAAGAAAGGAATTTCATCTCTGCATTTGCAGCTGGCTCAAAAGGAGGTAGAGTGAGCTTTTCCAATACAAAGTTAAGGTCCCAGGCTGGAGTAGGGGCTCTCCTGGGTGGTCTTAAGTTTTTGGCCCCTCTGAGGAACTGCTTCAGCAGTGGATGAGAGAAGAGGGGTGATTCTGTATTGTAATGAGCTGAAATGGCTGAGGCATGAATTTTGATGGAGGAAAAGGAAAGGCCCTTGTGAAGCATCTCAGTTAAGTACTGCAGAATCGGAGGTAAATTGGGCACTGCTGTGCCCATCCCCTACATCTGGTTCCAAGAACAGAATCTTTTCCATTTTTCAGTATAGGATTTTCTAGTACTAGGCCTCCTTGCCTCCAGAATGATATCCATCACTTGCTTACTGAGGGATGGTAACAGAGAGATCAGGTAATTAGCCAGGCTGCCAGGTTCGGGGTTTAAAACTGGGGGTGCAGAATCTGGCCCTCCTGCTGGGACAGCAGGGCAAGGGTCTGAGGCAGGTGCCATGGTGCCAGCAGTGACACACTGCCCAAGAGGGGGTATCAGTGTTGGCGTGGCCAGTCTGGAGCAATCAGAATTGTCCTTGATTTGTCCTGTTTGATCTTTAGTAGTACCTTGGAGAGGAGAGGCAGAGGGGGAAAGGCATAAACTGATAGGTTTTTTCAGGTGAAGGACAGAGCATCCACTTTCCAAGCTTGTTTGCGGGGAGTCCTTGTGCAGAATTTGTCCAATTGGTAGCTCTGGGGGGAGGCAAACAGGTCTATCTCTGGACTCCCCCCATTTGTTTCTCAACATGTTGAATATCTTTGGATCCAATTTCCACTTGTGTGGGTCCATGAGATTTCTGCTTAGTTTGTCTGCCAGTGTTACTTAGCTTTATTGGCAGGAATTGAGCCTGTAGGTGCACTTGGTAGCTCAAGGCTGTGTTCCACAGAGCCATGGCTAGTCTGCAGAGAGGGTATGAATGGGATCCCCCCTGCTTGTTTATGTACCACATAACAGTAGTGTTGTCAGTATTCACCATTAATTGTCCTGGAAGAATGTGGTCCTTGAAGGCTGTCAGAGCATTCTGCACAGTTAACATTTCTTTTTGATTGATATGCAGGTGCATTTGACTTGGGTTCCATTTGCCCTGAATGCACTTCCCTGCCAAGTGAGCCCCCATGCATAGTCTGATGCATCTGTTAGGGTTTGGGCGGCAGGGGGTAGAGTGCATGGTAGTCCCTTGTTTTGGTGGCAGGCCTCTGCCCACCAAAGGAACTCTAATTGTAGGCAAGGTATGATAGGAATTATTGCTTCTAGATCCTGAGAATGTTGACACCATAGGCTTTTTAGATACCACTGTAGTTTCCTCATATGCAGTCTTGCATATGGAATTAGGAGAATGCAGGAGGCCATGAACCCCAAGGCTTGCAGTATTTTCCTTGCAGATAGCAGGGTTTTTATAGCCATTAGTTTGAAGTAAGCTGTCAAATGAATTTGTTTCACTGGTGTGAGGAAAGCCATCTGGGAAGTTGTGTTCAAGCTTGCTCCCAGGAATATAATTTGTTGACTGAGTACAAGATGTGATTTCATTTTGTTTATAGTGTACCCCAGACAAGTTAGCACCTTTTGCACAAACACCAGATGATTCAAAAGTATGTCCTGGCTTTCTGCCTGAATTAGACAACCGTCCAGGTATGGGTATATTTGAATATTTCTTTGCCTGCAAAATGCAATTACTGAAGCTAGACACTTTGTGAATACCCTGGGCGCAGTAGATAAGCCAAAGGGCAGTGCAGAAAACTGATGGTGCATGTAGCCTGCGTTGAAGCGTAGGTATCTTCTGCAAGATTCCCTGATTGGAATGTGCAGGTAGGCTTCCTTTAAATACAGTGTTGCCAACCAGACATCCTTGCCTAGCATACGAAGCAACAGGTGAAGAGTTAGCATCTTGAATTTTGGGATTATCAAAAAGGTGTTTAGGATAGAAAGGTCCAGGGCAGGATGCCATGAGTTGTTTTTTTGGGTACCAGGAAAAGTCTTGAGTAGAAACCTTGTCCCTTTTCCTCATCTGGTACAGTCTGAATAGCCCTTATGCTCAAGAGAGAAAGTACTTGCTTTTGAGCCTATGCCCACTGATTTGGGGGTAGATCTGGCCAACCGTTTGGGGTTGGTAACGTGTGGAAGAGAAATCTGTATCCTTGAGGAAACTATATTTAAAACTCATTTGTCCTGGGTTAGTTCTCAGTTTTTTGTCTGCAGAGCCATCTTTCCCCCTAAAGGAGCAGTCAGTTGAGAAGGGCTTGGAAGATTTAAAGTTAAGTCATTGAGACAGTTTACCATGGGGGGGGGGGTCTTGCTACTCCCTGATTTGGAAGTGGGAGCCCCCCACTGCTTAGTCCTGTGCGTACCTTGGGACTGCAGTCTGGGTGTTCTGCTGGTTCTGGGTTTGGACTGAGAAGGCCTGGAAGAGGCAGGAAAGGACCAATTCTTAGAGGGCCAATGTCTACTAAATCTTGGAGGTTGCACTTGCAGGAAATCTTTAACAGTTTGCATAGATTTAGCTTTTTCCCCCATCTTAAGTACTACTTCTGCTTTGTTGCCAAACAGGCGGTCCTGATTTAAGGGAGCATCCAGCAATTTAGCTTTAACATGATCTGGCAAAGACAGCTCCTTAAGCCAAACATGTCTTCTAAGTACAGACCCAGTGACACCAGCCCTGCAAGATGCCTCTAGTGAATCAAAACCACAATGCAAACTATGTTTTCCAACTTGTTCAGCAGAATTTATTAAATCCTGTAAATCCTTATTTTCAGCACAGTCAGGAATCAACATCATTTTCTGTTTAAGCAATCCAATAAAGATACTTTTAACATATGAAACTGGCAGTTTAAGGGCCTAATGGCCAAGGTTGCATAAGTGTATAACTTTTTACCCCATCTATCCAGCACCCTGCAGTCTCTATCAGTGGGGATAGAATTTTTGGCAGTAGTAGCCTTAATGCCCTTGGGTCCCTGTGAAATGATCTCAGGATCCGAAGTAGGATTTTTAAAGAGGAACTTGTGAGAGTCAGAGACCCTGTAATACCCATCAGGTTTTCTGGGAGCAAGAGGTAAAGAGTCAGGGTCCAGGCTAGATTCCAAGAAGGCATCATGAACAATGTCCAGTACAGGAGGGACAGCTAAAGGTCTGTGTTGGGGCAGGAGTAAGAAATCCCTAAGCCTATTTTTGGAGTCAGAGTAATCCTTGATTTCCCAGTGAAAATGCTCCCTAAGAGTATGCAAGGTTTCACCAAAAGAGAAATCCTCTGGAGGGGAAGCAGAGGGGACAGAGTCCTCTGCATCAGAATCCTCATAGGTAGACAAGGGTAAATCCTGGTCATAAGAGGAAACAGAAATTTCAGAATCCTGATCATAAGTATCAGAAGCAAATTCAGTCCTAGGTCTTTTAGAGGCTTCCCCTGATTAGAGTAATAAGGTCTTCAGCCACTCTTATCATTTGTTTTTAAGGCATAGAGGCCTGACCATGCAGTCTGGGCGTCGGTTTTCTAGGCATGGTTTGAGTTTTAGGCCTTGAAGAAGAAGATGGCGGTGGTTTAATATGCAAGTCAGTAGACCTGAATACACCCTCAGAAGCTGGTGCCTGCACAGTGGCTCCGGACCCATCCAAGGTAGAGACATCCGCAGGTTCCACAGTTTAAGCATCTCGTGGCATACCAGACCCTGAATGGGTCTCAGTAGAGGCCAGCGACTCTGAAGTAGCGGGCATCAAGGGCTGTGAAAGCGCCTCACTGAGTACCGGCGAACTGGCAACTAGCTTAGAAGCGTCATCGACAGCTTTGGACCTAGACGGCCTCTCTGTTTTTACCGTTGTGTTTTTTCGGAATGTCAGGAGGCTTAACAAAGACATATCTGGATAATTGAACAGACTAACAAAATATTTAGAAGCAGAAATATACCGACGACTAATAATTTGTTGTTTAAATAAGGCACAAAACCGACAGCGAGGTACGTTATGGTCAGTGCCTAGGCAAGGAATACAGTACGAATGAAAATCTTTATGAGGTATTTGCTTTCCACAAGAAATACAATTGTTGACTTTTACTGACATCGGTTTAGAGGAAGAAAAAGTTTCCCCAACGGGGTACTTAGCTTTAGTTGAAGACTTCGGTTCTGAAACTCGAAAACGAAAATTTCAGGAGTCGGCCGACAGGCACTTGTGAACTGCTTTTGGTTCGGGCAACGCATGGCAAGAAAGACTGGTATAATGGTGTCAACTGCATACTTTACACCCCTGACTACCTGACAGCATGGAAGATGAGACAGCAACCGACGCAGGTCCCAAGACTTAGATAATCAGGCTGACTGAGGACTACTGCAAGCAGATAACCCAAATGTGATGACTGCAACAGTGAAACATGAAGAACATCTTGAAGCCCAGAGAAGAGACTATAATAAGGCCAAGGAGAAGCAAAAGCAAATGTCCTTACAGGGCTGCAATGAGTGGCCTGGAGAGAGGGTATACCCTAGAGATGATAGAGGATATCAGGGGGATGGAGGGTGGGAAGGAATACTGCAACATGGAAGAGAAGGACATCTATGGTTATGTTAAGATTTTACACAACTATTCTATGTCCTGTTCCCATGCTGCAGTATTCATACTCTGGGTAAGTACCACAGCTAGGAGGAATGTTGGGAGGTGGCAGAGGGGGAGGATTCTAGGAATCCTTGCAGGATTGCCCTGGCAAATCTTGCCCTGGCCCTAGAGACCTGGTCCAGTTAGTAGTACTTGGTGAAAGTATTGACTGTGGACCAGGTGGCTGCCTCCATGATGGAAGCTGTGTCTAGTCCTTTCATGAAGGCCTTTAAAGGTAGCCATGCCTCTGGTAGAATGCACTCGCACTCCTTGAGGCAATGGTGTGTGATGATGAAAGTAGCAGAAAAGAATGGATTTTCTGACCAAAGAGGAGATAGTTTGTTTGGAGACTGCCTTACCCAAGGCCCTGGGATGGAAGGAAATGAACAATTGATCAGATTTTCTGAAAGACTTGGTTTTGTCCAAGTAGAATCTCAGTTGCCTATGCACGTCTAGGGAATGGAGGATCCTCTCCGCAGAGTTAGTAGGAGAGGGGAAGATTGTGGGTAGGTGAAAAGACTGGTTTAAGGAAAGCTCATTAACTACTTTGGACATAAAGGAGGGATTAGTGCGTAGGGAAACCCTGTCATTGTGGAAGGTGGTGTAAGGACGACAAGCCATCAGGGCCTGTAATTCAGACACTCTTCTAGCTGAGTCAACTGCCACTAAAAGGATGGTTTTCCATGTGCACATTTGAAGAGATGCTGTTCTGGCTCAAAAGGGGGGATGGTGAACTTTTCTAGTATGAAGTTGAGATCCCAGGGAGGAGGAATGGGCTTTCTTGGTGGTCTGATGTGTAAGAGCCCTCTCAGGAAAAGTTTTACATTCAGTCTAGGGAGAAGAGGCAGCTATAAAGGCAAGCATGCAGAAATGGCTGAGAGATGAACTTTGACAGAAGAGTAAAATAGTCCCTCCTTAATGAGTCCGCAGGTATAGTTCAGAACCAGGGGAGGATCTGCTAGAAATGGATCCTTGTTTCTCAGAGAACACCATTTCGAGAATCTCTACCATTTAGACAAGTAGTCTTTTTTTAGTTGTTGGTTTTCTGGCCTCCCTCAGGACAGAGAGCACGTATTCGGAGTAGTGCTGCCTAAAAGGGATCAAAAGTTGATCACCCACAGAGTTAGTTGTAGTAAAGACAATTGTGGGTGCAGGAGGGATCCGTGTTGCCGAGTTAGTAGGTCCACCTGGTGGGGTAACTTGTGGCGATTGCCCTTGGTTAGTGAAAACAGAAGGGGGAACTGGTGTTGCCTTGGGCAACAGGGAGTCATCAGCAAAATTGTTGGTTGTTCCTTCTTGATTTTCCGAAGGAGACTCTGAATTTGAGGGAAGGGCGGGAAGGCGTATAGATGCATTCCATGCCATGAAAAACTGAAGGCATCCACTCTCCAAAGCTAGTGGTGAGGGAGTCCTGCTGAAAAATTTGTTCAGTTGTCTGTTCTGGGGGGAGGCAAAGAAATCCAGTTGTAGCGTGCCCCAGTGGTGGACTGGGTGTGTAGGGAGTTATCCCTGTGCAACATCCATTCGTGTTGCAGACATGTGGTTCTGCTGAACAGGTCCGCTTGCTTGTTTTCCTGAGAGGGCATTCTATGAAGCTTTCAGGAAGAGGTTGTGTTTTTGCTGCTATTTCCCAGATTACCAGGGTTATCAAATATAACCTGTATGCCTTTGTCTCACCTTGTTTAGGTAGCACATGACAGTCCTGTTTGTCTGTCACAACGTGGAGTACTCCTGGTTGCAGCATGGGAAGGAAAACTTTTAGAGCTAGGATGACAGCAGTCGTCTCCTTGACACTGATGTGCTGTTTTTCCAGGGCAGGGGACCAGCACTGTTGTACCCTGCAGCCCTGCAGGGTTGCGCCCCAGCCTAGGTCTGATGCATCTGTGTGCACAGACTGGGAAATGGGAGGAAGTTGAAGAGGAATTCCCTGGTTGTTGGAAACCTGTTGAATCCACCACTTCAGCTGTAATTTTAGCCAGGGCAGAAGGTGGATGAGTTTCTCTAGAGGTTGTTGGCTCTGGGACCAAACAGTCTAAGTACCCCTGGAATTTCCTCATGTGCATCCTTGCTAGTGGGAGTATGGGAATGGTGGCAGCCATGAGACCTACAGTTTGTAGAAACGGTCTTGCACTTAGATGTGATTCTGTCAACAGACTTAGAAAATGGGAGGAGAGGGATTGTACCTTGTCTGGTGGAAAGAAGGATCTCGTTATATCTGTTATGAATCTGCACCCTAGGAAACTCTTGTCCTGTTGTGGGTGGAGAGAAAATTTTTGCAGGTTGAGAGTGAAACCCAGGTTGTTTAGAAGGGACATGGTGAACTGGAGATTTGCCCGAAGGGTGGACTGTGATTATGCCAAAATGAGAACATCGCCCAAGTAAGGGCAGACTTGTATTGCCTTGGTTCTGCAGTGGGCGATGGCTGAGGCCAAGCACTTAGTAAAAACTCTGGGTTCCGTAGACAAGTCAAAAGGCAATGCAGTAAATTGAGAACAGGGCCCAGAGAAGCGCATGTACCTCCTGTGGGAGGGTTTGAATGGGATGTGCAGGTATGCATCCTTTACGTCTAGGGTAACCATGACAGCTTGAGGAGAAATGAGGGGTAAAAGAGTTTGCAGCGAGATCATTTTGAAGGAGAAAACCTGTAGGAACAGCTTTAGGTAAGAAAGGTCCAGGATAGGTCTCCAGGGGCCATCCTTTCTTGGGACTAAGAAGAGGCGGAAGTAGAAGCCTCGTCCCTCCTGACCTGAGGGAACTGGTTTTACGGTTCCTTAGGAGATTAGTTCCTGCAGGATGGGTGGAAGTAGAGGGAGTTGATTTTTGGGAGCGAAAGGAATCCTTATTGGTGTAAGTTTTTCTTTCCAGGAAAGAAAGTATCCTTTATGGATGATGGAAAGAACCCACCGATCTGTAGTGATGGTTCTCCACAAAGAGAGGCATTGGGTAAGGCAGGCAGACAGGAGCACTTGGGCAAGGCAGTCATGCAGAGGAAGGTCCCCCTCTATCTGGAAAGGGGTGTTTGTTGGGAGATTGTGGTGGAGGGGGTCTCGGATAAGGCTGCCTCAGGGATCCCCTATGTGGTCTGGCAGTAGAGGGGCGAGATGTGGAAGTTGCCCTTCTAACAAAGGATGTTTTGGCAAGGTAGTTCCTGTAATATCTGGGCAGTTGGGACACCAGCAAGTGTTTAATGTCCTGCAGTTCCTTGCTTTTTTCTTGCAAATTTTTAAAAGGTTCTGCAGCATTTTTTGCCAAATAAAAGGTTATTATCCAGAACAGCATCCATGATCTTGACTTTAAAATCATCTGGCCGAGGTTGTAGCCTGAGCCAGGCGTATCTGGGCAAGGTGGATACAGTGGCAAAAGATCTGTCAACTGCTTCTGCAGCATCATAGCTGCAGCGGATAGAGTGTCTGGCTACTTGGGTGGCCAGTGACAATTTGGAGGAAGTGTCAGATTTGACTGGGCAGTCCGGGGTGGTAGTCAACAGGGTGGAGGCCTGAGAGACTAGGTCTAGTGCATACTTCACTGGGTTTCACAGTTTATAGCCCTGAAAGCTAGGGTAGAGGAGGTGTATACCTTTTTCCCCATCCTGTCCATGGTTTTGCTGTCTTTATCGGATGGCAGTAGGGAGGTGGAAGGCAATTGTCTAGACTGTCTGGCGATACTGCAGTAACAACTGGGTCTGCCAAAGGTGGTTTTATTAGCAACTTGTAGTCATCAGGGACTTTGTAAAACCTATCTGGCCTCTTAGGGGCAGGAGGTTGATGGTCTGGGTTTTTGGAAACATAAGTGAAGGCATCCAAGAAAGCTAGGAGTACTGGAGGGATGGGTGAAGGTAAAGGGGAGTTATGCTACAGATGTTCAAAGTATCTTTTCTGGGATTCAGAGACTGAAGTAGTATCCCACTTGAAATACTCTCATTTTTAAGATAGTTTCCCCAAATGATAAGTCCTCATGTGGGGAGTCCCCCTCAATAGAGGCCTCTTCAAGTGAGTAATAGTCTATGGGAGAGGCAATCTGTGAAACATAGGAGACAGACTCCTCAGAGGAGGAATAAGACTGGTCTGGGTCTCACTGGGTAACTGTTTCCTGAGTAGATGCTTAAGGCAGGGAGGCGGCAGAAGCCGGCCTAGGACTCAGTACAGGGATACTAGTGGGAGGAGGGCCTGTAGGCCTAAGAGCCATAAAGGCCTGCATCAAGGAGGAAGTGAAGGACTCCCACTCTGGGGCTGTTAGAGACGTCAGGCTAAAGTATTTAGTTTTCTGCTTCCTTTTAGGAGGAGTGTGCGTCTGGGTGGGCAAGGAAACAGAGGCTTGCGCTGTTGTAGGAAAGGTTTCAGTTGGCTGGTCCAGTGATGGTACCCCCTCGACATCGGTTATGACCGACGTCTGAGTCAACTTCGTTGACATGCTTTCCATGGGCACTGACACGGCCTCTTCCAGAGGAGCCATTGGAACCGTCAGAGTAATCGGGTGTCCCTCGGCCCCTAGAACAGTAGCTGGCAGGACATCCGAAGGTGGATCAGCATCTGGAGAAGGCCTGCAAACCTTGGCCTCCTTTTAGCGGTTGTTCGGCTTGGGCGGCCAACTCGGGATCCAGCCTAAGCGCAAGACGTTTAAGCTGTTGGTTTTCCAAAAATAGATTTAACACAGACAGATGGCTGCTTAAGGTCTTGGGTACGAAGGATTGGCAAATGGAGCAGGCCTTGTGGTCGTGCTCCTTACCCAAGCAAAAGACATAGTGGTCATAGGTTCATAGGTTCATACTAGGCTATCTGCCCTAGGGCATTTATAAGCCTAGCCAGAATGTGTTTGGCTTTCGCCACCCATTTTAAATTCATTTTGCTATGCCCTTTTTCGAGGTTAGTATACTGTGCCTCTGTCTAACAGTGACACAGAAGTGATACCTGGGGTAAACCTACGATCTCCCATCCACTCATCAAGATTCCTCTTGAAGAGAGTCAATGAGGGACTCTGCCTAACCTGGACTGGGATTTTATTCCAGAGTGAAGGGAGCCTCTGGGTTATGAATCTGTCCCTCCAGCATGTCCTATTTATTTCAGTGCTGAGGTTCAAGTCTCTCGAGCGCGTAGCTACATGGGATTTGGATTTTCTGAGGTGCAGCATGTCCATTAATTCCGGGTTGGACATGGCTTTATACGTCAGGCACAGATCGCCCCTGAAAAGGCGGTATGCCACTGAGTAGAGGTGGAGTTTCTTTAACCGGGCAGCATATGGCATCTGTTTGAGCCCTTTGATCCTCTTGGTGAGGTACTTTTGGGGTCTTTCCAGTTGCTGCAGGTGTCTGGTAAGGTACATCCCAAAAGGGGCATTGTACTCAATTATGGGCCTGATGAGGGATGAGTAAAGAGGCACGATGACCTCCCCTGATCTAGATGTGAATCCCTTCATGATTAGGTGGGCTATATAAAATGCTTTTCTAACCACTTTGGCCACGTTGTTGTCAAATGAGAGACTGCTATCAACTTGGGTCTCCAGGTCCCTAATTACTTCTTCTGTACTTAATGGATTACCACCTATGTGGTAATTTGTGGGCACTTTGTTTTTGCCAAAGGGGATGACTATACACTTTTTGGTGTTTAGCTTGAGGCCATGGCTCTGGCACCAGTTGTCTGTTTCTATGAGGCCCTTTTGGAGGATGCTTGTGTCAGCTGGAGAGTCGATTATGGCGCCCAGTTGGCAGTCATCTGCGAACTTGGTCAGCCACAGTCCTTCTGTGTTGACCTGTACCTCCGAGAAATATATACCGAACAAGAGAGGTCCCAGGACTGAGCCTTGTGGGACGCCACTTGTAACTGGTTTGGGGTCTGACATGGCTCCAGCAATTCTAACCATGTGGGTTCTGTCCTTGAGCCAGTTTGCAACCCATCTAGTGACATACGGGTTTATATTTAAGCTGGTGAGCTTATCTATAATACCCGAGTGGGGTATTGTATTGAAGGCTTTTGCGAGGTCCAGGTAGGCTGTGTGGACCACCTTTCCCTCATCAATGGCCTTGGTGACTGTTTCAAAGAAATCAACCAGGTTTAAGAGGCAGGATCTGCCCTTAACAAAACCATTCTGGGTAGGATCCAGTGTCTGTAGGTCCCCAATATCTTTATTTATGAGGTTCATGATGATCCTTTCCATAGCTTTGCATACCAAGCTAGTCAGGCTTATGGGGCGACAGTTTCCAGGATCCGTTGAGGCACCACCTTTGTGGAGAGGGACCACTGTTGCTGTACGCCACTCTTTGGGTACATATCCTCTAGTAAGGCTGAGATTGAACAGTAGTTTTATGTTTGGGTTTAGCTCTTCTTGGAGTTCATGTAGGACGCAGCCCGGGACACCGTGTGGTCCCATTGATGCTGTGTTTTTTTGCTTTGGAGAGGGCGGCTCTTACCTGAGCATCTGAGATGTCAGGGGAGGCAACACTCTGCTGCGATAGATATTTGCCCTTTTGGTGGTGGTGGGGGGGGGGGGGGTTGTGCTGAACCTATCAGCTAGAATGTTGGCAATGTCTGTGGGTTCGGTGTATTTTTTGTCATTTTGGACTAATTCTGAGCCTCCCATGAGACTCATGGAAGTCTTTGTGCTGAATCTGGCACCCGCAACTACAGTTACTCTTTTTCTCAGACATCGGCTACAGAAAAACAACTACAGAAACCAAGCTAAAGCATAAAGTACGAAAAAGGCAAAACCCCAACAGGGTACTTGTCTTTTAGAAGTCTTCGGACGTATAGTGAAGTGGTCGAAGTAATCATTGTCTGCAATTGAAAATTTCTGGGGTCTGTGCATGCCGTCACATTTATACTCCAAGGTTTATGGCCCTATGTGTGACGTCCCATGCACCTACAGCAGCCAGGCTTAAGCTTTTGTATAGGAGCCGATGAGTCACCGGAGGGCTGGAAATCCCACAATATAAATATGGCAACATGGGAATAGAAGGACATCATCTGCTTACCTGAATGCTGTTGAGAATGTTGATTCTGTTTTGGGCAAAACTAGATGAGAAAGAAAATCCCTTGGAC
The DNA here is from genome assembly GCF_019279795.1 of Protopterus annectens. Taxonomy (NCBI): domain Eukaryota; kingdom Metazoa; phylum Chordata; order Ceratodontiformes; family Protopteridae; genus Protopterus; species Protopterus annectens. Next base: position 92,595,562 of record NC_056750.1, read on the forward strand.
AATTTGGAAAATGAGGGCTGAAAAAAACAAGAGATCCCCAGGGTCAGCTTGATCCTTTCACCATACCTTTTGATCACCTCCGCGGCAGAGGGGCTAAACACAGTCTCTATAATTGAAATATAATATTTTAAACAACCTGGGAAGTTCTGAGAATGCAGCCAAGCAAACCTCCTTGAAACAGTAGCAGTGGTCATAGTCCTGGTAGTAGTATCAAGAAAATCACACACACTGCAAGCAATGAGTAGTGACCTGTGCAACAGAAGAAATTAAGTTATTTGAAGCAGTTTTTCTTCAAAAGAAGAAACTGTAGCTAAAACATAACTCTTACTTTTACAATATGTCAGAACAAACTTGTAACATACAAGCCTGACAATTTAAAATTCACAAAAAATCACAGATGCAGAAGTATACACGCCCCATACCTATTAAAACATTTCCCAACCTTAATAGAAAGAGCAGGATTGGAATTAACTAAGTGCTTAGCAGCATCAAGTCAACTAAGGTTGTAGTTGCTAGATCAGGTTTGGGAATAGTGTATAAATATTTGAGAGTGAGGAACTTCATACATTCTGCCTTTTTGGGGACAGCTGCCTATCAAGAAAATTGCAGGCAGTAATGCACGCATCCTCTAAAGCAGACAGGAAGGTGGAATGGGTGCAGGTTCGAGAAAATCCTTCTGTAACAACTCTCAGTATTTTCCGATGAGCTGAGAAACCTCTGTTCTCCCTCTGAAAATACTGGGTCATTCTAGCAATAGCCTCAGAGAAAAAGAAATCCTTGCAGGACAAATTAGAAAATGAGCTCTTCTCGGAGTATGAATCAGAAATCTGTGGAGAAAACCCCAATCTGTCCCGGCATCTTTCCATCCAGATTCAGAATCTTGAATCTCTTGAGGAAAAGAGGCATTCCTCTTTAACCAGAAACTGCTCTACAATAAGGATCAATAGCCTGCATTAAACCCTGAGCCAGTCCGAGTAACTACTCCTTCCCAAAGAAACTGGAGGAGTACGTTTGATTTTCTGTTACTTTTTGACAGGAAAAATTAGGTAGACTATGTTACTAATAGCAGCCACTGCTTCCCCAGGAAACGACACAGTATTTTTACTTAACAAGGAAACCTTCCCTGTTCCATCTCCCAAGACAGACAAGACAAGAGTGGCCCTCCCTTGCCCACTGAGGGGACACCAACAGCCACATAGGACATGGCTAATCCCCAGTCTACAGTGGCTGTAGGTGCTACACCAGAGAGATTTGGAGTAAAACATGAGTGGTCCGAGGTACAACAAATGGCCACAGCAGAGAAATGCCCCTGAGGCTGAGAAACTGCCAGCCTGCAGTGGTGGCAAAGGCTGTTAACTTTTTCTTTTTGTGGCTGCAAGATGGACAGACAGTGGGACAGACTACCTGTTCCATGGTCAAGTTGAAAATGGTGCCTTTTTTCCCCGGAAAGATAAGCAGCAAATGCCTGTAAAGCTACCAGTCCACAAACAAAGTAAAAGGCACTTTCAAACACCATGGCAGTCCCACAATGGGAGACTAGATGCAATTTATCCTTAGAAGATAAGTTATCAGTTTTCTTGGATTTTTATTTTTGGTATTTTCTTGGATTTTTATTTTTTGGTATTTTCTAAGTTATCAGTTAGTTTACACTACTTTAAAAATGACAGAAAGAGACAGCGCTCCATTTAAAAGTTAGTTATATTCTTGATACGGTCCGTTAAAACCAACTAGCTTTAAAATAACTCTCCTGATGAGGAAAGTAACAAAACATCAGTAAATGTAAGAAAATGGAAGTTTTTTCCACAAAGGAACTTATTTGCCCAACAAAGGAAGGCACAAGCCGACCACTGATCCTCAAAAGCCTCAGAGGAACTTGATCTTTGGTGGCAGTAAAGCTCTAAAGGGCTTCAAACCCAAACTTGTCTTTTAATCAACTCATCTCAAGCTGCTTGACAGTTTAGGTGTGTGGAAGATGCCCTGGAGCTTTGGAAGCTAGCCAACTGCAAAATCCTTGGCAGGATATAACCAACATAGCTAAGGCTACTGCAGCAGTGATCAATATAAAGAACATTTTGAGAATCACTAGTGGACATGGGGAGTTATCCAAGAATGTTGTGTGAAACCAACATTCGTCACAAAAGATGCAAGGATTTTATGGAAAGTTTTAGTACAACTTTGTTATCAGCACCAGACTTTCTTGTGATATTTGCTCTAATTGTCACTATATAGCCAATAGTCATAATTTTTAGTATGTTATATCAATCTTACTAAAAAGCTATCGGGTATTTTTTAGTGCTTGCCCAGTATACACAATATATTCTCCTATTTGCCATGCCTGGGAAGCTTTCAATCAAGGATGAACTGCATTTAAATTACAGTAAACAATATATAAGGCACTAACGTGATAAGAGCAATAATAATGCTTTACATGTGCATTCTGCAATTTCTGACAATTTTAAGAGGTCATAACTCATATTATGGATTTTGTGACTTAGGGACAGGAAGCAGGTAATGAAAATACACTTGGTGTGGAGTAATATAAATGACAAGTATTATTAAATGCCTGACATGCTCTTGGCTTATAAGATACTGTTCAGTTTTTAGAAGTATTCTGAATAAGAGAGTTTAATGCATTGAACTGAGAGCATCAATATGTTTCCGGTTTGTTTTTCATTACTCAAATCATTTGTTTCACTCTACTGGTTCTCTTCTCTCATTTGGTCTTTTATGACATGTACTTAGATCAGTGTTCTTAATTCTCATCTCAGTCTGAAAAAGTCTTACTTGAAAAAAGCACTGTGATGTTTGCAATAAAATGCTTGTGCTTGGTCAAATGTCTAGTTAGCATCAGTTTTTCATTTCTGCTTTCCAGTGACAAAATGATTCTTAGACAAACACTCAACCATAATTTCTGGACAGCTATCTTTTGTGGAATCACCATGACCCAGTCAATCATTTCAATAAAACATGCACATCTAAAACCACTGGAATATGTATGTTTAGTTACAAAAATTTCAAGAACGAGTTAATACTAGGGCCATCATTCATGCTATATAATAAACAATTCCTTTAAATGTTTCCACTTCAGTTTAGCACAATAAATCAAACACCATCTTCCAAAAATAATCTGAATCAGTTAGGTTCCACTGGGTCAAAATTAGAAAGCTTCCTATATATGCAACATGACAAAGTCCTCTAATTACAAAATAATGTGTCCACAAGAGAGACATGTCCCTCTTCCCTGTGGGTAGTGATCAAAGTTCCACTTCTGGCTGGATAAGGTTTGTGTGAACAATGTCTGGTTGTCATGCAGAACTGGAGCTATGAGCCTACTCAAACTTTTATATTCCAGACTTTTTAATCATGGTATGAAACTGTCTTAAAGGGTAAGCAGGTCACAGATGATCATGTCTATGAAGTGCACACAAAGAATAATGTTTATCCAGTATTATAATTGGGTTATTTCAATCTAGCCCGACAGATCATCTATTTAACACAACACTCACAAAATCTAATGCAAAGACATCTCTGCCGCAGTCCTGATGTTTTTGTCTGCCAGGCTTAGCAGCATAACATGTCTCAACTTACTTTCCAAAGATGTACAACGGCTTCTTGGTGGTATCTATGATCAATGATTTGAAGGTGGAAATTTCACTCTAATACAGTGTCAAAACCACTGTTCATCTATTAGCTTTGTGTCAGGGGAACTGACAAGACAATTTGGCAGTTCATAATGATCAGAGATAGAAACATAAATGAGACAGTGTGCAGGGTTTGTTCTACATAGTTCTGGGACACACACTAAAACTACTCGAGATTTATATTACAGAAAGACTACACTAACACAATATTTTTTTTCTTTCTTGCATTTGGGAGATTTTTTTCCTCTAACAAGTCATCTCCTAATTCTATAACTTAAGAAAACTGCTGTAAAATACATCTATTGTACTAAATGTCCACTGGTAAGCAAATACAGAATCCACAGCTGAAAGCACTACCATTAACGTTAATCTCAAAAGCAATATAAATGCATTTTCCAGACCCTCTTGTAACATTACAATGTTGTTCTGGAAACACAATGCTTAAAGTATTTGTTAGTATTGCATGCGTGGGAGATAAAAGTAAAGAACACAAACCTTTTGTTCCAGTGAAATCTGCCTCTGTAAATAAAAAAATTTAACTGAATGAAACAAAATCAGGTTTACCGAACATAAACAAATATGATGGATAAACTACACAGATGTTTGACAAAAATGTATAAATGTTTGTGTCCTCTTAAGAATCCAAACTATTTAGCCTGTTTACTGACAGTAACTTATTTCATTTTTATGGCCTCCACCCTGTGCTAATAACTACATGTGGGACCATAAGCATTTTTTGGCAAACAGGCATTATATGGAAATTGATCCGAGACACATTTTTCTGAGGCTTTAGAACTTGTAATTTCTACCAAAACAGAAAACAAAAAAAACATTGAGAGGTTTGGTTCTTTACAATTTTAAAGCCACATGTTTAACTCAGTTTTACAACGGATGAACATGCAATTAGTAAAGTTAACCAGAAAACAAATGAATGAGAAATTACTGAATGAGAAATGCTTCTAACAGGACATTGAACAAACTGAAGACCATATGATCACTTTCAATATGTTATAATATCTAAATTATACTTTAGAAATGTGCTGAATAAATATTAAAAGATATTGCTGAAGCTATGCAGGCCATCTATGACGCCCAACACAGGCTAACCCGGAGAAATGACAGATACCACTATTTTAGATGAATCCATCAACATTTCACAGGAGGACATCAAACTTTTCTGATTGGGGAACTGATTTTAACAAAATCAGTGCACAGAAATAAAAGGTATTTGAAAAAAAATATTGTGTGTTTTGCTACCTAGTCGTATAATACAACTTAGAAGAAAAAAAATGCTTTTCAGCAGATAAAATGCCTAAAATTGTCTGTTTCCAGTAGTAACATATTACTTCAAATGCTATTGTGTACACAAACTGTTTAAAAAAATCAATGAAAATCCTGAAGTAGTTATCTTGCCAAAATTCACTCAGCAACTGCAGCATTTGAACCTTTAAGCATGACTAATGGCCAAGTTCAGAATCAGAAACAAGTCTAAGCATACTAGCATGGAGACCAAGTTAGGCAAATGCTTAAAATATGCCACTAGTTAAGTGGTATGTGTGTGTGGACCTGGGGAGTGCAGCTTGCCCCATTAACAGTTTTTAATTCCTTTTCAATAAGGGTTTGAAAAGCAAGGACTAGAAAAAAACAGTTATGCAAGGCATTCACTTTAACAATAGATGATGGACTTCCTTGAATTCTTGGCATTCATAAAACTTGAGTAATGATAACCCTTCTAAGCACCTGACACCACGCTACAAAAGGATAAAACCCAGACTGCATCACCAATGACCTAGGATAGATTAATGCCATGGGCAATGAAAGAGCAGGCTAGAAAAGTTCGGATTTAGGAACCAACAGTGTCTTGTCCATCCTACTGGGAAAAGGCTGAACCTAACGGAAGCTGAGAATTCTGCCCCAGGTTGCATGGAGTGTGATTTAAGCAGGGAAACCATGACGCAGTGCTTGGAACTGTAGTTGAGGGTACAGTGCTGAAGCAGATGTGATAAATGGCCAAAAAGTAAAATTTCTACATCAACAGACAAATAGTGGATCAGAAGCCATGAGGATAACAGAAGCTAGTGAACATGTAACAAATAATATTCTTGCTCTACTCCTCATCAGAACCTTAAGGCTTAACCTCTAGGCCATTCTGCTAACCAATTCACTACCCTAGGTAACAGCCCTACAGCTCATTCATTCCCTGAGAGCAGTCATCAAGCATACTGGGAGAGATGCAATCATTCGCAAGGAAGACTGCCCCCCTTAAGCCCCGAATTCCTGCATATGATGCTCATCTGCATTCTTTGGACTGGGCGTACGTTAGGTCTTTCTGATCCATGCCATGCCTATGTAACACTCAACCAGCCATGACCCCCCTTTTTGTAGATTAGCATTTCCATGTGATTTCCTGTACCTGCTGGGGATACCACCATGGACGGTGTGCTCTTAACTACATGTACCACTTCCCTTCCCTGCCATCCCCACCCTCCAGAGAGAGGCAAACAGGCTTAAGTCTAGTCACTCCTCTCAACCCCCCCACCCAAATGAATTCAGATCACCAGAATCATAGCTCAAGTTTTTTCCCTTTAAATTAAGAGCTGACCAAGCCTAAACAAATTACATTGCTGACAGTTCGCGGCCACAGAGAAAAATGACCAAAAAAATTTAGCCCTGTAGTATCTAGCACTACCATCCAACAAAGCAGCAGTGGCAAAAAACTGTCTGTAAAACTTCTTTCCTTTTTTCTTCCCTTGTCAGTTGCATCCACATTGAACACTAGGGACATCTCACAGTATACAAAGGTCAGCACACCACTTGAATCCCCTACTGCAACAACCCAAAGTCCATATGCAAAAACATGTTTCAGCTAGTATGACATACAAATCACACTAGGGGAGGACACCATACTATTTCAAGTGTTTGAGTGCAGGCAACTCTCATTCACCACTAAAAGCATCTTGGCAGAACAGAAAACAAAATGGTCTTTCATAAGATAATATTAACACAAAAAGCAAGATTTCATTAAAATAATCATCCCATGCCAAGAATTGTGCATCTTACAGGACATCCCTGGACTGATAGCAATTCATGGTCTCACTGTACTTTTTGCATAATAGCCCACAACTCTCCCATGGTTCCATCACACTAGGTAAGGTACTGACCTCAGCACCCACATTACAATTACAAGCACTCCAATTCCCAGTACCGATTCAAAACAATAAAAGCATGAAGACAATAATCCAAAATAAAAAGGGGTGGAGGGTGAAAGTTGCCATGGGGGGGGGGGGGGGGCATCAATCAATTGCTATGGAGAATACCACATAAGTTAAAGTTCAATTGTGTACTTTTACTTACTATAACAAAAAATGTTTAAACAGATCACTGTTGCAGCAGCGATTACATATGGGCTACATCCTGCCAAGGATACTGTACATTCTGGCCAGTTTACAAAGCTTCAAGCTTACTCCTTGCACGCAGTACACCCATCCTTAGCAAGAGATGATGTGCAAGTACAAGATTAATGCACGAACGCTTCAAAACTTTTAGTTATGTACTTACCATAACTTTAGATGTTTGGGATCCATCTCGCCTACATTCAATACTGATGGGCTCGGAGCCGATCCCTCGGCTCCGACTCGGCACGCTATGCTATAGAGCGAGGCCTCTTATTGGCTGAGCTATTTCTTATCCCAGGATGCACCACCACTAATCCCCCAGATCTTGTTTGTCCGCATTCATGCACACATGCACAACTTGTTTATATAACATTGTTAGATGTTTCAAGATGAAACAACAGTATTCGGACCTTCTGATATCCTCTGATCTCCAAGGAAGGGGGAAGGAGGGTGGGTTATTAGAATGTGGCGAGATGGATCCCAAACATCTAAAGTTATGGTAAGTACATAACTAAAAGATGTTATGTGATCCTATCTCGCCTACATTCAATACTGATGGGACAGCGTCCCTAGCACCTAAATCCTGGGTGGCTCATTGGAAAACACTCCTGAGCACTGTGGAACCAAATGAAGCTTGTCCTCTAGATGCCACATCCAATTTGTAGTGGGAAATGAAAGTGTGTGGGGAAGACCATGTAGCTGCAGCACAAATGTCACTAATGGCAAGCTTAGAATGAAATGCTATCGAAGTAGCCATAGGCCTTGTAGAATGAGCTTTGACAGAGGTGGTAAGCTCTTTATTAGAATAAGAATAAGCTTGAGTAATACAGTCCCTGATCCATTTGGCAATAGTGACCTTTGTGACGGCTTTGTCCAATTTATTGCCCGCAAAGGATACAAACAACTGATCTGTTTTCCTTGTTTGTTTGGTCCTATCTAAATAAAAACGCAACTGCCTGTGGACATCTAATGTGTGGAATATGAATTCCGCTTTGTTAGAAAACTTCGGAAAGAAGACTGGAAGTTCCAATGATTGTTGTAGGCAGAAACTGGAACAAACTTTAGGGACAAATGATGGATTTGGCCTGAGAGATACTCTGTCTTTGTGAAAAACCAAGTACGGAGGTTTTACAGACAAAGCTTGAAGCTCTGAAACCCTTCTGGCAGAAGTAATCGCCACCAGAAAGGCAGTTTTCCACGATAGAAATTTTAAATCACATGTCGCTGCCGGTTCGAAGGGGGAGGAAGTTAAGGCGCGTAACACCACATCGAGATCCCATGGAGGAGCAGGATGAGAAATCGGAGGTCTTAAAAGCGCAGCACCTTTCAAGAAGGTCTTACACAATCTGTTGCTCATTAAAGGTGGGTTTATAGATTCGTGAAAATTGGAAATAGCTGCCAATTGAACCTTGATGGTAGAGACTGAAGAGCCTTGATGGAAAAGAGAAGTTAGAAATTTCAGTACTTCTGATACAGGAATAGTGATGGGATCCAGACCCCGGAGTTGAGCCCAAATAGCAAATCTTTTCCATTTGCTAGAATACAATTTCTTTGTAGCAGACTTGTGGGCTGAAGATAAAATGTGTACAACTTCTGGATCCAAGGTATGACTCCTGACTATAGTCGGAAGAGGAGCCGCCAAGCCGTCAATTTTAAGGTGTGTAGGGACTGGTGGAATAGTCCCGACTGATGAACCAATAGGTCTGGGATCTGATCCAGGAACCATGGACCTTCCAGAGCATATTTCCGAAGATAGGGGAACCATACTTGACGAAGCCAGTAAGGAGCAACTAAGATCATTTTGCTCCCCAAGACAGATGCCTTTTGGATCACCCTGGGAAGGAGAGGAACTGGGGGAAAGGCATAAAGCAAGCCGGTAGGCTACGGACGGGCTAGTGCGTCCATAGGGCTCTTCCCGGGCCGGGTGAGGAGAAGAACTTTTTGCACTTCGCATTCAGTGGAGTCGCGAAGAGGTCGCAACACGGAACTCCCCATTTGCTGAAAATCTGATTTGCAACTGTAATGTTCAGAGACCATTCGTGTGAAGAGAGAGGATAGTTCTGCTCAGTCTGTCGGCTATCACATTGGACTTGCCCGGGATATGAGTAGCCACTAGAAAGCGTTTGGTCGACACTGCCCATTCCCAAACTCTCATGGCCTCTCTGCAAAGGGGATAGGATCTGGTCCCTCCCTGTTTGTTCAGGTACCAGACCACTGACATGCTGTCGGAGTGAACGGCAATTACGCCCTGAGGGAGGTAATCGTGAAGGGCTTGAAGGGACAGAAGCACCGCCCTCATTTCTAGGATGTTGATATGAAGTAGGGTCTCTTCTGGGTGCCATTTGCCTTGGACTGACCTGCCCAGTGAATGCCCCCCCCACCCCATCTGGGAGGTGTCCGTGGTCAAAGTGGCCACAGAAGGAGGTGGAGCAAAGGGTCGTCCCTGATCCAGATTGGAGGGCACCAGCCACCAGCGAAGGTCCCGTTTGCAGGTTTCCGTGATCCATATTAGGTGACTGAGAGGGAGTTCCTGAAAGGACCACTGAGCTGAAAGAAGCCACTGGAGAATTCTCATGTGCAATCTTGCTAGGGGAACTAGAAGAACCGTGGCGGACATGGATCCCAATAGCTGCAGAACCATTCTGGCTGGGGCTTTGGATCTGGGAAGTAAGGCTCGAACTTGAGCCTGCATGGTTCTTATCCTGTCTGTAGGTAGATAGACCCGCATTCGGTTTGAGTCTATCTCTACTCCGATGAATCTTATGCGTTGAGATGGCAGCAACACAGACTTTGGCCAATTGAAGGTGATTCCAAGGGAATTGCCCAGTGATATCGTGGCTTGTAGGCTCCGCAGTAGTAGATGCTAGGAGGTGGCAGTTAGGAGCCAGTCGTCTAGATACGGAAACACCTGGAATCCTAGACTTCTCAGGTGAGCAGTCACTACCGCCAAACATTTGGTGAACACCCTGGGGGCTGAGGTGAGACCAAAGGGCAGCGCGCGGAACTGAAAATGACTGCCTCCTAGGCTGAAGCGCAGGTGTCTCCTGGACGCTTGATGTACCATGATATGGTAATAAGCGTCCTTGAGATCTATGGAGCACATCCAAACACCCTTCTCCAGCAATGGGAGAATGGTTTGTAGGGTGACCATTCGAAACTTGGACTTTTTGACTGAACGGTTTAGAATGCTGAGATCCAAAATGGGCCTCAAGTTCCCGGTCTTTTTTGGCACCAAAAAGAATCTTGAGTAAGTCCCTAATCCGATCTGGTCTGCGGGGACCGGTTGGATGACTCCTTTTTGCAGCAGCTTTGAAACTTCTGAGGCTGCAGTTTCCCGTTGACTGGGTGGCGGGTCCGGGATTTTTTTGGACTGAGGTGGAGAGTGAGAGAAAGGGATGGCGTAACCTCCGGCGATAATTCGAAGCACCCATCGGTCCTGAGTGATACCTTCCCAGGCTTTTAGGTGCCTCGAACGACCCCGACTGGCTCCGGAGCTGCACAGTCGGGCAATCCCTCAGGGACTGTGAAAGGCTGAAGAGCCACGAAAGGACTCGCGGTCTCCATAGTTGCGAGGGCCTCTGCCGCCTCTGGGACGGCGTCTTCCAGAAGAATTTCCCCCTCCCCTGCCTCTGGAAGGGGGATCATCCTGCTGTGAGGGGTAAGACTTCTGAGATCTACGGAACCACATTTTCCCTCCTCTTTTAGCCTTGGGGTAAGGCCGAAAGGGAGTGGAAAATCGTGCCCCTACGGCAGCAAGTCTTACCTTCTTGCTCGCAGCGGGTCAGTGTGTCCTTTACCTTGGGTCCAAACAAGGAGGACCCATCAAAGGGGGCGTCGGCAAAGAAAGACTTAAAGTCCTCCGCAAAATGACACAGGCGGAGCCAGGCTTGTCTCCGTAGAGCAATACCTGTACCCGCCGCTCTACTCGCCCCTTCGGCCGCATAAGAAATGAGCCTCATGGACGAGTTTGAAATGGACGACAGCGTAGCCAGCTGAGAGCCAACCGTCTGGGCCAGCTCCTCAGGCAGGTTACCCAAGAGGGTATCGGAAAGTTCTTTAATCAGATCCCTCTGAAATCTGGTAAAGTGCGTGAGATAGTTCAAGGACCTTAATGTAAAGGCCGCTGAACTTAGGGTGCGCTTACCGTACCGATCCATGCTCCTAGACTCCTTATTAGGAGGATGGACGGACGTCAAAGCCTCTGCTACATCTTGCTGGGTAGCAGATGCCACCACCAAAGCATCTACAGCCACACCTTTCGTCAGAAACTCTTTTTCCGGGGGTGCTGAAAGGAACTTATTAGGACGAGCAGGCACCGGTTCCACAGAGTCTGGGTGTTCCCACGCCCTTCGACAGATCAAGTCCAAGAGCTCGTCGAAGGGCGGAGACACCCAGGAGGCGGAGGGCTGAGCCCCGAAGGCCTTAAGGAACACCGTCTCATCAGCAGAAAGAGGTTTGGATTGCCAGCCGCCTCGTTGTTTAAGGGCTTCCAGGATGTCTGCAAAGGAGACATCATCTGAGGACGACTTAGGGGACCCCTCTGCATCATCGAGATCAGTGTCTGATGTAAGAGACTCATCAGGGGAGTCAACGTGCTTCCTCTTGCACGATCTTTTCCTGGGGGGTTCCTCCGAAGAAGCTTCAGAGGGACCTCCAGGAGGGGGGGAAACCCCAGTGGGGGTAACCTCAGGCCCCGGGGCTCCGCTGTCTAAGGACAGGGGGACTGCCAAAGACCCAGTCTCGGTATTCAGGGAAGGAGCTGGGGAGACCGTGGAGGTAGCCAAAGATGATTTGGCTAACGCACTCCTCATAGCCCTGAAGGCGGGACCACCAGAATCCTGGGAAGGTCCCACCTCCGTGGCCACAACGGTAGACAGCACTGCCGCAGCCGACGCACCGAGAGGAAGGCTTGGGACCGAAAACATCAGTCCCGAAGCGTCCCCCCCGAGGCCGACAGAAGAAGTTCGCGTACCGAACTCCGACACAAGAGCCGGAGTTGGGAGTAAGGGTCGGGCCCGACCCTAAAACCTCCATTGGTTCCACCAGCACCGGCTCCAACGGTGCCGAGGCTGTTGGAGGAGGAACCATAGTAGCAGGGTGGACCATCGGCTCCGAAGCCGAATGGGCTGGAGCCGAAACTAACTTTTGAAACACCAGAGACTGGAAAAGTCTTAGGAGCACCCTGTCGATGTCCGAATCAGACATCTTGGAGGATCTAGATGACACCGATCGGGTCCGAACCGATTTCTCCATCGGCTCCATAGGACTAGGGGACCAGCTCCGAATGGATTCGATTACTATCGGTTCCGAGGGAGATCTCAAAACAATTTCCCTCAGTGCCGATGAGGACTTCGGCGCCGAAGGGGAAGAGTCTGAGCCGGCAACCCTCATCGGCTCCAATATCAGTGGAGCCGATGAAGGTGACCCGCCTCTCGATGCCCCAGTCCTCTGCTCCGAAACCAGAGGGGTCGAGACTGGAGGCATCGAGGCAGACCGTTCCGCCCTCGGCTCCGAAGTCCGTGGAGCTGATGGAGAAGCCTGCCTAGGTTTTTTGGCAGTCGGTTCTGACAGACTGGTCGGAGACGACGCTTTTTTCTTTTTCGTAGGAGAGGAAGAGGAAGATAAAGCCTCCTCGAAGGATGGCTTAATCAACCCTTTTAAAATTAATTTATTCTTCATCTCCTGGAGGAGTCTCGATGAAAAGGCGTGACACACGCTACAGGACTCTTGTAGGTGCTTGGCGCCTAAACAATAAACGCACGGGTGGTCATCCGTTATGGACATTTTATAACCACACCTCGCGCACTTTTTAAACCCAGAGGGTCTATGCTCTTTAGACATGCTGACAAACCCTAAGATTAATACACAGAAAAACTAAGCAAGATTTAAGTTTTTTTTTTTTTTTTTTTTTTTTTTTTTAAAAACAAAAACAATTCACTACTAGTAGCACAAACAGAAAAAAAGAGGGTCAAGACCCTCTAACTTAAGCAGGTACTTGACACAAAAAACGCTAGATAGTAATAGAAATAGAAATAGGGGAAGGCCCCTCTAAGTTAAACGGGAAACCTTCCCTTAACAAAAAAACACAATTTCCTCAACAGATTTTCTTAAAACACACTCGTACCACAACAATAGCTGTTAAAACAGCTTTTGGGTTCAAATAAGCAAAATTCCTGACAGGAAAAGTCTGAATAAAACAGTACTTAGCCCAGCCAAGTTTGAGACCATGTCCTAGCTTGTAAGCGGCAAACGAGATCTGGGGGATTAGTGGTGGTGCATCCTGGGATAAGAAATAGCTCAGCCAGTAAGAGGCCTCGCTCTATAGCATAGCGCGCCGAGTCGGAGCCGAGGGATCGGCTCCGAGCCCATCAGTATTGAATGTAGGCGAGATAGGATCACATAACATCTTAATACTTTCTTGCTCAGTATAAGAAGGCTGAGGCCATAATTTCAAGTTATGTCAGAAGAGCAAAAAGTAGGGGGCTACACCAATCAGGCCAGGAAAGGCAATAAAAGGGGGATGGAGGGGGGTGCTATTATCTTAACAGTGATCTATTCAAACATCTACTGTTATGGGAAGTAAACCACATAATTATGTTATGTTATTCATTAGACCACTGCTGCAATAGCCATTACATATGGGATGATGGCCAAAGATCAGGAAGAAAGGGTGGACAGAGAAGGACCAGAGTCCATGAGTACCTGAGCAGACCATGTGAAATCTAATCTGGCCATAGAAACAGAATTTAACTTGCAATGTTTGATAAACGTATGAAATGAGGACCAAGTTGTTAAGTCTAATATAGATACAGAGTCTACAACTTTTGAGAAAACCCCAGATGTGAGAACCACTGTAGTAGAACGTGCTCTGAGAAGCTAAGGCAGACTTTTGCAAATAGCAAATCTGACTGGAATGGGAAAGCCATCTACAGACCATTTGTTTAATTACTAGCTGTTCTTTATTTCTTAACTTAGTAAAACAAAAAAAAAGTTGTTTAAACTTCCTTGAATCTTTACATTTGTCCAGATATCTGTTGCCTATGAACATCTTGGAAAAGATGAAGGGCTGTCAATTTATGCTTGAAACAGGTTTAATTCTGTCTTGAGCTATAACGACAGAGTATGAATCAATCAAAGTTAGTATCAAATGGAAGAGCTCTGAATGGAAAATTTCTGTTTTAAAGAACTCTTAATATAAACAGGGACAATTTAGCAGGTTTTAGCCAATTCATGTGCAGTTATTTTCAGAACGACTATGACAATAACAGGCAATCTCAATGCTCCAAATGTATACTGGTGTAACAGTGATGCAAAGAAAGGAGTCATTGGTGGTACCAGTTAGATACAGTACAGAATATGGGTATAAGCAAATTATTATGGAACCAATTAGACAAGATACTGAGTATTGTGTGGGCAATGACTGGTAGTAGTTACGTATGTAATTCTTCTTAAACTACAAGGTCTGATCATTATAGCATTGCGTGGGAAATAAAAACAAAGGAGTGTTTAGTGCAATTAGTAGATAGAGGTACAAGAAAAGCTTACTATAGAGCAGATTATGAAGCGATAATTGGCAGAATAGGGTGCTGGAACTGGAATTAAGTAATAGACAAGAAAACAAAAGTTATGTACTTAACAAAAGATCCATGTCTGAACTTCGTCCTGTTTAGCATAGGGTAAGTCAAATCCATTTGGATCCAACCTCAGCACTGAATTTGAAGCTTCCATGGTTCTAGGCCTCTGACTCCTTCCCTGCCAATAATTCCCTGAACTCCATTCTAATACCTCAGATTGAGTCTGCCCTTTTTTTGGGGGAGGTTGAATCAGACAAGGATTTAATGGTATGCCAAAGTACATAGCTTTCATATTAAGTGCGGTCTATGTTTGTCCATTTCAACATATGGGAAAGATTCCCAAGCTGTCCTTCTGGGCGGTATCAAGGAAGTACATTCCTGAATATGGTGGAACCACAGGAAAGCAAGACTTGAAATGTACATCCAGTTTATAATAAGTAACAAAGGTAGACCAAATTGCTGCTGCACAAATGTCATCAATGGGCTGTCTCTTGGAGAAGGCCGTTGAGGTAGCAACTTTCTAGTTGACTGGAGCCTTTCGTTTGGGTTGTAAATTTAGAGCCATTTTACTACAGACAAAAGAAATAAGGTCCAACAACCATCTGGAATGAGTAACTTTTGCAACAGATCTACTAAGTTTAAACTTCAAGAAGGCAAATAGTTGATCAGGTTTCCTGAATTGTTTTGTCCAATGAAGACAGAAACTGAGTTGATAACGAACATGTAGCATTTGTAAAATGTAATCTCCACTGTCTGAAAATTTTGGGAAGAACACTGGTAAATCTATGGAATGATTTAAGTTAATTTTGGATGCCACTTGTGGCAGGAAGGACAAATTATTTCTGAGAGAAACACTATCTTTATGGAAAATCAAACTGGGAAGGTTTACAGTAACAGTGCTTACAATTCTGAAATACATATGGCTGAAAGTATAGCCACTAAGAAAATTGTTTTCCAGTACTTAATATCTTTCATGGCCCCAGGTTCAAAGGTGTTGGGGGGGTTAAGAGCTTGGAGCATGATGGTAATCACTCATGGCAGTACTGGATGTCATGTGGGATGACTTAACAGAAAAGTCCCTCTTAGAAAGGCTTTTGAGATCTTTAAGAACACTAATGAACTATCAGTGTGTCCAATATGAAAATTAAAAATTGATGCCATTTGAACTTTGATGGGAGAATAAGTAGAAATGTTTTCAAAATGTTCGGGTAAGAACTCCAAACTTGAAAGAGGGACAGAAAAGGGGTCCAAACCTTTGGCTACCACCCAACAAGAAAATCATTTCCATTTACTGTGATAAACCTATTTATAGCAGGCTTCTGGGAAGCCGATATAATCTCAACAATTGTACTGGGAAACCTGGCATCTCTGGCTATGGTCAAAAGTGGAGGAACCAAGTAGAAAGTTTCATGGTAGTCTGACCTAGAGGAGGCAATACAGACGGCCAAGTTAGAAGACATGGATACTGATCTAGCATACAAGGAGGATGTACTAGCAGAGGCTACAGAAAGAGGAACCATGTCTGTCTGGGCAAAAGGGGGGAATGGGGATTAGTTTGGCCTTGCATTGTTTGGCTTTCTAAATCAATCTGTTTGTGATAGGTAATGGGAGAAAGGTATAAAGAAAACCTGTGGGCCAATTGTGGACCAGAATGTCTCTTGGTGATTGCCCCTGTGTAGGGATCAGGGCAAAGTAATTGCTGCATTTGCTGTTGAGGAAGGAGGAGAAAAGATCACAGAAATGTTTATTTTTTATTTTACATTTGTCAACCGGGCTAGTCTAACTGGATAGATTTCCATTTTCAGTAGAGGCCCGGGGAAAAAAGCTCCAGTGGCAACAAATAAAAATAGAAATTTAACAATTAAAAATTAAAAATCAATATTAACATATAGTAAATGAATGGAGTATTAATAAAGTAAAGTAGGTATTTACAATAGTAAAGGTGACAATATGTACAGGATAATTCAATATGCAGTGAGATGCATGTAGACTATCAGTACATCAAACAGGATAGAGACTTTCAGAGCATCAAGCAGGATAGATTACACCAGTATGTTGAATTCTGTTAAGCAGTTACAGTCCTACTTCAATGAATGTGAAATAAGTAGAGGTTTCAAGAGGAGAAATATTTGTAGTGAAGGAGAAGATTAATCAGGGTTGCTGCAGGGGCATAACCAGTGTGTTTTGAGGTGTCTTTTGAGGTTTTGCTTAAAGAGAGGCGGTGAAGAAATTAAAGTTAGTTCATTAGGCAGTAGGTTCCAGTTTTTTCCCCACAGAGTTGGAAAACAGAGAAACTCCAGCCATGTTGTAAGACTTGCTTGTGCTAGCAAGAAATTTGCTGGAAGAGGGAAGAGAATTTAGATTTTTGTAGGGGATTATGAGATTGGAGAGTATAGGAGTGCTGTTAGCTTTATAAAATATCTTGTGGGCAATGGTGAGTTGGGAGAGTTTCAATTGGTTTTGAAATTCAAGCCAGCATAGCTGCATTAGATTCAGACAGTGGTGAGTTCTAAAAGGATTGCCGGTGGCAAATCTAGCGATGTTATTATAGGAATTAGCTAGTTTGACGAGATTATTTTTCTTTAGATTAGTGTATATTGGTGAGGCATACAGAAGAGTTGAAATTAAATGGGAGTGTGCAATCTTAATTCTGGCTACTGGTGTTGGGAAAGGTTTCATTCTATATAAGGAGCCTATTTTTCTGTTGACAGTTTTTATGGTGTTATGTGGCTGTCAAATGTAAGGTTATTGTCAATAGTAATTCCTAGCAATTTAGTGGTAGAATTGGGGAATATAATTGTGCCATTATTGGAGATGACAGAGAAATCTATGGGGGATGATTTACTGGTGGGTGTGAAGAGGAAGAGTTTAGTTGTTTTGGCATTGAGCATGAGGCAACATTTTCTGAACCATGTTTCAACTATGTTGAAAACATTCTGAGTAAGAGAATATAGATCAGCTGGGGAGTTTGCTAAGCATACTAGTGTAGAATCATCTGCATACTGAATGCAGGTGGCTTATGGAATGGCTACATGGAGGTCGTTGATAAACAGTGAGAAAATAAGTGGACCTAGAATAGAGCCCCGAGGGACTCCAAGTGTGACTGGCAGAAGGGATGATGTATTATTTTCCCAGAGAACTGCCTGTTGGTAAGGTAGGACTTGAACCATTTAACTGCCAGACATTCAAGGGAAAGGGATTCAAGAATGTTGATAAGAAGGGCATGGTTTACCATGTCAAACGCTTTTGAGAGGTCAATAAAGAGTGCAGAAGAGAGGTTGTTTTTATTACGATTTCTATTGATGGCTTCTGTAAAGATAATAAGGCAGTTGTGGTGCTATGGGATGGCCTACAGCCATGCTGACAATTTGCTATGATGTTATGTTGAGATAAATGGTTTAATAGTTGTTGGTGAATGCATTTTTTCATAATTTTTGCTAAAGGTGATAACAGAGCTATTGGCCGGTAGTTGGAATAATCATTAGAGGTACCCCCTTTGTGTAGGGGGATAATATGGGAGATTTTCCGGATGTCTGGAACAATTCCTTCTTTAAGGGTTCTATTTATGAGGATGGATATGGGATAAGAAATTACTTTGGCTGCTTTTTGCAGGTATTCAGATGGTAGCTGGCCAGCAGAAGGAGTACAAAGTTTAAGCTTTTGGATGAACTTATAGATGAGAGTGGTTGAGATGGGTTGCAGATGGAATGTTGGTAGAGTGCCAGGTATGGTGGTGGGGAGGCTTGAGTTGTCAGGGACTAGTTGACTGGCTAGGGATTGTATGGTCTCTGTGAAGAAGATATTGGCAGTTTGGTGGGGGGTATTTTGTTCGGCCTGAGATGGGGTAGGTGTACATGAATGGCCTGGGTACAGGAGTTTATTTATACTAGACCAGAACATCTGGGGATTGTTTTGGTGATTTTACTGTAATTTACAGTAGTAGTCTGTAAGTATTGCCTTTTTTGTAATATTTCTTAAATGCTTAAAAGTTTGTCCATCTGAGATATTTTTGTTAGCTCTCCATTTAGTCCAAAACTTGTTCCTAAGTAAAATTTTTTGTCTGGTTTCTTTAGAAAGCCAGGGGGCAGGGCTTTGACTTCATTCTAATGGACCGTTTGGGTGCATGCTTATCTAGGATCGATAAGAATTTAGAGTTTAGGTATTTAACAGCTTCAAGTGGTAGGGTTTTTAAAGGGTTCCAGTCACAGGCTCTAAGTTCATTTTGGAATAGTACTGGATTAAATTGTTTGTTGGTACGTGCAATCCTATATGTGTGTGTGTGTGTGTGTGTGTGTGTGTGTGTGTGTGTGTGTGTGTGTGTGTGTGGGGTTAGAGATATCATTTTTTTGCCTTAGGATGTAGGTCAAAGAATGATCGCTTACATCGTCTGGCAGAGTTCCTAACCTTGTAAGCTTGTTTCTGTTTATTTATAAGTATCAAGTCTAAGGTGCTCTCTTTCTTATTTGGTTTATTGATTCTAGTTGTGGAGGTGATAGTTTGACTAAAGCCGTGAAGGTTGATATGGGAGGTAGGATTATCAGCTTTAACAACTTTCCAGTCAGTATTGAAATCACCAAGTATTATTGTTTCTTGGGGGTAGGTTGAGGACACCCAGCTTAGAATATCCTCTATAGTATTGATATTACGGGGGGGGGGGGTAGGTAGATGCAGATGTTATATAAAGATTTATTTTGGTTGATTTGAAATCTGGTGATAAGGACTTCTGCCTTACTATGCTGAGGTGGGCTGTATGGTAAAGTGGAGATTTGAAGTCCATCTTTGAATAGAACGGCTACTCCCCCACCCTTGCTTTTTATTCGGTCTTGTCTTAATATATTATATCCTTGGGGAATGATTTCATTGTCGGTGTCTGGTTTTAACCACATTTCTGTCAGGCAGAAGATATCAAAGCAGTGAATATCTAGAAGGGCGTGGAGATGGGCTACTTTATTTTTAATACTGCGGATATTTAGGTGTCCTATTATGAAAGAGTTTGGTAGTTTAGGGTGGGTTACTAGGGTAGCAGGATAGTAGGGCCAGGGTTAGGGTGGATGTCACAGTCTTTTAAGGAGGGATTACTTAGTTTGATTGTAGTAGTATTTATAAAGTTGGTTACTGTGGGGTTATTGTATTTAATGTGGGAGAATCTATGGTATTTAGGTAGTAGATAGGTGGGAACAGAAGTGATATTAGTTTGAATATTAGGGAGTATGACAGTATGTATAGCTGTTTGTTTTGGAGAGTAATTAAAATGGTAATAGTACAGTTTTTCAAACAAGGTGATGAGGTAGGTGGAGGTGAGAGCAATTGAAATTAAAGCTAAGCTTATTGGTTTGGTCATTTTAGTTTTTACTAATAAAGGCATCTTGTAGAGATATGTATAAGAAGTTTTAGGAGTTAAGTCTAAAATTAAAAAGGTGGTATTGGATAAGAAGAGTGTTTAGAGAAGGGAATTAATAATTGTTAGCTAGAAGGAAAGGGATATGGTAAAATACTCAAGTATTGGGTTATAGTCACTGGTAGAAAAAAGATGTATGGGTGTGGTTAATTTTGTGAGAAGGATGGAGAAAAGGATCGGTTGATTGAGAGAGAGGGTGTGGTTTAAGAAGTATAAGTATAGGACCACTGGGGGTGGGTGGGAATTGGGGGGTAGGGGAGTGAAGTGAGCCTGAGGCGAACGGAGCGGGTCAAAGCTGAGAGAGGCTGGGGGCAATCAGTTATACAGTGAGACAGTGTTCTACAAGCTTTGAGTAGAAAGGTTGCCCCCCCAGTGTGGAAAATTGAAGTTGCCACCACTGGATTGAGGCACCACTTGTGAGGAGTTAGGGTAGTCCTGCTCCATTTGTCCGCCAAAACACTGAATATCCTGGAATCTACATAGCTATCAGAAAACTGTGTAAAGACATCATCCACTGCCAAACCCTCATAGCTTCTTGACACTAGGTGTAAGAAGAGGTTCCTCCTTGTTTGCTGATGTACCAAACGGCAGCCATGTTGTATATGGCAATCACATCCTTGGGGAGGACATTCTGAAGTACCTGTAACCCTAGGACCACCGCCTTCATCTCCAAGACACTGATGTGAAGGTTGGCCTTCACATTTGACCAAGTGCCTTGGATCATTCTCCCTATGAAATGCCCCCTCTCATCCTAGTAAGGAGGTGTCTGTGGTTACTAATGCTACTGGCAGACTTGTGTGAAAAGGCAGTTCCTTCTGTTACTGAAGGGGAGGTTATCCACAAAGCTTTGCATTGCCTGCAAACCCTTGTGAAACAAATCTTTGCATGTAATGGGGTGAAAGTTCTGAGCCCACTGGACTGCTCATGCAGTAACGAGCCATTAGAATAGAGGAAGTCATGAGACCTAACAGATGCAAAACTAATCATGCTGGGGGAAGGAATGATGCATCAGCCTTGTAGCTGTTATATGCAAAGATAAGACTCTGTGGTTGATGAAACTGACAATCTGCAGAGCTATGTTGAGGTGGCATATGATAAATTCTGAATAAACTCACAGAACATTCCCAGGCCCAAGTCTCAATTCCACTGAGAATATAAAGTCCAACTTGATATAAATGAAAAAAAATACAGATTAATTTAAATAAATTAGCAGCTTGGAAATTTCTATTGCAGTTGGCTCCCACTGACTGGATGGAACATTAGGATTCACTTTCTTTTTTATTGGCAGAACAGGAAAGGGAATGGAATAACCTCTGGAAATTATCCTTAGCGTCCACACATCTTGTGTTGTGTTTTGCCAGGCTTGAGGGTACAGAGATAAGCATCCCTCAACTGCCTCCAAACTGCAACAGCTGGGCAACCCTTTGGGGATGCTGATAGGACCATTCGGTAAAGGGACTACGGAAAGCCCTGATTATGCAGTCTGTCTCTAAAGTGACATCCACTGGAATTTTCTCCACCCCTGCCATGAGAATCTGGTAAGAACTCTGACTTATGAAATCAAATCTTTTTCCCATCCATCCGATTCCTGTAGTAGTATCTTTGGGGGGTGGAATGAGATGGAATGAGATGGAAAAACAGATGGCCACTGCAGAGAGAGTCTTACCATCCTACTGGCTCTGTTGTCAATGTACCTTTAACTTTGGGCCTAAAAAAGTGTAGAGTCATCATATGGGACATTGATGGAGGACACTTTGAAGCCTTCTGTGAAAATCACAAAAACGCATCCAGGCATGCCGTATTATAGTAAGCCCTGTGCTGCTGCTCTAGCTCAGCCATTGGCTACATTAGAAACAAGACACACAGCTATGTTAGCAGTCGACTGCAAAACAGGAAGTTGAGTCTCCACGGTCTTGTATTTTATTTATTTGTCTTTTAACTGGGTTAGTCCACTGAGCTGGTGGCCTATTTTTAGTGGAGACCAGAGGAGAAAAGGTCCACACAAAAACAAAATAATAGAGGTTACATAGCAGTAATGAGCATTTCTGTACATAATTGCATACACTCATACCATACAGGAAATATGAGTACAGAGCAACAAATAAACATGCATTAATGAAAATAAATAAAAATTCACAATTCATATACATTCAGCAGACACAATATCTGCAAATCGCAAAAATAAAAATGTAAATTTACAGTATGTCATCAGAAAAAAAAAACTTAAAACATCATTAGTAATTAAACCAAGTTGGTAGAGAGACAGAAAGAAAAATATTAAATTGACTAAGCACAGCTCCTCGTGGTATCCTGCAGAGTTCTACAAGCAGCAGTGAGTGGAAGAGTGACTTTCCATTGATTTTAAGTATTTTTTTGGCTACTTATTTCTGACTGCTTTTTCTCACCGAAAAGCGAGTTTCTATAACTAAATAAGCTCTGCAAAGTTGATTTATTGCATTACTGTTTGTTTTCCTGAACTTTTTTGCACTTTTAAAGTTTGTTTTTGCTTAAATTAACTGGTAGGCTACCCACTCAAGTGCGCCAGCCGATTCAAAGCATTTACTGTTGTTACTGTATCGATTTTCTGCTACCTTGTAAGAATAAAAATATATATATATCCTTGTTTCCCACCTTTACTGAACTAGAATAGTCCAGTCATCAAGTATTGCTGATCTCTGGGCTGTGTCATAGTTCCTGTGTTGCCCATATCCTTCTTTGGATAGGAGGAAGCTAATTTGTTCACCAGTGAGAGTGGGGAGCTCTGAGCAGCCTATCTGTCCCTAAAGGAGTGGTTCCAGCCCAGTAACTTGTAGCTTATTGGCCGTTTTGGGCCATTTCCTAGCTCTTTCTAATCCCCTGCTATAAAGCCCGCTTTAGTGCGCTTTTGCGTGAATTTGCGCATAGCGCAGCATCGGGCAGCTAATCAGGTTTAAACCATTCCCGGCTCCACAAAGTCTGCTCTTCACTTTTTCCCTTGGAACCGCTCTAACTCTCAATCCAAACATTCTATTCTCAATTTAAAAACCCTGCACTTGCTCCTATAAGCATTTTGTATAAGTTAAGCACTTTTTAACTAAAAAAGCACTACACCCGCCTAAAATCCCATTGAGTACCCTATCCCCTATAGATCCTTTCTGATTCAGTTACATAGCAGTTCCTTATACTACTCTGGCATATGGAAAGGTCAGTTGCTGGCTTCCTCTCCAGTTCAGCTGGTGAATCTGGGAATCTTGAAGCAATGTTACAACTGCCTCATGTACACAGACAAAGTACAGTTTTGTACCTACCATAAATGTAGATGTCCGATAGATATGCAACTGCAGTCATAACATATGGGTTGTCCTGCCTCAGGCAGCCCTCGGTCGGATTCCAAAGTCTGGGTCCGACGTCGGCTGATGTCGCATTTCTCTCCGACGTCAGAGCGGCTGAAGTATATAAGCATCAGCCGACGCCATTTTCTTCAGTGTTTCTTGCCCCAGATGCCAGGTGCCCTCCAAGGAAGACTGTAATCAAATTGGAAGACAAAAACAGGATTCCAGACAAATAAGTAAGCAATAAACAGATACACCATAACAGATATCCCCAGCTAAGAGAAACGGGGATAGGAGTGGACCCAAGGCATAGAGGGGTATGGATGGAGGGAAAATCCGACTGCAGTTGCATATCTATCGGACATCTACATTTATGGTAGATACAAAACTGTACTATGTCCTTCAAGAATGCAACTGCAGTCATTACATATGGGTAGAATACCATAGCTTAGCTGGGGAAGGAGGAATGCTCTAGGAAAGAGATGGTGTGGCAATCAAACCCTGCAGGACTGCCGAAGCAAAGCCTACTCTGGATCTGGAGTATAGAGGGAGATTGTAGTGTTTGGAGAATGTATGCACGGAGCTCCATGTAGCAGCTTCTAGAATGTCCTTTGTAGGCACCCCTCTTAAGAATGCTGTAGAGGTGGCTGTAGCTCTGGTGGAGTGTGGTCTGACATTGGCTGGAACATTCTTCCCATGGAAGGAATAACAAAATCTGATGCAGTGTCCAATCCATTTTGAAATAGTCTGTTTTGAAATTGCTTTTCCTTGTACTCCAGGGGCGTAAGCTACAAAAAGTTGATCAGACTTCCTACTGGTCTTGGTTCTGTCCAGGTAGTAGCGAAGTTGTCTGTGAATGCCCAAGGTATGTAACAGTCTTTCCCCTTTGTTCTCAGGATTGGGGAAGAAAGCAGGCAGATGAATAGCTTGATTTAAAGAAACCCTGGATACCACCTTTGGCATAAAAGTAGGGTTGGTTCTTAAGGAGACCCTGTCTCTGTGAAAGATTATGAACGGTGGTATTGCCATTAGGGCCTGTAGTTCCGAAACCCTTCTTGCTGAGGTAATTGCCAACAGGAAAGCTGTCTTCCATGAGAGAAATTGTAAGTCCACTGAAGCTGCTGGCTCAAACGGAGGTAGAGTCAGTTTTTCTAGGACAAAGTTGAGGTCCCATGCTGGTACTGGAGCCTTTCTTGGTGGCTTAATGTTCTTGATTCCCCTGAGGAATTGCCTTAGCAAAGGATGTGAAAACACAGGCGGATCAGTATTATATCTAGCTGAAATAGCTGAAGCATGTATCTTTATGGAAGAATATGAGAGTCCATTCTGTAGCATATCTGCCAAGTATTCCAGGATGAGTGGGATGTTCAGTAATGATGCATCATGTCCCTTGCTGGTATTCCAAATGCTGAATCTCTTCCATTTTGCTAAGTAAACCTTTCTGGTGGACGGTCTTCGAGCTTCTGTTAATATCTGCTGAACTTCCTTGGAGAGAGATAGATTGTGGTTATTCATGGGATCTCCCAGGCTGTTAGCTGCAGTGTCTGAAGGTTTGGATGCACTGTTTTGAAGTTGTGTTGAGTCAAAAGTAGGGGCCATTGTGGAAGGGCCCACTTCTTGTTGTGACATATGCTCCGTAGTAGTGGGTACCAGTGGTTGTCTTGGCCAGTCTGGAGCTTTTAGGATCCCCTTGGGTCTCTCCGCTTTGATCTTTAGTAATACTGTGGTCATCAGTGGCAGAGGTGGGAATGCATAGATTTTTAGGAAGTTCCAGTTGAATGAAAGAGCATCTATTTTCCAAGCTTGTGGATGGTATGTCCTGGAACAGAACTTTTGTAGATGATGGTTGAGGTGAGAGGCAAATAGGTCTACTTCTGGCCTGCCCCATGTCGAGGTGAGTTGTGTGAAGATCTTCGGATGTAACCTCCACTCGTGTGGGTCTATGAAATTCCTGCTTAGGCTGTCCGCCAGCACATTGTCTTTGCCTGGAACAAAAGTACAGTTTTGTACCTACCATAAATGTAGATGTTCGAGGATCCACATTGCTGCAGTCCTAACTATTGGGTAGTCCGCTGTCCAGTCGGCCCGAATACCAAAGTATATGGCTGACGTCGGTCAGGGCGCATTAGACTGACGTCAGTACGTCAGGGTACTAATGCACATGACCGACGTCATATCCTCAGTCTTTTCTTGCCCCAGATGTCAGAAGACCCTGAAAAGCTAAGGCCAAAACCAAAAATTCCAAACATACCTGCACCAAAATATATATATATACAAAATTACCAGAATATAACCTCACCTACATAACCACCCTTAAACACAGAGGGAAGGAGGGAGGTAAATTGACTGCAGCAATGTGGATCCTCGAACATCTACATTTATGGTAGGTACAAAACTGTACTATGTTCTTCATTCCACATTGCTGCAGTCCTAACTATTGGGTAGAATCCCAAAGCAGAGGTAAGGGAGGCTGGCAAATCATAAGGAAGCAGGAACTGACAACATGCCTTGCAAAATAGCTGTGGCAAAACCAGCCCTAGACTTGGAGTAGAGAGGAAGGTGATAATGCTTAGAGAAAGTATGCACTGAACTCCAAGTAGCTGCCTCCAAAATATCCTTAGTGGCCACCCCCCTTAGAAATGCTGTAGAAGTGGCAGTAGCCCTAGTGGAATGAGGCCTAATTCCAGCTGGAATCTCCTTGCCATTATGGGAATAACAAAATGCAATGCAAAACCCAATCCACCTAGAAATAGTTTGTTTTGACACAGGCTTGCCCTGCGAACCCAAAGCAAAAGAAACAAACAACTGCTGAGACTGCCTAAAATCCTTAGTCCTGCTCAAATGATAACGCAATTGCCTGTGTACATCTAAAGTGTGCAAAATCTTTTCCCCTTTATTTTGGGGATCTGCATAAAAAGTAGGCAAATGAATAGTTTGGTTTAAAGCCACACTAGAAACCACCTTAGGCATAAAGGAAGGATTAGTACGTAAAGATACCCTATCCTTATGAAAAATCAAAAAAGGCTCTACCGCCATAAGGGCCTGCAACTCAGAAACCCTTCTTGCAGAAGTAATGGCCAACAAAAAAGCAGTCTTCCATGACAAATATTTCAATTCAGCAGTAGCCGCAGGCTCAAAAGGTTGTAGAGTAAGTTTCTCCAACACAAAATTGAGATCCCAAGCAGGAGTAGGAGCTCTACGTGGGGGTCTTATATTCTTTGCCCTCTAAGAAATTGCTTGAACAAAGGATGCGAAAACAATGGTGGGTCACAATCATAGTGAGCTGAAATTGCTGCAGCATGAATCTTAATGGAAGAGAAAGACAAACCTTTGTCCAATAACTCAGTAAGATATTGAAGAGCCACACTCAAATTAGGCTCAGAAATCTCCAAATTGTTTGCTGCACTCCAAAATAAAAATCTCTTCCATTTTTCATGACACTTTCCTTGTACTAGGTCTTCTGGCTTCCATAATCACATTTAAAACTTGTTGAGGAAGTTGAGACCTGCTGTCTTTCAAAACAGAATATGCCAGGCTGTTAGATGAAGAGATTGAAGCTTGACATTGAGCAGGTGACCGTCCCTCTGAGACAACAGGTGTGGAATCAAGGGTAAAGGCCATGGAGGCTTCCTTACCAGACTCCTCAGTAATGGGTACCAGTGCTGCCGAGGCCAATCTGGAGCTATTAAAATCATCCTTGGCTTGTCTTGTCTGACCTGTAGAAGCACCTTTGGGAGAAGAGGCAGAGGTGGAAAAGCATACACATGAAGATTTTTCCAACTGAAAGAAAGAGCATCCACTTTCCAAGCTGTGTGATGAAACCTCTTTGTGCAAAACTTTGGCAGCTGGTGGTTTAGTGGAGAAGCGAACAGATCTATGTCTGGAGTTCCCCATGACACTGTCAATTTCTGAAATACATGAAGATCCAGTTTCCACTGTGGGGATCCATGATTTGTCTGCTTAACACATCTGCTAAGGAGTTCTGTGCTCCCGCAGAAACCTTGCCTGAAGAGTTAGTTGCAAGCTGAGCGCAGTCTCCCATAAAATCATTGCTTGCCTGCACAATGGGTAAGAATGTGTTCCCCTTGTTTGTTGATGTACCACATGACAGTTGTGTTGTCTGTTAGAATCAACACCTGTCCTGGAAGAAGTAACTCCTTGAAAGCCATTAATGCAAACTGGACTGCTAACATCTCTTTCATGTTGATATGTAGATGCTGTAGTCTGGCAGGCCACTTGTCTTGTATCCACTTTCCATTTAGATGAGCTCCCAAGCAATGTCTGAGGCATCTGTCGTTAGAATCTGACTCGCCTCTGGCCGGGTCACAGAGAGTCCCTTGTTTAGGTGACATTCCTGAGCCCACCACAAAAATTCCTTTTGAATGCAAGGTATTATTTGAATGACAGTGTCCAAATCCTGGCAGTGCTGTGTCCATACATTTTTGAGATACCATTGCAGCTTCCTCATATGCAGTTTGGCATTGGGAAGCACCAGAATACAAGATGCCATGAACCCTAAGGCTTGAAGGACTGCCCTTGCAGTCAGCCCGGACTGAAGAGATAGTTGATGGAAGTAACTGGAAAGATTCTTTTGTTTGTCCGGGGTTAAAAGGCCATCTGGGCTGCTGTATTCAGTCTCACACCCAGAAAGCACATGTCTTGAGAGGGTACTAGACTGGACTTTATTTCGTTCACAGAATACCCTAGGCATCTTAGCACTGCTATGACATAATCCAAATGCTGTAGAAGGTCTTCCTTTTCTTGAGCTAGAATTAGGCAGTCGTCCAAGTAAGGATAGATTTGAATTCCTTTTAGCCTGAAGTAAGCTATCACTGGAGCCAGAACCTTTGTGAATACTCTGGCAGTGGATAAGCCAAAGGGCAATGCAGAGAACTGATAATGAGAATTTCCAGCTCGAAAACGCAGATACTTCCTGCAACTTAGTCTTATTGGCACATGAAGGTAAGCTTCCTTGAGATCTAAAGTTACCATCCAGTGATCCTTGCCCAGCAGAGGTAAAAGCTGTTGTAACGTCAACATTTTGAACTTGGGAATGTCCAGATAAGTGTTGAGGATAGATAAATCCAAAATTGGCCTCCACGTGTTCCCCTTCTTCGGTACTAGGAACAGGCGAGAATAAAATCCTAGGCCCCTTTCTGGCACAGGAACTGGCTGAATGGCCCCTATGTGGAGCAACAGAGAAATTTGCTTGTGAGCCTCTTGTCTTTGTAGAGGAGGAATGTCTGGCATGCCTTTGAAAGGAGGCATGGTATGGAAATAAAACCTGTAACCATGGTGAATGATATCCAGAACCCATCTGTCTTGGGTAATTAAATCCCAATTTTCTTTGAAAAGAGACAGCCTTCCTCCCAAAGGTGCTGCCAGGCGAGAATGTACTGGCAGCTGAAAAGGCAGGTCATTGGGTCTGCTTACGAAAGGACTGACCCCTGCCCTCACCAGAAGTCTGAGCAGGGGAACTCCCTGTCCTAGGCCTAAAAGAACCTTGAGCTCTGCCCCTACCACGCCTAGACCTACCCCTAGACTGGGAATCATAAGCAGGATAAGTCCATCCCTTAGTAGGCCAATTTCTACTAAACTTGGAGGCTGCACCTGCAAAAATCCTTAACAGTTTGCATAGACTTAGCCTTGTCCTCCATTTTCTTTAAGACTGCTTCCACAGGCGAACCAAACAACACATCAGACTGCAAAGGAGCATCCAAAATCCTTGTTTTAACATGCTCAGCTAAATTCTGATCTCTCAACCAGGCATGCCTACGAAGAACAGAACCAGTGGCAGCCACCCTCGAGGAGGCCTGCACAGCATCAAAACCACATTGCAAGGAATGTTTACCCACCTGTTCAGACACATTAACTAAATCCTGCAACTCTTTACACTCAATACCTTCTGCCAGAGCATCCACCTTAGATTTCAATTGTGAAAGGAGATAATTCTGATATTTTAACATGTGAAACTGACAATTCAACGCCCTCATGGCTAAAGTGGAAGAAGTATACACTTTCTTTCCCCATCTATCCAAAGCCCTTGCCTCTTTATCAGGAGGAACAGGATTTTTAACAACAGAGGCCTTCACACCTTTAGGCCCCTGAGAGACAGTTTCGGTCTGCCCTAGGACTCTTAAAAGATACTTATGAGCTTCAGGCACCCTATAGTACCTATCCGGTTTAACTGGGGCAGGAGGCAAAGAATCAGGATTGAGGGAAGCCTCTGCAAAAACATCTTCCACCACATTCAGAACAGGAGGTATAGCTAAAGGCCTATGCTGGGGTAAAACAAGAATTCCCTAAGCCTCTTCCTGGAATCAGAGAAATCTTGACCTTCCCATTTAAAATGCTCCCTCATGGAATGCAGAGTCTCTGAAAATGAAAAATCCTCAGGAGGAGAAGCTGAAGGAGTAGAATCATCCACATCAGAATCAGAATAAGGAGGATACTCCTGCAAGTCTTCAGCCGAAGACTCAGAAGCCTCCGAACATTGCTCAAAACTCTCAAACTCAGGTTCCACCCTAGGCCTCTTATCAGGAGGGGCATAGAACCTCTAATCATAGTAATCAAATCCTCTGCCATTTTAAGCATATGTTTCTTAGGCAAAGACCCTGAAGCACTAGGAGAAACCCCCACTGAAGTTAAACTTGGCCTGCCTCTCAAAGAAGCCTTGGAAACAGAAGGGGAGGCTCTAACCACCTTAGGAAGAGAGGGAAGAACAGCCACCTGAGAAGCCCCTACAGCCTGGCCTACTTCCCTGAGGATACATCCTGTAACAGTAAAGTCTCCCTGAGACTCCAAAGAAACACCTGGCAAAACCTCCGCTCCACTGAGCCTTCTAAAGATCCGGCGCCTGGGACTGTCGGTTCTTCCACTCTAGGCTTTGCTGCTTTGTCCTTGCGCTTTTGGCAAGCGGGCCGGAGCCTCCGACGGCATTTTATAATTACAACGCTTCCCAAAAACTAACCTGGCACAGTCTAACCTTCTCTTAATAGTGCTTGTTAAATCTAGCACAAGAGCGGCATCCAACAACGCCGTGCTCAGGCCCTAAACAAGGTATACACAAAGTATGGTAATCCCTATGAGGTATCTGTTTCCCACAAGAAATACAGTTATTCACTTTTTCTGACATCCGGTTAAATACTGAGGCAAGAAAAAACCAAAATATTCCCCAACGGGGTACTTAGCCAACTTTGATTCGGTCTGAAACTCTGACTTCAGAAACTTTCAGAACGCCAACCTGCACTCGCAAAATTGCTTCTGCATCGGACCATGCGGCAAAAAAGACTGAGGATATGACGTCGGTCATGCGCATTAGTACCCTGACGTACTGACGTCAGTCTAATGCGCCCTGACCGACGTCAGCCATATACTTTGGTATTCGGGCCGACTGGACAGCGGACTACCCAATAGTTAGGACTGCAGCAATGTGGAATGAAGAACATCTGGGATTGTAACTGTATGTTTAGGCTCAGTGATTTTTCCCAAAGATTCATTGTCAGTCTGCAAAGGGGGTAAGAATGGGTGCCCCCTTGCTTGTTTATATACCACATCACAGTGGTGTTGTCTGTCCGTATCAATAAATGGCCTTGCTGAAGTTGTTGTCGAAAGGCCTCGATGGCATGCATTACTGCCAGCATTTCCTTTTGGTTTATATGCAGATGTGTTTTCTTTGGAGACCATTGTCCTTGTATACATCTGCCTTCCATGTGCGCCCCCCATCCAAGGTCTGAGGCGACTGTGGTCATGGTCTGTGTTATCTAAGGTTTTTTGAATGACATACCTGTGTTTGCCTGGCTTACCGAGGCCCACCATAGGAATTCCTTTAGTAGGCATGGAATGAGCGGTATGGTTGCCTCTAAATTGTTGCTGTGCTGAGACCATAGGCTTTTTAGGTACCATTGAAGCTTTCTCATGTGTAGCCTTGCTAATGGAACCAGGAGAATGCAGGATGCCATGTAACCCAGGGCTTGTAGGAAATCTCCTTGCAGTCATCTGGGTGAGTTTTGCCAAACCTTTGAAATAATGAGTTAACTTCTCTTGCTTGTCTTCTGTCAGGTAAGCCATTTGAGAGGCTGTGTCTAGATTGGCTCCTAAGAAGGTTATTTGCTGGGATGGTTGAAGTCCTGACTTTTGGAAGTTGACTGTTTATCCCAGAGCCTGAAGTAATTGTATGACATAGTTCAAGTTTTCTGTCAACATCAATTTGTCGTCCGCTTGTATGAGGCAGTCGTCCAGGTATGGGTAAATTTGGATCCCCTGGAGCCTGCAATGAGCAATTACTGAAGCCAGGCATTTTGTGAATACTCTGGGCGCAGTAGATAAGCCAAATGGCAATGCTGAGAATTGATAATGCTCTGGCCCTGCAAGAAATCTGAGGTATCTTCTGCAGCTGTGTCCGATAGGGGCATGCAGGTATGCCTCCTTGAGGTCCAGAGTAATCAGCCAAGACCCCTTGCCCAGCATGGGAAGGAGTTGCTGTAGAGTCAGCATTTTGAACTTTGGTACTATGAGAAAAGTGTTTAATGCGGACAAATCCAGTATTGGTCTCCATTGAGTTTCTTTTCTTGGAACAAGGAACAGTCTTGAGTAAAACCCCTGGCCTTGTTCTTGTTGTGGAACTCTTTCTATTGCTTTGATCTGAGCAAGCAGAGAAATTTGCTTGATAGCCTCTGCCCTCTGGTTTTGTGGTAGGTTTGGCATGCCTTGTTTTCTTGGTAAGGTATGAAAATGGAACCTGTAACCTTGATCTATAATGTCCAAAATCCATTTGTCCTTTGTCAATCTGTGCCAATTGTCTGAAAACAGAGATAATTTTCCACCCAAGGGAGCTTCTATTTGCTCCTTGGTCAGCGGACGTAGAGGAAAGTCATTGAGATTGTGCCTGTGGGGCAAGGGAGACCCCTGTGTCACTTCTTTGGTTTGCTGGCTGCCATTGTCGTCCCCTGTAAGGACCTCTGTATTGTCCTCTTCCTCGGCCATGCCTGTTTTTACCCCTTTGAAATTTTTCAGGATTAGGAAAGGACCAGTTTTTTGAAGGCCAATTCCTGCTGAATCTGGGGGGCTGAACCTGGAGGAAATCTTTGACCGTCTGAACTGATTTTGCTTTTTCCTCGATGGACTTTAACACATCTTTAGCATTAGCACCAAAAAGCTTGTTCTTTTCCAAGGGTGCATCCAGAAGTTTTGCCTTAACATGATCTGGTAGAGGTTGTTCTTTTAACCATGCATGTCTACGAATGACTGCCCCTGTCATAGCTGCTCTACATGAAGCTTCCAATGCATCATATCCACACTGCAGAAAGTGATTGCTGACCTGCTGAGAATTATGTACAGCTTCCTGCAAAGACTTCCTGTCTAAAGGATCAGGAGAGGCCAATGTTTTCTCTAAATCATCTAACAGGTAATCCTGATATTGTAACATATGAAAGAGGCAATTCAGAGCTCTCATAGATAAAGTAGTGGAGGTGTAGACCTTTTTCCCCATCTCTCTAATGACCTAGCTTCCCTGTTGGAAGGCAAGGGATTTTTAGAGGTGGAAGCTGAAACACCTTTAGGTCCCTGAGAAATAGTTTCTAAATCAACAGCATGGGCCCTGAATAAATGGGAATGTGTTTCGGGGACCCTGTAATATCTGTCTGGCTTGGCTGGAGCAGGAGGAAGAGAATCAGGGGTAACACTGGAGTCAGAATATAGATCATCCAAAACATCAAGCACAGGAGGAATAGCTAAGGGCCTGTGCTGGGGCTTTTTAAGGAAGGTTCGAAGGCGCTTTCTGGAATCAGAATATTCCTGGCCTTGCCACTTAAAATGTTCCCTCATGGTACGCAGAACTTCCCCAAAAGAAATATCCTCAGGAGGGGAGGCCGATGGGATGGAATCCTCTGCATCCGAGTCCTCATAGGTCTGGAAGAGCTCTTCCTGGCCATCGGAGTGGACAGAGTCCTCAGAACCTTCATCTGAAGGGATAGGGTCAGAGGGTTCAACCCGGGGCGAAGGAGGCTGGGATCCTCTCTCAGGATGGGCCTGTGAACCTCTAATCATGGAAATTAAGTCTGCGGCCATAGTCATGATTTGTGTCTCAGGAGTAGGCTGAGGTAAGGCTTTAGCAGCAAGGTGCTTGGTCTTGCTGGCTGCCTTAGCACGAGTGTAGGCCTTAATAGACATGGCCATAGGAGGCCTAGCAGCTCCACGTGCAGGAGTGACCTTATCTACAGCAATGGTCTCTGGCATTTCCTCAGTTTCAGGATCCGTAGGAAAATCTATAACTGGCGTCGGAGTGGTATCCGGTATCGGAGTCGTCGGTAATGTGGTGTCTTCGGTTCGGAGTGGTGGAATAACCATCTCAGGGGGAACCGGAGCACTCGCGGTAGGTTTTGGCGTGGAGTCGGTGGTAGATGCGGGCCGAGGATGTCGGTCCCGGTCTTTTTGTTTCTTGGGAGTTTGCGATGTCGGAAGTTCCGACGGCATTGTATAAGCAAATTTTTCGCCGAAAAAGTCTACAACGAACTCCGCCCGGTGCCTGAGAGTGCGCTTATTGAAGCGAGCACAGGCGACACAGGCCGAGACGTCGTGGCCTGGGCCAAGGCAAGGAAGACAGTAAGAGTGGAAATCCTTATGAGGTATTTGTTTACCACAAGACAGACAATTGTTAACTTTTTCAGTAATTTCTGACATCGGTTGAGGCAAGAAAAGGTCCCCAACGGGGTACTTAGCTTTTTTGATGACTTCGGATTCAAATACAGGAGCTGACCGACCGGCACTTGCGAACTGCTTCTGCTTCGGGCACCGAGCGGCAAGAAAGACTGAAGAAAATGGCATCGGCTGATGCTTATATACTCCAGCCGCTCTGACGTCGGAGAGAAATGCGACATCAGCCGACGTCGGACCCAGACTTTGGAATCCGTCCGACCGAGGGCTGCCTGAGGCAGGACAACCCATATGTTATGACTACAGTTGCATTCTTGAAGGACATCCCTGTCCTCCTCCCAACAAATACAAATATATGTGAGAGATGCAACCATAGAGCCAAACTGGAGGCTGAGCTCTCTCGACTCAGTACTGGCATAACCCGTCAGGAGGAGAAGGTAATCGCACACACCACAAATCCAGTCTCACACAGACCTACCACAACTGCAAACCAAACACACACACACAAAAACATACTCGGAGGCTCTTAATAAAAATCTGCCAAAGCAACAGAGACCTCCAAAGCAGACATCCAAGCAACCACTATCTCAAAACAAAACACATGCAACACATAGTTCACAAAGTCAGTGTGCCAGTCACAGCCCTTAAGGCTAAACAACATACCTGATACACTTGTAATAGGTGACTCTATAGTCAGACACACTGACGTCCCGCTCACCAGGCTGAACAAGGAAAAGGTCAGAGTAAGCTGCCTGTCGGGCGCTAGAATCCACCACATAACACAAGCACTCAGGTCACTCCAAAGCAGGTACAAATATGACTCAGCCATTGTCCATGCTGGTGTGAATGACCTGAGATGTACCTCCCTGGACTACATGAAAAGAGACAGAGGAGCTCTCTGACTATGTAGCCCAGGCCGGTATGACCCTGACCTTAAGCAGCATCTTACCCTCACCAAGGCTCTTGCCACCCCCATACTGCCTTTTTTAGGCAAGGCTCAAAAGACAAACCCACCTCCCTAAAAAACACAAATAGAAAGAAACTAAGGGTAATGGTGCTCAACGCCAGAAGTCTAAACCTCAAGATGCACGCTCTCAAAGCCCTCCTCAGTATGGAGAACATCGATGTCTGTGCAGTGACAGAAACCTGGTTCCAGGCTCCCGAGAGCACCCCGGCACTACCAGGTTATACCTCATATCATGCTTTTCGGCCCCAGAACTTGGACCATATCACAAAAGGAGGGGGAGTGTACCATATTCATCAAGGATACCCACACCTCCAGGTTAGTGGCAATGCACGAAGCATCGGAGACCATCCATGTGCAACTAATAGTGGGCAAAAAGTACAGTTTTGTACCTACCATAAATGTAGATGTCCGAACAGGAATGCATCTGCAGTCCTTACAAATGGGTTGTCCTGTCGTCAGGCAGCCCTTCGGTCGGCCGGATTCCAAAGTCTGGGTCTGGCCTCGGCTGGTGTCGCACTTCACCCGACGTCATAGCTGCAGTTCTTCGGGTATAAAGGCATCAGCCTACGCCATTTTCCTCAGTGTTTCTTGCCCCAGATGCCAGTTGCCCTCTTGGATAGCTAAATTTTGGATAAATGCCAATGTTTCCAAATAGTAGAAGGCAAACACAAAAAATAAGCATGTATGTACATATATACAAACAAATACACCATAAGAGATCCCCCCCCCCCAGCTAGCTATTAGATGGGCAAATACCCTAGGAATACCACAGAGGGGAAGGAGGGTAGGTAATCCTGACTGCAGATGCATTCCTGTTCGGACATCTACATTTATGGTAGGTACAAAACTGTACTATGTCCTTCAAGGATGCATCTGCAGTCCTTACAAATGGGTAGAATACCATAGCCAAACTAGGGGAGGAGGAAGAAGAAATTATGGTGTAGTTAGGATCCCTTGCAAAACAGCAGTGGCAAACCCTGCTCGGGATCTAGAGTATAAAGGTAAGTTATAATGCTTGGCAAATGTATGCACGGAGGTCCAAGTAGCAGCCTCTATAATGTCCGTGGTAGCCACTCCTCGTAAGAAAGCTGTGGTAGTGGCTGTAGCCCTTGTAGAATGAGGCCTTATGTTCTGTGGAGTTTGCTTTCCATGGTAGGAGTAACAGAATCTGATGCAATTTCCTATCCACTTGAAGATTGTCTGTTTTGAAATTGCTTTTCCTTCCCTTCCTGTTGCATATGCTACCAGAAGCTGGTCAGTTTTTCTATTGCCCTTGGTTCTGTCCACGTAGTAGCGCAACTGTCTATGTACATCCAAAGTATGCAGCAGTCTTTCCCCCCTGTTCTGTGGATTGGGGAAGAAGGTAGGTAGGTAGATAGCCTGGTTTAAAGACACTCTGGATACCACCTTAGGCATAAATGTAGGATTTGTTCTCATGGACACTCTATCTTGATGGAAGATTAGGAAGGGTTGTACTGCCATTAAAGCCTGTAGCTCAGAAACCCTTCTTGCTGAGGTAATTGCCAGCAGAAAAGCAGTTTTCCAGGATAGGTGTTGAAGATCTGCTGTTGCTGCTGGTTCGAAAGGGGAGTGTCAATTTTTCTAGCACAAAGTTCAAGTCCCATGCTGGCAATGGTGGTTTCCTAGGAGGTTTTACATTTTTAATTCCTCTCAGAAACTGCCTGAGTAGAGGATGCAGAAGACAGGGGATCAAGCTGTATTCTGCAGAAATAGCTGATGCATGTATCTTGATGGAGGAATAGGACAGGCCTGTATGGAAAAGCTCTGCCAAATACTCCAGGATGTTGGCAATGTCTACCTTGACACATCTTTTCCCTTTCAGTACTCCAAATGAGAAACCTTTTCCATTTTCCTGCATAGTTCCTTCTTGTTGAGGGTCTGCGGGCCTCAAGGATAATGTCTTTAACCCCTTTGGGATAAATCGGGGTTAGTTGCTCTTATGTAATGTTCCAGGCAGTCA
The DNA here is from genome assembly GCF_019279795.1 of Protopterus annectens. NCBI lineage: Eukaryota > Metazoa > Chordata > Ceratodontiformes > Protopteridae > Protopterus > Protopterus annectens. Next base: position 92,632,482 of record NC_056750.1, read on the forward strand.
GCTGCAGAGTTTTCAGGTTTGGATGCAGGGTGTTGTAGCCGCTCTGAGTTAACAGCAAAGGAATCAGGGGTAGTGTCCACATTTTCCCCCCAAGACATGCTCCTCAGTAATGGGTACCAATGTTGTCTTGGCCAGTCTGGAGCTATCAGAATGATCCTTGGACGTTCCTCTGATTTTCAATAGCACCTTGTGCATCAAAGGAAGAGGTGGGAATGCATATGCTGTCAGGCCTTTCCAACTGAAGGATAGAGAGTCCACCTTCCAAGCAAGTGGGTGGTACGTCCTTGTGCAGAATTTCTTGAGCTGGTGATTGAGTGGGGATGCGAATAGGTCTATTTGTGGCAGTCCCCATTTCCTTGTGATGACCTTGAAGATGTCCGGGTGTAGCATCCATTCGTGAGCATCCGAGGTAGTTCTGCTTAATATGTCTGCTAGGATGTTTTCTTTTCCCGGTACAAAAATTGCTTGTAATTGAATGTTGTAGCTCAGAGCCATATTCCATAGGTCCAGTGCCATGCGGCATAGAGGGTATGAATGAGTGCCTCCCTGTTTGTTGATGTACCACATGACTGTGGTGTTGTCTGTCCTTATCAACTGCCCTTCTTGGAGGAATGGTCTGAAATTCTGGATTGCTAGTTTTACTGCCAGCATTTCCTTTTGGTTTATGTGCAGGTGCAGCTGTTCTGGAGTCCATAAGCCTTGTATGTACTTGTCCAGCATGTGGGCCCCCCAACCGAGGTCTGAGGCGTCCGTTGTGATGGTTTGGCTTGGTTGAATGCTGTGGAAGGGCAAACCTGGGTTTGACTGGCATGCCTGAGCCCACCATAGGAACTCTTGTTTTAGGCATGGGATTAGTGGTATTTCGGTTTCTAGGCTGTGCCTGTGTTGAGACCATAAATTCTTCAGGTACCACTGTAGCTTTCTCATATGCAGTCTGGCATGAGGGACCAGGATTATGCAGGATGCCATGAAGCCCAAGACCTGCAGTACTTTCCTTGCTGTTAGTTTGTTCTGCTTTGTTAATGCCAAGAAGTAGAGAGGAAGTTGTTCTTGTTTTTCTGCAGTTAGGAATGCCATCTGTTTTACTGTGTCCAATTCTGCACCTAAGAAGGTTATTCTTTGGGATGGTATCAGTCTTGATTTTTTTTTTATATTGACTGTATATCCCAGGGCTTGCAGTAAGCAAATGACTCTTTGTAAGTCTTCTGTTAGCTTGTTTTTGTTGTCCGCTTGTATCAGGCAGTCGTCCAGGTATGGATATATTTGGATTCCCTGAAGCCTGCAGTGAGCGATTACTGATGCCAGGCATTTCGTGAACACTCTGGGCGCAGTAGATAAGCCGAAGGGCAATGCTGAGAATTGATAATGCTCTGATTCTGCAAGAAATCTGAGGTATCTTCTGCAATTTGGTCGTATGGGGACGTGCAGGTATGCCTCCTTGAGATCTAGAGTCACCAGCCAATACTCCTTGCCCAGCATGGGAAGAAGTTGCTGTAGGGTCAGCATTTTGAATTTTGGAACAATGATGAATGTGTTTAAAGCGGACAGGTCGAGAATAGGCCTCCAATTTTTCTCTCTTCTTGGTACCAGGAATAGTCTGGAGTAAAATCCCTTTCCTTGTTCCATAGGTGGTACCCTTTCCACAGCTCTCATCTTTGCTAATTGAGCTATTTGTTTTAGAGCTTCTGTCTTTTGATTTGGTGGTAGGTTTGGCATTCCTCTTTTTCCTGGTAAAGTATGGAAATGAAACCTGTAGCCTTGGTCTATAGTTTGCAAAATCCACTTGTCTCTTGTGATGTAGTGCCAGTTTTTTGAAAATAAGGCTAACTTTCCGCCTAAGGGTGTTGCTATTTGTTCCCTGGTAGGCGGTGCCAGAGCCAAGTCACTGTGATTGTCCTGTTGCAGTGGTAGTAGTTGTGTCTGTGCCTCACTGGTTGTTACCTTGCCACTGGCGTCCCCTGTAGGCACCTCCTCTGGATTGATTTCTGCCTCTTGAACGCCTATTCCTGCCTCTCTGTGTTTTAGAGGAGTCTGGAAAGGTCCAATTTTTGGAAGGCCAGTTCCTGCTAAACCTTGGAGGCTGAACCTGTAAGAAATCTTTCACTGTTTGTACAGATTTTGCCTTCTCTTCCATTTTCTTCAGTACCTGCTGAGCAGGAGAACCAAATAAACTGACCTTATCCATAGGAGCATCTAATAGTTTTGCTTTAACATGATCCGCAAGACCTGTTCTTTCAACCATGCATGCCTTCTTATAACTGTGCCAGTCATGGCTGATCTAAAGGAAGCCTCCAGTGCATCATAGCCACATTTTAAAGAATGGTTACTAACCTGCTGAATGTTATGCACCATTTCTAGAACATATTTCTTATCTAAAGAATCATCAGAGGACAGTTTCTTAGTTAACTGATCAAGCATAAACTCCTGGTATTGGATCATATGAAACTGGCAGTTCAATGCCCTAGCTGAGAGAGTAGCAGAGGTGTATACTTTTTTACCCCATCTCTCTAAGGACCTGGATTCCCTTTCAGAGGGGAGAGGGTTTTTAACTGAGGTCGAAGCTGCTGCCTTAGGCCCCTGGGAGATAGTCTTGGGATCTGCAAAAGGAGCCTTGTATAAATGATGATGTGTGTCCGGGACCCTGTAGAACCTATCGGGCTTAGCAGGGGCTGGAGGCAAAGTATCAGGAGCAGTGCAAGCATCATTAAATGCATCATCTACAACAGGAAGAACTGGAGGTATAGCTAAAGGCTTATGTTGAGGTAAATGCAAAAAGGTCCTAAGCCTTTTCCTTGAATCTGAGAAATCTTGCCCCTGCCATTGGAATTGCTCTCTCATGGCACGTAAGGTTTCCCCAAAGGAAAATTCCTCTGGTGGAGAGGCAGAAGGAATCGATTCCTCAGCATCGGAGTCTTCATAAGGAGAAAAAAAGAGCCTCTGGATGGTCTGTATTGTCTGTATCATCAGAAGAATCATCTGAGGACACTGGCTCAGGGGGCTCTGCTCTAGGTCTCTTTTCTGGAGGAGGTTGAGAGGCCCTGTCTGGATGAGGTTGGGATCCCCTTATTAAAGAGATGAGATCCTCTGCCAGAGTGAGCATTTGGGAACTGGAACTGGGCCTGTGAGAGGGGGGCTTAACAGGCACAGACTTAGAAGTTTTGGCTGCTTTAGCCCTGGCAAAGGCCTTTATGGACATGGCTGCAGGCGGCCTAGCAGCACCACGTGCAGGGGTTGAATCATCCAAAGGGATGGTGTCCGATAATTCTTGTGAAACCACAGTAGCAGGCTGTATTTCAGAGGCCGATTCAACCAGGTTAGAAGGGACCTCGGTAGTAGTCATGGATTCGGCTGAAGATTGAACCGTTTGCTCGGTTTCAGCCGAAACCGAGACACTCGCGGTTTGCTTAACCGTGGTTTCGGCCGAAACCACGGACCGCGAGTGTCGGTCCTTTTCTTTGCGTTTCTTAACAACTTGTGAAGTCGGAGGATCCGACGGCATTATGTACGCAAAATCTGAGCCGAAAAACTGTTCAGCAAACTCCGACCGACGTCTAAGCGTCCGTCGGTTGAAAGAAGCACAGGCTAAACAAGCTGCTACGTCGTGGTCTGGGCCTAAACAAGGTAAGCAGTAAGAGTGGAAATCTTTATGAGGTATTTGTTTCCCACAAGTTAAACAGTTATTCACTTCTTCTGACATCGGCTGAGGCAAGAAAGAGTCCCCAACGGGGTACTTAGCTTTTTAGAAGTCTTGATAGTATTCGGTAGTAGTAATCTCTGGATCTGACCGACCAGCACTTGCGAACAGCTTCTGCTTCGGGCGCCACGCGGCAAGAAAGACTGAGGAAAATGGCGTCGGCTGATGCCTTTATACCCGAAGAACTGCAGCTATGACGTCGGGTGAAGTGCGACACCAGCCGAGGCCAGACCCAGACTTTGGAATCCGGCCGACCGAAGGGCTGCCTGACGACAGGACAACCCATTTGTAAGGACTGCAGATGCATCCTTGAAGGACATCTGCCTTCCAGTTTGTAGCATGCTACAGACCACCCTCTCAAACTCAGGAACCCCACTCGGCCTTCCTAAAGACACTGGAGAATATGAAGGTCTCTCCAAACACCATCATATTGGGGGACTTCAACTACCCAAACATAGACTGGAAGCATTACTCAAGCCCCAACACCCTAGCCCAAAGGTTCCTAGAATTCATAAACTCAAATGCTATGGAACAACTAGTCACTTCTCTCACAAGAGGGGAAAACATATTAGACCTGATCATCATAAAAGTACAGTTTTGTACCTACCATAAATGTAGATGTTCGAGGATTCCATTGCTGCAGTCCTGACTATTGGGTATAGTCCGCGTCCAGTCGGCCCGAATACCAGAGTATAAGGCTGACGTCGGTCAGGGCGCATTAGACTGACGTCAGTACGTCAGGGTACTAATGCGCATGACCGACGTCATATCCTCAGTCTTTTCTTGCCCCAGATGTCAGAAGACCCTAAAAAGACCAGTCCCAAAAAACCTGCACCAAAAACATGTACAATATATACAACCATATATACAAAAAATATAAGCATGTAAACACACCTACACAACCACCCCTAAATACAGAGGGGAAGGAGGGAGGGTAAATTGGACTGCAGCAATGGAATCCTCGAACATCTACATTTATGGTAGGTACAAAACTGTACTATGTTCTTCGTCTTCCATTGCTGCAGTCCTGACTATTGGGTAGAATCCCAAAGCAGAGGTAAGGGAGGCTGGCAAATCATAAAGTAGTAGGAGCTGACAACATGCCTTGTAAAACAGCTGTGGCAAAACCAGCCCTAGACTTAGAGTAGATAGGAAGGTGATAATGCCTAGAGAAAGTATGCACTGAACTCCAAGTAGCTGCTTCCAGAATATCCTTAGTTGCCACCCCCCTTAGAAATGCTGTTGAAGTGGCAGTAGCCCTAGTGGAATGAGGCCTAATCCCAGCTGGAATCTCCTTGCCATGATGGGAATAACAAAATGCAATGCAAAAGCCAATCCACCTAGAAATAGTTTGTTTTGACACAGGCTTGCCCTGAGAACTCAAAGCAAAAGAAACAAACAACTGCTGAGACTGCCTAAAATCCTTAGTCCTGCTCAAATAATAACGCAATTGCCTGTGTACATCTAAAGTGTGCAAAATCTTTTCCCTTTTATTTTGAGGATCTGCAAAAACGTAGGCAAATGAATAGTTTGGTTTAAAGCCACACTAGAAACCACCTTAGGCATAAAAGAAGGATTAGTACGTAATGATACCCTATCCTTATGGAAAATCAAAAGGGCTCTACTGCCATAAGGGCCTGCAACTCAGACACCCTTCTTGCAGAAGTAATAGCCAACAGAAAAGCAGTCTTCCATGACAAATATTTCAATTCAGCAGTAGCTGCAGGCTCAAAAGGTTGTAGAGTAAGTTTTTCCAACACAAAATTGAGATCCCAAGCAGGAGTAGGAGCTCTACGTGGGGTCTTATATTCTTTGCCCTCTAAGAAACTGCTTGAACAAAGGATGCGAAAACAAAGGTGGGTCACAATCATAGTGAGCTGAAATTGCTGCAGCATGAATCTTTATGGAAGAGAAGGACAAACCTTTGTCCAATAATTCAGTAAGATATTGAAGAGCCACACTCAAATTAGGCTCAGAAATCTCCAAATTCTTTGCTGTACTCCAAAATGAAAATCTCTTCCATTTGTCCGCATACACTTTCCTTGTACTAGGTCTTCTAGCTTCCCTAATCACATTTAAAACTTGTTGAGGAAGTTGAGACCTGCTGTGCTTCAACACAGAATATGCCAAGCTGTTAGATGAAGAGAGTGTAGCCTGACATTGAGCAGATGACCGTCCTTCTGAGATAACAGATGAGGAATCAGAGGTAAAGGCCATGGAGGCTTCTTTACCAGACTCGTGAGTAGTGGGTACCAGTGTTGCCGAGGCCAATCTGGAGCTATCAAAATCATCCTTGGCCTGTCTTGTCTGACCTTTAACAGTACCTTTGGAAGAAGAGGCAGAGGTGGAAAGGCATAAACATGAAGATTTCTCCAACTGAAAGACAGAGCATCCACTTTCCAAGCTGTGTGATGAAACCCCTTTGTGCAATACTGTGGCAGCTGGTGGTTTAGTGGAGAAGCGAACAGATCTATGTCTGGAGTTCCCCATGACACTGTCAGTTTCTGAAATACATGAAGATCCAGTTTCCACTGTGGGGATCCATGATTTGTCTGCTTAACACATCTGCTAAGGAGTTCTGTGCTCCTGGCAGAAACCTTGCCTGAAGAGTTAGTTGCAGGCTTAGTGCCGTCTCCCATAAAATCATTGCTTGCCTGCATAGAGGATAAGAATGTGTTCCCCCTTGCTTGTTGATGTACCACATGACAGTTGTGTTGTCTGTTAGAATCAACACCTGCCCTGGAAGAAGTAACTCCTTGAAAGCCATTAATGCAAACTGGACTGCTAACATCTCTTTCATGTTGATATGTAGATGCTGTAGTTTGGCAGGCCACTTGTCTTGTATCCACTTTCCATTTAGATGAGCTCCCCAAGCTATGTCCGAGGCATCTGTCGTTAAGATCTGACTTGCCTCTGGTCGGGTCACAGAGAGTCCCTTGTTTAGGTGACATTCCTGAGCCCACCACAAAAATTCTTTTTGAAGGCAAGGTATTATTTGAATGACAGTGTCCAAATCCTGGCAGTGCTGTGTCCATACATTTTTGAGATACCATTGTAGCTTCCTCATATGCAATTTGGCATTGGGAAGCACCAGAATACAAGATGCCATGAACCCTAATGCTTGAAGGACTGTCCTTGCAGTCAGCACGGACTGATGAGATAGTTGATGGAAGTAAAGTGACAGACTCTTTTGTTTGTCCGGGGTCAAAAAGGCCATCTGGGCTGCTGTATTCAGTCTCACACCCAGAAAGCACATGTCTTGAGAGGGTACTAGACTGGACTTTATTTCGTTCACAGAATACCCTAGGCATCTTAGCACTGCTATGACATATTCCAGATGCTGTAGAAGATCTTCCTTTTCTTGAGCCAGAATCAGGCAGTCGTCCAAGTAAGGATAGATTTGAATTCCTTGAAGCCTGAAGTAAGCTATCACTGGAGCCAGAACCTTTGTGAATACTCTGGGCAGTAGATAAGCCAAAGGGCAATGCAGAGAACTGATAATGAGAATTTCCAGCTCGAAACCGCAGATACTTCCTGCAACTTAGCCTTATAGGCACATGAAGGTAAGCTTCCTTGAGATCTAAAGTTACCATCCAGTGATCTTTGCCCAGCAGAGGTAGAAGCTGTTGTAGCGTCAACATCTTGAACTTGGGAATGTCCAGATAAGTGTTGAGGATAGATAAATCCAAAATTGGTCTCCACGTGTTCCCCTTCTTTGGTAATAGGAACAGGCGAGAATAAAATCCTAGGCCCCTTTCTGATACAGGAACTGGCTGAATGGCCCCTATGTGAAGCAACTGAGAAACTTGCTTGTGAGCCTCTTTTCTTTGTGGAGGAGGAACATCTGGCATGCCTTTGAAAGGGCGCATTGTATGGAAATAAAATCTGTAACCGTGGTGAATGATATCCAACACCCATTTGTCTTGAGTAATTAAATCCCAATTTTCTTTGAAAAGAGACAGTCTTCCTCCCAAAGGAGCTGCCATACGTGAATCTGCTGGCAGCGGAAAAGACAGGTCATTGGGTCTGTTTACGAAAGGACTGACCCCTGCCCTCACCAGAAGTCTGAGCAGGTGAACTCCCTGTTCTAGGCCTAAAAGAACCTTGAGCCCTGCCCCTACCACGTCTAGACCTACCCCTAGACTGGGAATCATAAGCAGGATATGTCCACCCCTTAGCAGGCCAATTTCTACTAAACTTTGGAGGCTGCACCTGCAAAAAATCCTTAACAGTTTGCATAGACTTAGCTTTGTCCTCCATTTTCTTTAAAACTGCTTCCACAGGCGATCCAAACAACACATCAGACTGTAAAGGAGCATCCAAAATCCTTGTCTTAACATGCTCAGCTAAATTCTGATCCTTCAACCAGGCATGCCTGCGAAGAACAGAACTGGTAGCAGCCACCCTCGAGGAGGCCTGTACAGCATCAAAACCACATTGCAAAGAATGCTTACCCACTTGTTCAGACACATGAACCAAATCCAGCAACTCTTTACACTCAATACCTTCCGCCAAAGCATCCACCTTAGATTTCAATTGTGAAAGGAGATAATTCTGATATTTTAACATGTGAAACTGACAATTCAAAGCTCTCATGGCTAGAGTGGAAGAAGTATACACTTTCTTTCCCCACCTATCCAAAGCCCTTGCCTCCTTATCAGTGGGAACAGGATTTTTAACCACAGAAGCCTTTACACCCTTAGGCCCTTGAGAAATAGTTTCTGGGTCCGCCCTAGGACTCTTAAACAAATATTTATGAGCTTGGGCACCCTATAATACCTATCAGGCTTAACAGGAGCAGGAGGCAAAGAGTCAGGGTTCAGGGAAGCCTCTGCAAAAACATCTTCCACCACATTCAACACAGGAGGAATAGCTAAAAGCCTATGCTGGGGTAAAAACAAAAACTCCCTAAGCCTTTTCCTGGAATCAGAGTAATCCTGGCCTTCCCATTTAAAGTGCTCCCTCATGGAATGCAGAGTCTCTGAAAATGAGAAATCCTCAGGCGGAGAAGCTGTAGGAGTGGAATCATCCACATCAGAATCAGAATAAGTAGGATACTCCTGTATATCTTCCACAGAAGATTCTGAGGCTTCTGAACACTGTTCAAAACTATCAAACTCCGGTTCCACCCTAGGCCTCTTATCAGGCGGTGGCATAGAACCCCTAATCATAGTAATTAAATCTTCTGCCATTTTAAGCATATGTTTCTTAGGTACAGAACCCGAAATGCTAGGAGAAGTCCCCACTGAAGCTGAAGTAGGCCTACCTCGCAAAGAAGTTTTGGCAACAGAAGGAGAGGCCCTAACTACCTTGGGAAGAGAGGGAAGAACAGTCACCTGAGAAGCCCCCTCAGCCTGGCCTACCTCCTGAGAAGGCACATCCTGTAAGAGTATAGTTTCTGCCTGGGACTCCATGGAAACTCCTGGCAAAACCTCCGGCTCCACTGAGCCTTCTAAAGAACCGACGTCCGGGACTGCCGGTTCCTCAACCCTAGGCTTCACAGTTTTATCCTTGCGCTTCTTGAGGAAGCGGCCGGAGCATCCGACGGCATTTTATAATTGCAACGCTTCCCAAACACTAACCTGGCACAGTCTAACCTCCTCTTAATAGTGCGTTTGTTAAACCTAGCACAAGAGCGGCAACCAACAACGTCGTGCTCAGGCCCTAAACAAGGTATACAACAAGGTATGATAATCCCTATGAGGTATCTGTTTCCCACAAGAAATACAGTTATTCACTTTTCTGACATCCGGTAAAATACTGAGGCAAGAAAAAACTAAAATGTTCCCCAACGGGGTACTTAGCCAACTCTGTTTCGGTCTGAAACTCCGGTGTCGGAAATATTTCAGTACGCCAACCTGCACTCGCAAAACTGCTTCTGCATCGGACCATGCGGCAAAAAAGACTGAGGATATGACGTCGGTCATGCGCATTAGTACCCTGACGTACTGACGTCAGTCTAATGCGCCCTGACCGACGTCAGCCTTATACTCTGGTATTCGGGCCGACTGGACGCGGACTATACCCAATAGTCAGGACTGCAGCAATGGAAGACGAAGAACATCATGGGGACACAATGTTCCATACCAGAAGTATACCCCTCATTGGTCAGATCGGACCATAAATTAATCTCCCTGGAAATCCACATCCCGCTCCCACCCCCAGCACAGAAGACCACAGTGAAGAACTTCTCAAAAGCTGACTTCACACTTCTTAAGACCGAAGTGGAATCCTTCAAGGCCCCCGGGCCAGTGGAAACCACAGCCCACTCTGCTGAATCCTATATAAACGCATTCTATGGACACCTACAGGAATGCATGGATCATGCAATCCCAAATAAAACCAAGACCCATTCCCCCAAAGGCAGGCGTCCTGTCTGGTGGACCCCAGCCATTAATAAGCTATACAACAGAAGGAGGAAGCTACTGCATGATAGAGCAAAATCCCTAAAAGGGAAGGCATCTCTGATCAGTACTAGCAAAAAACTACGAACACTCATAAAATCATCCAAGGCCAACTTTGAGAGAAAAATTGCACAAGACACTAAAAATAATCACAAGGCTTTCTTTTGTTATGTCTGAAAGCTGGGTGGAAACTCCCAGATATGCTCAGTGTTGGTCCAAAATGACAAAAAATACACTGAACCCACAGACATTGCCAACATACTAGCAGACAGGTTCAGTTCAAATCCCCCCCCCCCCCCAAAAGGACAAATATCTATCCCAGCAGAGTGTTGCCTCCCTGACATCTCAGATGCCCAGGTGAGAGCTGCCCTCTCCAAAGCTAAAAACACAGCATCAATGGGACCAGACGGTGTCCCGGGTTGCGTGCTACATGAACTCCAAGAAGAGCTAAACCCACACATAAGGCTGCTGTTTAATCTCAGCCTTACTACAGGATATGTACCCAAAGAATGGCGTACAGCAACAGTGGTCCCACTCCACAAAGGAGGTGCTTCTACGGACCCTGGAAACTACCGCCCCATAAGCTTGATGAGCCTGGTATGCAAAGCTATGGAGAGGATCATTATGGAACTCATAAACAAAGACATTGGGAACCTACAGACATTGGATCCTACCCAATTCGGCTTTGTTAAGGGCAGATCCTGCCTCTTAAACCTGGTCGACTTCTTTGAAACAGTCACTAAGGCCATTGATGAGGGTAAGGTACTTCACACAGCCTACCTTGACCTTGCAAAAGCCTTCGACACAATACCCCACTCGGGCATCATAGACAAGCTCTCCAGCTTAAATATAAACCCCTATGTCATAAGATGGGTTGCAAACTGGCTCAAGGACAGAACCCACAAGGTCAGAATTGATGGAGTCATGTCAGACTCTAAACCAGTCACAAGTGGTGTTCCACAGGGCTCGGACCTGGAACCTCTCTTGTTCTGTATTTATTTTTCTGAGGTACAGGCTAACATGGGAGGATTGTGGCTGACCAAGTTCGCAGATGACTGCAAACTGGGCGCCATAATTGATTCTCCAGCGGACACAAGCATCCTTCAAAAGGGTCTCATAGAAACGGAAAACTGGTGCCAGAGCCATGGCCTTAAACTAACAGCCAAAAAGTGTATAGTCATACCCTTTGGGAAAAACAAAGTGCTCACAAATTACCACATAGGTGGTAATCCATTAAGTACAGAAGAAGTAATTAGGGACCTAGGGACCCAAGTTGACAGTAACCTCTCGTTTGACACTCACATTGCCAAAGTGGTTAGAAAGACCTTCTATATTGCCCACCTTATCATGAAGGGATTCACATCTAGATCGGGAGAGGTCATTGTGCCCCTTTACTCTTCCCTCATCAGGCCCATAATTGAGTACAATGCCCCATTTGGGATGTACCTTACCGGACACCTGCAGCAATTGGAAAGACCCCAAAAGTACCTCACCAAGAGGATCAAGGGACTCAAAGATATGCCATATGCTGCCCGGCTAAAGAAACTCCAGCTCTACTCAGTAGCATACCGCCTACTCAGAGGCGAACTATGCCTGACGTACAAGGCCATGTCCAACCCGGAATTAATGGACATGCTCCACCTCAGAAAATCCTAATCCACAAGAGCTACACGAGTGAGAGATTTGAACCTCAGCACAGAAATAAATAGGACATGCTGGAGGAACAGATTCATAACCCAGAGGCTCCCTTCACTCTGGAATAAAATCCCAGTCCATGATAGGCAGAGCCCTTCACTAACTCTCTTCAAGAGAAATCTTGACGAGTGGATGGGAGATCGTAGGTTTACCCCGGGGGTCACTTCTGTGTCACTGCTAGACAGAGGTACAGTAAACTAAACTTTAAAATGGGCACAGTATAATCTTTCCAAAGGGTGGAGAAAGCCAAACACACTCTGGATAGGCTTATAAATGCCCTAGGGCATATAGCCTAGTATGAACCTATGAAATATCAGGGTAGGAAAAAAGAGGGGTGGGGAGTGAATTTTAGAAGAGTCAAGGGAGAAGAGGGAGTAAAATAATGCAGTTGAGAGAAGGGGGTGAGGAATATAGCAGTAAAGTAAGAAAAAAAAGAGATTAAGGTAGAAGCATTGCTCAGTGGCACAGCTGAGGTACCACAGTGGTAGCACTTATAAGAAATATATTAGAGTCATAAGAGATTTCTTTTTAATAGGTTATAACAAAGTCTTTTGGACATCTGCAGGCAGACCTCCAGAAAGAAACTTGGAAATTTCCTCAGTCAAGTCCCTCTGAAATCTAATATAAGCTAAATAATTCAGTGACCCGAGTGCAAAAGTTGTTGATGTGTAGTTCCATTTCCCAAATGAATCCGAGGCCCTACATTCTGTTAGGGGATGGACACAGCAACACTTCAGATAATCCCTATTTGGTGGCCGCTGCTACAACCATGACATACATTCACTGGTGGACCTTTGCTCCAATGCTTCCTGTCTTCTGGACCTTCTAAAATCCTATCCAATTTCTCGGGTATCATCTCCACCACATCTGGGTCCTTCCAAGCCTGTAGTGCCATAAGGTCGATAAGTGGGTCAAAGGGTGGTACCACCCCATACGATGTTGAGCTGGAGCCAATGGCTTCTAGAAATATGCACATTTGTCTGCTGAGGGATCAGGTTCAAGGATTACACCAGAGGTGACATCTTCTGGGGGGATTAGGTGAATCTTCATCCAAGTCTGTATCCTCTAAGAAAGACTCTAGAGAGGAGTCTGTGCTTTTGCTTGCATATCCATCTTGTGAACTGATTCTGTTGGAAGAGCAGATGGTTCAGAATCAGACTGGGAGCTGACATAGCAAGTAGTTTCAGAAGTCTGAGGTCCCAACTTCTCCTATCTGGCAGGATGATGAGAAGATGACATTGCAGGGTCTAGCTGGGACTTGGGTGGAACCAAACCAGGAGAAGGCACCTTCTATTCAGGTAAGCCCAAAACCTTTTCAAAAACCTCAAAAGCTGAAGCTGTTGCCAGAGCCAAAGATCTCCCAAGATCCGAGGAGGAGTAAAAAAAACCCTTAACCTCAACAAACCTTGGCTGCAAAGCTGACCTCAGACTCGAGCTGTCTAGTGCCGTAGTGCAGAGGGGAAGAGGCAGCTCTAAGTGTGTAGGGGTCAATCTATCCCCTTGGAACCTGCCACCGACGCTATGGCTCAGAGTCCCTTCTCGATCCCAAGGTAATGAAGTGTGAATGGAATAGGGAAGCTGCCACTGTAAAAGTAGACTGAACTACAGGCAAAGATAGAGACACCTCAGAATTACCTAGATCAAAAACTATCAGAACCAAAGGGTGGACTGCAACAGGCAAAACAAGTGGAGGTGTAGAATGACCAATGGTCAGTACATTCCCACGGGACAGTACAGAAAGAACCCCAGGCTGGATATGCATTCAAGAATTTCTCTTTATCCTATCAATGTTGTACTCTGTTAAGCTCGGATATAATGAAGTAGAAGAGGCCATGGATAAAGGCCTGGAATATCTCCTTTCTTGCATGATCAGAGAATGCAATCTTGGGATCACCAGTTACTGTGAAAAACAGGGCTGAGGAGAGGATGGACAAGATTGAGATGTTGTTGGTTCTGACCACCGGGCAACTAGGTAGGATTTTGACTGGTACTGTCAGATCAGAGAAGCGTTTAATGGTAGGAGGAGGAGACTTTTTGTCCTTTTCTCTCTCTGTCTGCTTTTTCATTATCTTTTTCCCTTTCCTTGTGTTTGCCCTTTTCTAGAGACTTTTTGGAAGACCTACCTCCGTCCTGTTACTTGTCAGGGGAAGAAGAGGAAGGCCCAGGCAACAAAGACCTTGCTGTGGGGGGAGGAGACCTCTCACCACCAACTTATCATGTCGAGCCTGAAGGGTCCTAGCACTAAAAGGAGCAAAAAACTAGCAGTCTGCATACAAATGGGTAGTGCCCAGGCAATACAGATAAAGTGTGAGGATCTTGAGAAGGGGGAGCTTGTGCCCACACTCGGAACATTTGTTGAAAGCTTGTGACTTGGCCATTATCAACCAAACAGTATTCAAACTACAAAACACAACTAAGGCATTTCTATTATAGTACATGTAAATATACAAAAAAAAAACACTTATTAAACTATCTTGACAATTTCTATCATCAACTACTAATATTAACTACCTATACTTGAAAATTCTACTTAGCACACAGGGAAAATGTTATTTAAATTTCAACACCATAGACAGAAAAAAGTCTCCGTACAGGAGGAGTATCGGAACAAAAGTAATTAAGCTATACTAAGTTAATAAATGCAAAAACTATGTAAAATATCTTTCAAAGGATATGACAGCCTTTGGAAAACATCTGAAGTCTTTAGGCAGCAAATAACATGTGAGGTATCAGACTGTAGTTTAAGGACTTATGGGTAGGGGAGGAGTCAAAACCCTGGAACTATGGAAGCTTCAAGTTCAGCGACGAGATCGGATCGGATGTCCCATATGTTGAATTGGATGAAAACTGACATTGAGTAATACCTCTGAATCTTGGGATATCTTTACAAGTACTTAGGAAAAGTACAGTTGTGTACACTTACCATAAATGTAGATGTTAGAGTGTATTCACTGCTGCAGTCATCACATTTGGGTTATCCGTGCCAAGGTAGCCCTCGGCCGGCCTGAATACCAGAGACTTAGTATTTCTGCGTCAGTTGCTGTCACTTGAGGACTGACGTCAGGTCATCAGTAGTATGAAGTAAGGCAGCAGACACCATTACATCAGTTTTTCTTGCCCTACCCTGTCAGGAGCCCCCAAAGTAGGAGGCCAGGTTCTGTTGGAAGAACCCCACCAGTGGAAAATAGATACTAATATGTCCCTTGTAAGGAAAGGAGAGCAACATAGAATGATAATAAAGGGGGATGGAGGGAGGGAAATCAGGACTGCAACAGTGAATACACTAACATCTACATTTATGGTAAGTGGACACAACTGCAGTATGTTCTTCGTGTTTCACTGCTGCAATCATCACATTTGGGTAGATTCCCAAACCTGAGGAAATGGGTGGAGGCAGTCAAGGAAAAGTACAGTTTTGTACCTACCATAAATGTAGATGTTCGAAGATCCACATTGCTGCAGTCCTTACACTTGGGTAGTCCGCTGTCCTCGGTCGGCCCGAATATCAAAGTATTAGGCTGACGTCGGTCAAGGCGCTTAAGACTGACATCAGGACGTCAGGGTACAAATGCGCATGACCGACGTCATATTCTCAGTCTTTTCTTGCCCCAAATGTCAGAAGACCCTAAAAAGAAAGGTCAAAACCAAAAGACAGCAAAAAACAACCAACCACCCTTGCACTAATCATATGTACAATATATACAATATCCACAATATTCACAACCCAAACCACACAACCGCCTCTAACTACAGAGGGAAGGAGGGAGGTATTGGACTGCAGCAATGTGGATCTTCGAACATCTACATTTATGGTAGGTACAAAACTGTACTATGTTCTTCATCTCACATTGCTGCAGTCCTTACACTTGGGTAGAATCCCAAAGCAGAGGTAAGGGAGGATGGCAAAACTATAAAGCAGTAGGAGCTGCCAAAATGCCCTGTAAAATTGCAGTGGCAAAAGCAGCCCTAGATTTAGAGTAAAGTGGAAGGTGGTAATGCTTAGAGAAAGTATGCACTGAACTCCAAGTAGCTGCCTCCAAAATATCTTTAGTTGCCACCCCCCCTTAAAAAAGCTGTAGAAGTGGCAGTAGCCCTAGTGGAATGAGGCCTAATCCCAGCTGGAATCTCCTTACCATGATGGGAATAACAGAAAGCAATACAAAACCCAATCCACTTAGAAATAGTTTGTTTTGACACAGGCTTGCCCTGAGAACCCAAAGCAAATGAAACAAATAACTGCTGAGACTGCCTGAACCCTTTAGTTCTGCTCAAATAATATCGCAACTGCCTGTGTATATCCAAAGTGTGCAAAATCTGTTCCCCTTTATTTTGGGGGTTTGCATAAGAGTAGGCAAATGAATAGTTTGGTTTAAAGCCACACTAGAAACCACTTTAGGCATAAAGGAAGGATTAGTACGTAAAGATACCCTATCCTTATGGAAAATTAAGGAAGGCTCAACCGCCATAAGGGCCTGTAATTCAGAAACCCTTCTCGCAGAGGTAATGGCCAACAAAAAAGCAGTCTTCCATGATAAATATTTCAACTCGGCAGCAGCTGCAGGCTCAAAAGGTTGTAGAGTGAGTTTCTCCAACACAAAATTGAGATCCCAAGCAGGAGTAGGAGCTCTACGTGGGGGTCTTATATTCTTTGCCCCTCTAAGAAATTGCTTAAACAAAGGATGAGAAAACAATGGTGGGTCACAGTCATAGTGAGCAGAAATTGCTGCAGCATGAACCTTAATAGAAGAGAAGGACAAACCTTTGTCCAGTAACTCAGTAAGATATTGAAGAGCCACACTTAAATTAGGCTTAGAAACATCAAATTCCTTTGCTGTACTCCAAAATAAAAATCTCTTCCATTTATCTGCGTACACTTTCCTTGTACTAGGCCTTCTGGCCTCCAAAATAACATTCAAAACTTGCTGTGGAAGCTGAGACCCTCCAGGGTTTAAAACAGAATATGCCAGGCTGTTAGGTGAAGAGAGTGAAGTCTGACATTGAGTAAATAACTGTTCTCCTGAGACAGCAGGTGTGGAATCGAAGGCAAAGGCCATGGAGGCTCCCGTACCAGACTTCTCAGTAATGGGTACCAGTGCTGTCGAGGCCAATCTGGAGCTATTAAAATCATCTGTGGCTTGTCCTGTCTGACCTTCAGGAGTACCTTTGGGAGGAGAGGCAGAGGTGGAAAGGCATACACATGAAGATTGCTCCAATTGAATGAAACAGCATCCACTTTCCAAGCTGTGGGATGAAACCTTTTTGTGCAAAACTTTGGCAGCTGGTAATTTAGTGGAGAAGCGAACAGATCTATGTCTGGAGTTCCCCATAACACTGTCAATTTCTGAAATACATGAGGATCCAATTTCCACTCGTGGGGATCCATAATTTGTCTGCTCAACACATCTGCTAAGGAGTTCTGTGCTCCCGGCAGAAACCTTGCCTGAAGATTTAGCTGTAAACTGAGAGCAGTCTCCCACAAAATCATTGCTTGTCTGCATAGAGGATAAGAATGTGTTCCCCCTTGCTTGTTGATGTACCACATGACAGTTGTGTTGTCTGTTAGAACCAACACCTGCCCTGGAAGAAGTAAATCCTTGAAAGCTATTAATGCAAATTGGACTGCTAACATCTCCTTCAAGTTGATATGTAGATGTTGAAGTCTGGCAGGCCACGTGTCTTGTACCCACTTTCCATTTAGATGAGCTCCCCAAGCTTTGTCTGAGGCATCTGTCGTTAGAATCTGACTCGCCTCTGGCCGGGTCACAGAGAGTCCCTTGTTTAGGTGACATTCCTGAGCCCACCACAAAAATTCCTTTTGAATGCAAGGTATTATCTGAATGACAGTGTCCATATCTTGGCAGTGCTGTGTCCATACATTTTGAGATACCATTGTAGCTTCCTCATATGCAGTTTGGCATTGGGAAGCACCAGAATACAAGATGCCATGAACCCCAAGGCTTGAAGGACTGTCCTTGCAGTCAGCCTGGACTGATGAGACAATTGATGGAAGTAAAGAGAAAGATTCTTTTGTTTGTCCGGGGTCAAAAGGCCATCTGGGATGCTGTATTCAGTCTCACACCCAGAAAGCACATGTCCTGAGAGGGTACTAGACTGGACTTTATTTCGTTCACAGAATACCCCAGGCATCTTAGCACTGCTATCACATATTGTAAATGATGAAGAAGTTCGTCCTTTCCTTGGGCCAGAATCAGGCAATCGTCCAAATAAGGATAGATCTGTATTCCTCTTAGCCTGAAGAAAGCTATCACTGGAGCCAGAACCTTCGTGAACACTCTGGGCAGTAGATAAGCCAAAGGGCAATGCAGAGAACTGATAATGAGAAGTCCCAGCCCGAAAACGCAGATACTTCCTGCAACTTAGCCTGATAGGAACATGAAGGTAAGCCTCCTTGAGATCCAGAGTCACCATCCAGTGATCTTTGCCCAGCAGAGGTAAAAGCTGTTGTAACGTCAACATTTTGAACTTGGGAATGTCCAGATAAGTGTTGAGGATAGATAAATCCAAAATTGGTCTCCACATGTTCCCCTTCTTTGGTACTAGGAACAGGCGAGAATAAAATCCTAGTCCCACTTCTGGCAGAGGGACTGGTTGTATGGCCCCTATTTGAAGCAGCAGAGAAATTTGTTTGTGAGCCTCTAGTCTTTGCTGAGGAGGAACGTCCGGCATGCCTTTGAAAGGAGGCAAGGTATGGAAATAAAACTTGTAACCTTGGTGTATGATATCCAATACCCATCTGTCTTGGGTAATCAAACTCCAATTTTCCTTGAAGAGTACTAACCTTCCTCCCAAAGGTGCTGCCAGGCAAGAAGGATCTGGCAGCTGAAAAGGTAGGTCATTGGGCCTGTTTACGGAAGGACTGGCCCCTGCCCTCACCCGAAGATTGTGCAGGTGAACTCCCTGTTCTAGGTCTGAAGGAGCTCTGAGCTCTGCCCCTACCATGTCTAGATCTACCCCTAGACTGTGAATCATAAGAAGGGTACGTCCACCCCTTAGCAGGCCAATTCCTACTAAACTTCGGAAGGCTGAACTTGCAAAAAATCTTTAACAGCCTGCATAGACTTAGCCTTGTCTTCCATTTTCTTCAAGACTGACTCCACAGGTGAACCAAACACATCAGACTGTAAAGGAGCATCCAAAATCCTTGTCTTAACATGGTCAGATAAATTCTGATCCCTCAGCCAGGCGTGCCTGCGAAGAACTGACCCAGTGGCAGCCACCCTAGACGAGGCCTGTACAGCATCAAAACCACATTGTAAAGAATGCTTACCCACCTGTTCAGAGACATGTACCAAATCTTGTAATTCTTTACACTCAATGCCTTCCGCCAGAGCATCTACCTTAGACTTCAATTGAGAAAGAAGATAGTTTTGATATTTCAACATGTGAAACTGGCAATTCAACGCCCTCATAGCTAAGGTGGAAGAAGTATAGACTTTCTTTCCCCATCTATCCAAAGATCTGGCCTCTTTATCTGGAGGAACCGGATTTTTCACAACAGACGCCTTGACACCCTTAGGTCCCTGACTAACAGTTTCTGGGTCCGCCCTAGGACTCTTATAAAGATATTTATGAGCCTCAGGCACCCTGTAATACCTATCCGGTTTAACAGGAGCAGGAGGCAAAGAATCAGGATTAAGTGAAGCCTCTGCAAACACATCTTCCACAACATCCAGAACAGGTGGTATAGCCAAAGGCCTATGCTGGGGTAAAAGCAAAAATTCCCTAAGCCTTTTCCTGGAATCAGAGAAGTCCTGACCTTCCCACTTAAAATGTTCCCTCATGGAATGAAGAGTCTCTGAAAAAGAAAAATCCTCTGGAGGAGAAGCAGGAGGAGAAGCAGAAGGAGTAGAATCATCCACATCAGAATCAGAATAAGGAGAATACTCCTGCAAGTCTTCAGCCGAAGACTCTGAAACATCCAAAGCCTGCTCAAAACTCCCCAACTCTGGTTCCACCCTAGGCCTCTTATCAGGAGGGGGCAAAGAACCTCTAATCAAAGTAATTAAATCTTCTGCCATTTTAAGCATGTGCTTCTTGGGCACAGATCCTGAAGAACTAGGAGTGACACCAACAGAAGCTAAACCTGGCCTGCCTCTGGGAGAAGCCTTGGAAACAGAAGGAGAGGGCCTAACCACCCTAGGAAGGGAGGGGAGTACAGTAACCTGAGAAGCCCCTTCAGCCTGACCTGCCTCCTGAGAGGCCACATCCTGCAATATCAAAGTCTCCCCCTGGGACTCCAGAGAAGCCTCCGGCGGAACCACCGGTTCCACTGACGCCTCTAAAGAACCGGCGTCCGGTACGGACGACTCTTCTTGCCTGGGTTTAGCTGCTTTGTCTTTGCGCTTCTTCGAAGAAGCGGGCGTCGGAGCATCCGACGGCATATTATAATTGCACCGCTTCCGGAAGACCAACCTGGCACAATCTAATCTTCGCTTAATAGTGCGCTTATTGAACCTAGCACAAAAGCGACACCCAACAACGTCGTGCTCAGGCCCCAAACAAGGAATACACAAAGTATGATAGTCCCTATGCGGTATCTGTTTCCCACAAGAAATACAGTTATTCACTTTTTCTGACATCCGGTAAACCACTGAGGCAAGAAAAAACTAAAATATTCCCAACGGGGTACTTAGCCAACTTTGACTCGGTCTGAAACTCCGAATTCGAAAAATTTCAGAACGCCGAACGGCACTTGCAACGCTGCTTCTGCATCGGACCATGCGGCAAAAAAGACTGAGGATATGACGTCGGTCATGCGCATTTGTACCCTGATGTCCTGATGTCAGTCTTAAGCGCCTTGACCGACGTCAGCCTAATACTTTGATATTCGGGCCGACCGAGGACAGCGGACTACCCAAGTGTAAGGACTGCAGCAATGTGAGATGAAGAACATCTAGGGGCTGGCTAGGATGCCCTGCAAGATTGCAGAGGCAAACCCTACCCTGGATTTGGAGAAGAAAGGCAGGTGGTAATGCTTGGTAAAACTGTTAGCAGATGTCCAGGTAGCAGCCTCCAGGATGTCTCTGGTGGGGACTCCTCTGAGGAAAGCTGCAGATGTGGAGGCTGTTCTGGTTTAGTGTGTACTGACCCCCTTGGGGGGAGGCTTTCCATGCGGTTTGAAGCAGAAATGAAGAGGGCTAATGAGGAGCTCTGCCTCACATATATGGGAACCTTATTCCAGAGAACACAGACCGAAACACAAAAGGAGGGGGTGTATCCATATTCATCAAGGATACCTACACCTCCAGGTTAGCGGTGCAGCAAGATACCTCTGAGATCATCCATGTGCATCTAACATTGGGCAAATCTGCAATGCAAATTGTGGCCTGCTACAGATCACCCTCCATGATCCAGGACCACCACTCCACCTTTCTGGAGACACTGGAAAACATGAAGGTCCTATCAAACACCCTGATATTCGGTGATTTCAATTACCCTACCATTCACTGGGAAAACTACTAGAGTACAAATTCCCAGGCCCAGCGCTTCCTGGAATTAATCAACTCAAATGCCCTGGATCAGCTGGTAAACTCCCCTACCACAGGTGAAAACATATTGGACTTGGTCATCACCAACATGGACAACAGGTATTCCACACCGGAGGTCAACCCGTCACTGGTTAGATCAGACGATAAACTAATCACTCTGGATGTCTACACCCCACCGCCACCCCCAAACTAAGGAAACCACAGTAAAAAACTTTTCTAAAGCAAACTTCACCTTACTTAAGATAGAGGTGGTAAGTTTCACAGCCCCTACGCTAAAGGATAATGCTGCCCAAGATGCAGAAACCTTTAGAAATGCACTATATTAGCACCTACAAGGATGCATGGATCGTGCCATCGCTAGCAAAACCAAGACTCACTCCTCTAAGAGAATGAAACCAGTTTGGTGGACCCCTGCAATAAACAGGCTATACAATAGGTGGAGGAAACTAGTTCAGAAAAAAAATCAAATCCCAAGAAGGAAAGACATCTCTGATCAGTATCAGTAGGAAACTAAGGTCCCTCATGAAATTATCCAAGGCTAACTTCAAAAGAAAAGTAGCCAAAAATTCAAAAGATAACCACAAAGCTTTCTTTAGCTATGTTAAGAATCTAAGTGGCAACTCGCAGATATTCATGCACTGAACTAGTGCAAAATAGCACAAAATATACTGAACCTACTGATATTGCCAACATCCTGGCAGATAGATTCAGTGCAAGCTTCACCCTCTATCACCTCCAAAATGACCCACAACAATTCCGGAAAAGTGTAGTGTCTCAAAAATCAGACACGCACAGGCGAAAACAGCATTTTCAAAAGCCAAAAACACAGCGTCAATGGGACCAGATGCTGTCCCAGGCTGTGTCTTGCATGAACTACAGAACGAACTAACCCCCCCACCTAAACACACTGTTCAACCTCAGCCTCTCCACAGGCTACGTGCCCATAGAATGGCGCACAGCAACAGTTATTTCTCTTCACAAAGGAGCGGCCACAAGTGACCCTGGTAACTATCGCCCCATAAGCCCGACTAGCCTGGTCTGCAAGGCTATGGAGCGCATCATCATGGAACTCATTAACAAAGACATTGGGAACTTCCAAACACTTGACCCGACCCAGTTTGGCTTTGTTAAGGGCAGATCATGTCTACTAAACCTGGTTGACTTCTTCGAGACAGTCACCAAGGTCATAGACGAGGGGAAAGGTGGTTCACACAGCCTACCCTGACCTCGCCAAGACTTTCAACATCATTCCCCACTCGGGTATTACAGAAAAACTCACCAGCATGAACATAAACCCTTACGTCACGAGATGGGTTGCCAACTAGCATACAGACAGAACTCACACTGTACGAATAGCGGGCTCCAGGTCTGACTCTAAACCAGTCACAAGTGGTGTCCCGCAAGGCTTGGTCCTGGGACCTACTGTTCAGCATATACTTCTCAGAAGTGCAGTCAAACACAGGAGGACTATGGCTAACCAAGTTCGCCGATGATTGCAAACTGGGAGCCATAATCGACTCCGGCTGACACGGGCATCCTCCAAAAAGGCCTTACTGAGACGGACACCTGGTGTCAAAGTCATGGCCTCAAGCTAAATGCCAAAAAAATGCATAGTAATTCCATTTGGGAAAAACAAAACACCCACAAATTACCACATAGGTGGCAGCCCCCTTAATACACAAGAGGTAATAAGATCTAGGGACACAGGTAGATAGTAATCTCTCCTTTGACAATTATATTGCCAAAGTAGTTAGGAAATCCTTCCATGTGGCCCATCTAATTACTAAAGGGTTCGCATCTAGAAATAAAGAGGTTATAGTGCCCCTCTACTCGTCACTCATTAGACCCATCATAGAGTACAATGCCCATTTGGGATGCACCTCACAAGACACTTCGAACAGTTGGAAAGACCACAAAAGTACCTCACCAAGAGGATTACTAGCCTCAAACATATATCCTATGCAGCCTGACTGAAAAAACTTCGGCTGTACTAAGTGGCATATCGCTTACTCAGAGATGATCTCTGTCTGAATTACAAAGCCATGTCCAACTCAGAATTGATGGACATGTTCCACCTAAAGAAATCCAAGTCACTGCGAGCCACACGCTCTAGTGAGCTAAACCTCGCCACAACAATAAACAGAACATGCTGGAGGGATAGATTCCTGTCACAGACACTCCCCATGCTTTGGAACAAAATTCCAAATTACATCAGGCAGAGGAGCCCTTCACTAACATTCTTTAAGAGAAACCTTGACAAGTGGATGGGTAACACAAAATACACCCCTGGGATCACTTAATTGGCTCTGCTTGACAAAGGATCAGTTAATTAATCAATGGGGCGGTGAAAGCAGAGACACACTGGCTAGGCTTATAAATGCCCTCGGGCAGATAGCCTAGTACCTACCTATGAAATGGATGCAATGTGGTATCCATTTGGAAATGGTTTGCTTGGAATGGCTTTGCCTTCTGCCCCTGTAACAAAGCTAACCAGCAATTGATCAGACTTTCTGAAGGATTGAGCCATCTGTGCATATCTAGAAAGTGAAGAATCCTTTCCCCCTTGTTCTGGGGATTAGGAAAGAAGGTGGGCAAATGAATGGATTAGCTGAAAGCCACACTGGACACCACACCTTGGGCATGAAGGATGGATTAGTTCCGAGGGATACCCTGTCTGCATGGAAGATGATGAAGGGTTCCACACCCATGAGTGCTTGCAGCTCAAAGACTCTTCTGGCTGAAGTGATGGCCAGAAGAAACGCTGTCTTCCAGAGAGAAATTTTAGCTTTGCAGAAGAAGCTGGTTCGAAAGGGGCCAGGGTGAGCTTTTCAAAGACAAAGTTAAGGTCCCAAGCTGGTGTTGGTGTCCTTCTAGGGGGGGGGGGCCTCAAGTAGCTAGCCCCTCTGAGGAACCGTTTGATCAAAGGGTGTGAGAAAAGGGGCTAAGTGAGAAAATGAGCAGAAATCACAGAGGTATGAATTTTTATAGAAGAGAAAGACAGACCACTGTGTAGTAGGTCAGCTAAGTAATCCAGGATGAGAGGGATGGAGGGCTGTGCCGTATTGGCTCCCTTAGCCTGGATCCAGGTGCAGAACCTTCTCCATTTATCTGCATAAGACTTTCTGGTGCTAGGATGTCTGGCCTCACGGATAACATCCAGAACCTGTTTACTGAGGATGGCAGATTAGTTCGGGGTTAGGGAATAAGCCAAGTTGCCAAATTGAGCGTCTGTAATTGGGGATGCATGAATTCCCCTTCCCTCTGGTTCAGGAAGTTTGGAATCTGAGGAAGATGCCATGGAGGCAGCGGGAACAGGCTGCGCAGCAAGGGGTACCAGTGTTGTCGGGGCCGATCTGGAGCTATAAGAATGGTCCTTGGTTTTTCCTCCCTTATTTTGAGCAGTACCCTGGGGATGAGAGGTAGGGGAGGAAAGGCATAGACCAGTACATTGACCCAGGTTAGGACAAGGCATCCACTTTCCAAACCATGCAGTGACGCTCCCTGGTGCAGAATTTGCTGAGCTGATGGTTGGTGTGGGAGGCAAAGAGGTCAACCTTTGGGGTTCCCCATTTTTGAGTTATTAGGGCAAAGGTACTTCTGCTGAGTTGCCACTCGTGTGGGTCCGGAAGGTTTCTGCTTAATTGGTCTGCCAGAGAGTTGAGAGAGCCTGGTAGGAATTGTGCTAACCGGTCTAGTTACATGGAAGAGGCTGTGAGCCAAAGGGTCATGGCCAGTCTGCACAGAGGGTAGGAGTGAGTCCCCTCCCTGCTTGTTGATGTACCACATCACAGTGGCGTTGTCTGTTTGGATCAAAAGAACCCCTGGAGAGAGAAGGGGTTTGAAAGCTATCAAGGTGTGCTGCACAGCCATCATCTTTTTGACTGATGTGCAGAGGGATTTGCTGTGGGCTCAACTGGCCTTGTATGCACCTGCCATCCAGGTGTGGACCCCAAGCGTAGTCTGATGTACCTGTGGTGAGGGTCTGGGTGGTGGGGGGCGGGGAGAAGGCAGTCCCTTGTTGTGGGAGCATGCTGTTGCCCACCAAAGAAATTCCTTTCTGAGGCAAGGAATTATAGGTAGAAGAGTTTCCAGGTCTTAGGAGTGTTCATAGGTAGGTACTAGGCTATCGGCCCAAGGGCCTACGCAAGCCTAGCCAACAAGGTTCCATGGCTTACGCCACCCAAGAAAGTTATTTTTCTGTGCCACTGACTAGCAGAGACACAGAAGTGATCCCCGGGGTGTATTTCCTATTTCCCATCCACTCATCAAGATTTTTCTTGAAGAGTGCTAATGAAGAACTTTGCTTGACATAGATGGGTAGCCTGTTCCAGAGTATGGGAAGTCTCTGGGATAGGAATCTATCCCTCCAGCATGTCCTGTTTATTGTGGTGACAAGGTTTAGGTCCCTAGAGCGTGTAGCTTGGAGGGATTGGGATTTCTTTAGGTGTAGCATGTCCAACAGCTCTGGGTTTGACATAGCTTTATATGTTAGGCAGAGATCACCTCTGACTAGGCGATATGCTACGGAGTAAAGCTGGAGTTTTTTGAGGCGGTTAGTGTAGGGCATTTGTCTGAGTCCAGTAATCCTCTTTGTGAAGTACTTCTGTGGCCTTTCCAGCTGCTGCAGATGTCTTGTGAGGTACATTCCAAAAGGGGTGTTGTACTCTATAATGGGTCTAATGAATGATGAGTAGAGGGTAACGATGACCTCTTTTTTCCTGGATGAGAGGCCTTTTATGATGAGGTGCGCCACGTAGGACGACTTCCTGACTACTGTGGCGATGTGACTATCAAAGGAGAGACTACTGTCCACCTGGGTCCCAAGGACTCTTATCATGCATTCGGTGTTAAGCAGATTGCTGCTTATGCAGTAGTTCACGGGTACAGAGTTTTTCCCAAAGGGGATGACACTGCACTTTTTGGCATTGAGCTTGAGGCCATGGCTCTGACACCACGCATCTGTCTCAGAGAGGCCCTTCTGTAGGATGTTCACATCATTTGGTGACTTGACTATGACTCCTAGTTTGCAGTCATCTGCGAACTTCGTTAGCCTGAGGCCTTCTGTGTTAGCCTATACTTCAGAGAAGTAGATACCAAACAAGAGCGGTCCCAGGACGGAACCCTGTGGTACTCCAGTTGTCACTGATTTGAGGTCAGATTTGGAGTCTGCAACTTTTACAGTGTGGGTTCTGTCAGTGAGCCAGTTGGCAACCCATCCTGCGACGTAGGGATTTTATGCCTAGTTTATTGAGTTTAGCTATAATTCCAGAATGGGGGATGGTGTCGAAAGCCTTGGCGAGGTCAAGATAGGCTGTTTGAACCACTTTACCCTCATCTACGGCTTTGGTGACTGCCTCAAAGAAGTCGATCAGGTTCAGAAGGCATGATCTGACTTTCACAAACCCGAACTGGGTGGGATCCAGAGTTTGGACGTTACCAATGTCTTTGTTTATGAGTTCCATGATGATAACATTCCATGGCTTTGCAGACCAGGCTCGTCAGGCTAATAGGTCTATAGTTCCCGGGATCAGTGGTGGCTCCCCCTTTGTGGAGTGGGATAACTGTTGCTGTGCGCCATTCAGCGGGCACTAAGCCTGATGCAAGGCTATTATTGAACATGGTGCTTAAGTGGGGAGCCAGTTCATTCTGAAGTTCATGTAAAACGTAGCCTGGGATGTTGTCTGGTCCCATGGATGCTGTGTTTTTGGCTTTAGAGAGTGCAGCTTTCACCTGCGTAGTTGTGATTACAGGGACTCTGCATTCTTCCTGTATAGACATGGGCCCTTTAGGGGGTGTGTGGGGGGGTAAAGTTAGCACTGAACCTATCTGCCAGGATGTTGGCAATATCAGTTGGTTCTGCAATTTTCATGCATTTGTGCTGTAACTGGGAGCAGATCTGGGTGCTGCCATTGAGATTCTTGACATAGCTATAGAATGCTTTGTGGCTGTCAATGGAATTAGTGGCAATTTTATTTTCATAGCTAGCTTTGGAGGATAAGGGATCTCAGCTTCTTACTGAGGCTGACCAGGGAGTTCCTCCACTCATGGGATTTTACTCTCTTTTGCAACAGTTTCTTCCTTCTGTTGTACAGTTTGTTTATGGCAAGGGACCACCGGATTTGGCTTACTTTTTTTTTGGAGGATAGCGTCTTGGTTCTGTTTGGGATAGCATGATCCATGCACTCATGTAGGTGCTTATAGAGCGCATTTGTGTAGGATTCAGCAGTTGTAACTGTATTGTCCATCTGTATGGGTGTCATGAAGTTCACTACTTCTGTCTTAAGCATGAAGTTGGCTTTGGAGAAATTTCTTACTGTGGTTTCCTTAATGGGGGGTGCGGGTGGGATGTGGATATCAAGGGTGATTAGCTTATGGTCGGATCGGACCAACGAGCAGTTGACTTCAGGTGTGGAACACCGGTCACTCATGTTGGTAATGACTAGGTCTAGGATATTGTTGCCCCTGGTGGGGGTGTGGATAAGTTGATCTAGGGCATTGGAGTTTATGAATTCCAGAAAGTGTTGCGCTAAGGAGTTAGTACACGAGTAGTTTTCCCAGTTAATGGTGGGGTAGTTGAAGTCGCCCATTATTAGGGTGTTTGGCTGAACCCTAATATTTTTCAGTACATCAAGAAAAGACGAGTGGGAATCCTGGGGCATGGAGGGGGATCTGTAGCGAGCTACAATTTGGATTGCAGTTTTGCCAAGAGTTAGTTGCACTTGGATAACCTCGGATGCATTATGCTGAGCAACTAGCCTGGAGGTGTGGATATCCTTAATGAATATGGACACATCTCCACCTTTGGTGTTTCGGTCCAGGTTAGATGGCTGAAAAGTGTGGTACGAGTTATAGCCTGGTAGTGCAGGGGTGCTCTCTGGAGCCTTGAACTAGGTCTCAGGTCTTTGGTGTTGACACCAAAGGCTCTTTAGGTACCACTGAAGTTTCCTCATATGGAGTCTGGCATATGGAATGAATAGTATGCAAGATACCATGAACCCCAGAGCTTGCAGGATCTTCCTTGCAGACAGCTGGGTCCTGGTGACTGGTAGAGAGAAGTAGACTGTCAGGAAAATTTGTTTCTCTGGTATAAGGTATGCCATCTGGGATGCTGTGTCCAGACTTGCTCCCAGGATGATTATCCTTTGGGTGGGCACCTGTTTGGAATTCTTTTCGTTGACTGTGTACCCTAGGGAGGTTAGTAGGGTCTTTACAAAAGCCAGGTACTTGAGCAGCTTTTCCTGGCTGTCTGCCTGAAAAACGCAGTCTAAGTATGGGTAAATTTGAATATGTCTGTCTGCAGAAGGCAATGGCCAGAGCCAGACATTTTGTGAAAACTCTGGGAGCAGTAGATAAGCCAAAGGGAAGTGCAGAGAACTGAAAGTGTTGAGATCCTGACCTGAAGCGGAGATATTTCCTGCATGATTCCCTGACAGGAATGTGGACGTAAGCCCACTTTTAGATGTAGGGTGGCCAGCCAAGCGTCCTTGGACAGCATGGGTAGCAGCTGCTGGAGGGTGAGAATTTTGAATTTTGGGATCACCAGAAAGGTGTTTAGAATGGATAGATTGAGGATGGGGCACCAGGTGCCCTCTTTTCTGGGCACCAGAAAAAGTCTGGAGTAGAAGCCTTGGCCTATCTGTTCTGCAGGAACATGCTCTACTGCCCTCATAGAGAGCACAGGGAAACTATTTGTTTTTGAGCCTCTGCCCACTGATCTGGTGGTAGATCTGGGAACCCTTTTGGAGTTGGAAGAAAAATTTGTATCCCTGAGAAACAATGTTCAGAACCCACTGATCCTTGGTAATGGTGGCCCAGGTGCTTGAGTGAATGGAGAATTTTCTTCCTAAGGTAAGTGAAGGTGGGCGGGGGTGTGTCTGTGTGTCTGGAGGCGAGTCATTTTGAGTTCTTACCATAAGAGGGTGGCTTACAACTCCCTGGTTTTTAAGTGGAGGTAGTCCACTGCTTAGATCTCTGCATTCCCTGGGGATGCTGTCTGGGGGGTCTGTTTCCACGGGGTCTAGGCTGGGCCGGATTACTCGGCGCAGGAAGAGACCAGTGCTTGGAGGGACAATGCCTGCTGAACCTAGGGGGCTGGACCTGTAAGAAATCCTCAACTGTTTGCAGAGATTTTCCTTTTTCTTCCATCATCTTTAAGACCCCTTCTGCCTTAGTGCCAAATAAGTTATCTTTGTGCAAGGGGGCATCCAACAATTTAGATTTAACGTGGTCTGGCAGGGATTGTTCCTTAAGCCATGCATGTCTTCTAATAACAGATCCAGTGACTGTTGCCCTGCAAGAAGCTTCTACGGCATAAAAACCACAGTGCAAGGTGTGTTTAGTTACTTGACTTGCAGAATGCATTAAATCTTGTAAATCTTTAGGCTCTGCCGAAGCAGGAAAGGAAGACATTTTTTGTTTAAGGAGTTCCAAGGTATGTTGCTGAAATTTCAGCATGTGGAACTGACAATTTAGAGCCCTGATAGCAAGAGTAGCTCAGGTGTATACTTTTTACCCCATCTGTCCATTGCTCAGGAATCCCTGTCTGAGGAGGTGGGATTCTTAGCAGAGGTTGCTTTAATCCCTTTTGGCCCTTGAGAAATGACCTCAGTGTCAGCTGTTGGATTTTTAAAAAGATATTTGTGTGAGTCGGGGACTCCAAAGTACCTGTCTGGTTTTCTGGGAGCAGGAGTTAGGGCGTCAGGAGTCAAGCTGGATTCAAAGAAATCATCATCCACAACATCAAGGACTGGGAGGATGGCCAAGGGTCGGTGTTGAGAAAGATCTAGGAATTCCCTGAGTCTCTTTTTAGACTGAGGGTAGTCCTGACTCTCACAATGGAAATGCTCCCTTAAAGAATGCAGGGTTTCCCTAAAGGAAAAATCCTCTGGGAGAGAGGCTGAAGGAATGGTGTCCTCTGCATCAGAATCCTCATAAGTGGAAAGGGGTTGTATGTCTTCATAGTCAGATGCATCAGATTCCTCAGACTCTTGGTCAGACAAAACTACAGCGGACGGATCTCTCTTCCTTTTTGAGGGGGTAGCTTGGCTTCCCCTGATCTGCATGATAAGGTCTTCTGCCATTTTAAGCATTTGAGACCAAGGCAAGGTAGCAGGCACCTGAGAGACTAGGTCGGTTTCTTGGGTGGGGTTCAAACCCTGGGCCTAAGAAACTCATTTGCTTTTGCATGAACTGTAGTCTCGAAAGAAGACGTCAGTTCATTCTGAGATTCGGTAGTGCGAAGGGTTTCCTCGGAAGTCAGTGCCTGCTCAGCGGCTCTGGACCCATCCAACGTAGAGATGACTGCAGGATCTTTAGTCGAAGAAGAGTTTTGCGGCATTCTGGACTCCGAAAGGGTCTCAGTAACTGCCTGTAAATCAACTTCAACGGGC
The DNA here is from genome assembly GCF_019279795.1 of Protopterus annectens. Taxonomy (NCBI): domain Eukaryota; kingdom Metazoa; phylum Chordata; order Ceratodontiformes; family Protopteridae; genus Protopterus; species Protopterus annectens. The sequence continues at coordinate 92,663,173 of NC_056750.1, forward strand.
ATCAGAGGCTGCGAAAACGCCTCACTGAGTACTGCAGGACTGAAGAGTAGCTTAACGGAAGCATCGTCGGTAGGTTTGGACCTGTGCAGTCCGTCTTTATCTTCACATTTTTTCCTGGAAGATCTGCTGTTGGATGGCTTACCAAAGCCATATCGGAATTAGAGGAATATAAACGAAAATATCTGGCTACAATAAGGTACAGACGATGGATAGTTCTGCCGTAGAATAAAGCACAGAAGCGACAACGGGGGACGTCGTGGTCTGGGCCTAAACAAGTAATGCAGTAAGAGTGGAAAGTCTCTGTGTGGTATTTGCTTTCCACAGGTGAGACAATTAACTTTTTCTGACATCAGTTAGTGCAAGAAAAAAGGATCCCCAACAGGGTACTTAGCTTTAGAAGACTTCAACTTCAATTCGGAGATGAAAACTAAGGTACTGGCCGATACAATCGTGCGAAGTGCTTCTGCTTCGGTCTCCATGGCAAGAAAGACTGATGTAATGGCATCGGCTGCTTTACTTTAGACTACTGATGACCTGACGTCAGTCCTCAAGCAACAGCAACCGACGCAGGAATACTAAGTCTCTGGTATTCGGGCCGGCTGAGGGCTACCCTGGCAGGGATAACCCAAATGTGATGACTGCAACAGTGAAACATGAAGAACATCTTAAAAGAGCAGTATGTTTCTCGTGTCCATGAAGACAGATTTTAAATGTCTATGGTGGAGTAAAAAAACAAACAAATAAGAAAACATTCCCTCTGAAGATATTTAAAAGTAGTCCTAGCATAGTTAATAAAACTAGCTATCTTAGAGATAGAACAAATTAAAGAAAATTGCTTAGATCAATACCACATACACAAGACTGGGCTTGTAAAGAAAGTGCTAGCAATAAAAAGGCCTGTTACAAATATTTAAGGAACTACACAAGTGTTTCCCCATTAAATGTTAACATTGTTAATATGATATGACAAATGAGCCCAAGTTGTTGCCTAAGACGTATGTGAATATAAGCTTTCTGATGGGTCTAGGCTGAAAGAGAATCAACTTAGTACAGACATAAGCCCAATAACATTGGCTAACGAAATGACTAGTGCTATTAAATCTATAAAGAACTACACATCAGCCAGTCCTGATGGATTAAATGGTTTTCTCTCTTTCTAAAATCACAGAGCAAATAATTCAGTGTTTCCAGGCCTTGTTCCGGTAAACATTAAAAACAGGTTACATGCCTACAATCTGGAAGGAAGCAGTTGTAGTGCCAGCTTTTATGGGGGAGTGGGGCTCTCAAAGTAACAGACAATAATAGGCCAATAAGTTTAATTTGTATTTTAGGAAAATGTTTCATGCACTCCTTATGTGAACTTATGACTGAAGTGAATTTAAAACAGGGATGCATATTAACCTAGGTTTACTTAAGGAAGACCTTGCCTAATTTAATAATTTTTACCAGCTGCTTTGGAAGTCCTTAGCTACAGGACTCCCAGTCGATGAGATGTATCTGGACTTGGCAAAAACCTCTGATTCAGTCCCACATTATGTAGTCTTGAGAACAATAGCAAAACTCAAGGTAAATGAGTATATTACTGGATGGCTCAACAACTGGTTGGAAAATAGACCATGAAGGGTCAGAATTAGGGAGGCTATGTCATAAAAAGAGTTATCACATGCAGTCAGAGTTTGGCCTTGTATTGTTTACAATATTTATGCTGGACTTCCCTTCCTGCAAAATGACAACTGGGTTAGTAAGTTTGATATTACAGGTCTTTCAATAGATATGCAAGTAAAAGATCAGTATGGTCTCTGACAATGTTTGGACAATTTGGAGACATGGCACAAGTCTAAAATATGGAGTTTAACACTAAAAAATCTAAGGTGATTCACTTTGATGGAAAAAATCTTTGTTACCCTGATGCAATAAACAGCATCTTATTGGAAGTCAACAGTGGGAAATAACTGGGAACTACGACTGAAAGAAATGTCATTTGAAACAAACATGGAATGGAGTTAATGAAATGCTAAATAATCAAACACATTTTATTCCAATTTCAAACAGGGACAAAGATCTTTTAATTTCTCTTTCAAATCATTTGCAATACCAATATCCCTCTGTTTACTTGCAACTGTGAAAAGATAATGTTGCAATGACTTCAAAGGTACAGGAGACAAAAGAAGTAATATGAAACAGAAGTCAATGGTGGAAAAATGTTTCTATTCACAAATACAGAGTAGAAAGAGGCAATCTTATACTTGTGCGCAAATGAGAATGCTGATATTGTTGTTAATCTAGGTGTTGAAATTAAATATCATAAATGGGATACCAGGAACAAAAGTCGTTTGCTGAGGTTCCTATGTATAAATCATCCTAAACGCAGAGACATTTCCAATGCAGAACAAGACTGTAGTAGAATGCTCTTTTACTGCAAGTTATAAAAAAAAAGCAATCCTTAGTTTATTTAATGAAGCCCAGACAGGAGCCGTGGTGTATGAATAAACAAGGAAATGTGGCAAACTCTTTGAAAGACATTAAATTTGGCTTAGCGTGAGTCAGTACACACAGCATATAACAATTTACCATAACAGTAGATATTTAAATAGATCATTACTTCAGTAGCCTAAAGCTATATAGATGACTTCCTGTCAAAAGATAGGACAACAGGCCAGCATCCAAAGCTTTAGGGCACCTTCTATATGCCCTAACCACTGAACAGTTTGAGTAGAGCTGTATAAAGTTACTAGGGCACCATACTTTTAAGTGTGTTCTTGCCTCAAGAGTAAGGAAGGCTAGAGACCCTATTTTTTAGGTATATGCTAGGACAAATGGTAAATAAAAATATCCACAACCCAGCAAAAAATATAACACAAAAAAGGGAATAAAGAGATGGTGTCCCTACTACAACAGTGATCTAGTTGAACATCTATTCATATGTTAACTAACACAAGTAAAATATGTTCATACTTGGATCAGTGTTGCAGTAGACAAAGCTATACATTGGTAGATAACCAGAGTTTAGAAAGAAAGGGAGGAGGAAGAAGGTTCAGACAACAGGAACCTCTGAAGAACACTGCTAGCCAAACCTGCTCTAGACATGTAAAAATAATCTAATTTGTAATGCTTTTAAAAGTATGCACACACAGGACAGGGTTTCTGGCTCTAGAATACTTAGTCTATCCTTTTCCAAAAGGCCCAGAAGCCAAAACCTTGGGAGAATGTGCAATGACCTTGTCCAGAAGTAAGTTGCTACGGTGAAAAAAAATAGCATGAGAAAAGGCAACCATTTAGAAACTGTTTTGACACTGATCATCCCCTTTTTCCTATGGGCATAGGAAATAAATAATTGATCTGAATTCCTAAAGGTTTTAGTCCTGTCAACATACTACCAGAGTTGTTTGTGTAATAAGCAAAGTCCTTTCTTCCTCTTTTTTTTTGTATATGGAAAGACAACAAGAAGATGAACAGCTTGACTCAAAGCACTGAAACTACTTCAGGTATAAATAAACTATTTGTTCTCAAACATACCATATGCATACAAAAAATGCGAAGTTTGACTCACTATAAGAACTTCTATCTCAAACTCTTCTTACAGAGGTCAGCACAATGAATAACAATGAGTAATAATGTTTCCCAAGTTAAAAATTTTATTTCAGCCCTAAGAGATGGTTCAAATAGAAAATGTGCAGGTTACTTTAGAACAAAATTAAGACCCCAAGAAGCAGACACCTGCTTTCTAGGCGGACGAATATGAAGAACCCCTTTCAAAAGCTATTCAATGTGAAGTCGGACGAAATGGGGGGGGGGGGGGATTTATGGGGAGACAAGATTGGATGGCAGAGAAGTGAATCTTGATAGAAGAGTAGGAAAGGCGAGGTGGTAACAACTCCCAAAAATACTGTAGAAACACAGGCATCTGAGCCTTAAAAGGGTCCTGGGTTCTTACTTTGGTACCAACTAGAAAACAGTTTTCCAAGTCCATATAACTTTCTAGTTACAGGTTTCTTAGTTTCCTTTAACACCTGCTGCATTTCGTCACAAAATGGGTGGCAAAAACATCAAGACTATCATCCAAGCACTTAACTGGATAAGCTGAAGGTTGAGGTTCATCAAACCCTTGTCTTGTTCAAGTCCAATCTGTGAGGAAGCTTGTGTTGACTGCCCTTGACCAATTTTCAAAAGAACAGAGGAAACACTGCTGCCTGAGCCAAAAGGAAATCACAATCGTCTTTGGCGAGTCCTTCTGAATCTTTAGATTAACCCTGGTTGTCAGTGAAAAGGTGTACAGGAACATTTCTTGTCCATGGGCATTAGAATGCACCTGTCTTTTAAGGCATGCTTGCAAGTAATCTTGGGGCAGATTTTCTTTAACTGTTTGTTGTAAATGGAGGCAAACATATATTTGAGGAGTTCCCTGCAGCTGGATCAAATCCTGGAAGGCCTCTAGGTTCAGTTTCAATTTGTGAGGGTCTGTCCTGGTCCTACTCAGCTCATCTGCAATAATGTTTTGCTCTGACATAAAGTACATAGCCAGAAGGAAAAAACTGTGATAAGTTGCTAGATCTCATGATAATATAACTGACCACCCTAGAGGTACCCTCTACTGCATGAGATATGATCCTCATGGACACATTAGAAATGGATAGCAGAGTGGCCATACAGGAGGAGGAGTTCTGTTCCTCTGCCGTCATGGACTTGAAGAGATCCTTAAGCAAGTCCCTCTGTAGCCTCATAAAGTGGGAAATATAGTTCAACGCTCTGAGGGCAAAAGTGGAAGAAGCATAAACTCTTCTTCCAAACATGTCAATAGCCCTAGACTCCCTGTTAAGGGGGTGGACAGTACAGCTTCCCTGTGAAAGCTCTTTCTTGGTGGCCACTGCAACCACCATGGCATCTACTGGAATGCACTTTATCCAGTGGGGTCTCTCCCAGGGGGGCACTATGAATTTTGTCAGCTCTTTTAGGGATTAGCTCTGTAGTGACTGGTTCTCTCCATGCCCTTGCAGACACCACATCCACTAGGGGGTCTGCGGGGGGGACAACCAGAATGTAGATGGACTGGTCCCGAAGGCCTCCAGGAACAATGACTCATCCAAGATGAGGTTTGGGGCTGACCAACCACCTCTCTGACAAAGGACTTCCAGAATGTCTCCAAAGGAGACGGCAGGTGGAGATCAAGGGGACCCCTTGCATCCAGCAAAGTCAGTGTCTGTTGTGAGAGATTGCTCTAGGGAATCTAGATGTCTCCTTTAGCACCTTTTCTTCCGAGCCTCCTCAGAGGGGTGTCCTGAAGAGGTGGTGGAAGAAATCTGGTTCCACAAGTGGAAGAGACTGGAGGCTTTGAAGGGCCAGTTGCCCAGTGGCAGAAGTTAGGTCTCCGATACACAGGCCAGAAGGGGAAGGGGGTGTATCCACTATGCTAGAAGCAAGGAACCTTCAAGGAATGCAGAGAACGCTCTCCACCACCTCAAAGGCTGAGGGACTCCCAGAGTCTCGAGGAAGCCTTCCCTGCCCCAAAGGATCAGGAGCAGATCGTCCTGGTCTCCAGCAGCCCTCTGCTCTGAGATGGAATTTGGCACTGAGCTGTCGAAACCAGAAGTGCTGAGGGGAAGAGATGGCTCCAAGAACTTCAGAGTTGAAGTCATCTTCCTGGACTCAACATCAAGGCTTCGGTACCGAGATGGGGTCTACACTGAGTGAGTCAGCGAAGCAGTCGAGCTCGAAGTTGAGAAAACTACTGGGCCTGATATCTTGGCCCCTGGGACAAGACGAATCCGGGAGCTCCAAAGTGGCAGGCTGGACTAGAGGAGGAGGTACTATTTTGCAAAGGGGGGGGGGTGCTGCTTGCGGATCCTGTCGGGGATGGAGCTGGAATGACCCCCATTTGGATATGCGTGCAGAAAAATTTAATTTATCTGTCCACCTCATTCCCTGACAAGCTCCGAGAGGACATGATGAAGAGGAGACCAGAGGAAGGCCTGGAGTGAAGTTTAGGAGAAACATCCCAAGGGGATGTACTTGGCACTGATGGCTCCAGCCCAGATGCGATGACTGGGAAACCGAGTGGAAGAGTAGGTGCAGAAGTCGGAATTGAAGGGCTATGCTCCAACATTCTCAAGGCCTTTTGGGGAGGATATGAAAGAGCTTAAGTGGAGAGGTCCAGGAACTATTTCTTAGGGTCTCTGGCCTCCTTAGGTTTCTTACTGGGGGTTTGAGCCCCTGAGACTGAAGGGACAGCTTGGGAGGGAGGTGAAATTAAGCCCTTTTAAGACCGGCTTATTCCTTTACATCTGCCACAGCCCAAAGGAGAAAGGCCTTGCAGATAGAGCATGCCACTTCAAGGTGCACAGGCTCAGACAGTAAACTCGCTCCCTGTTGGCATCCGAGATAGGGATCTTGTGCCCACAGAAGTGCACTTCTTAAAACCTACAGGTTTGTCAGACTTCTTCAACATAGTGGAAGAAGAGAAGATGACGAAAGACAAAGTAAGAAAAAAGAAGGGTGCAATGGAAGAACACAAGTGACAAGAAAGAACAAACTAAGCTAGAGACTTTTTTTTTTTTTTTAACTAATACAAAAAGCTAAGCAGAAGGGTAAGTAGGAAAAGAAATGAGAGGCCAAAGGCCAACTTGTACCACACATTTGGAAGAAAATATACCCACAGAGGAGCTCTAAACAGCCCATGATGTGTTGCTGAGGAGCGTCAAATGAGACCTGAGTTATCTGGCAGGAGAGAGGGATTATGGGTGGAGCAGGGAAGCTTTACTTGGGAAACTTTAGCTTGCTAACAGCAGTCTGTTCTGAAAGCGGAACCATAAACCACTGGTTTGAATACGAATGAATGGACATCAGATCTGAAAGTATAAGCCAAACACAAAATCTTAAAATGAACACCTGAAGTCTTTGAAAAATGGGATACGATTAGCATCTTGGTGTGTCCAATAAAATGGGAGGTAGGATGACGGGATAAATGGAGACTAAAGGGAAAATATCTTGAACATTTACGTTTAGAGAAGAAAGGTCTAAAACTGGTCTTTCCAACTTCCTTCTTTTTATGGCACCAGAAAGATTCCTGAAGAAAAAAAAAAAAACTTTCTCTATTTGTTCTGGGGGATCTGGTTCTATGACCCCTTGAGGCAGCATTTAATGGAAGTCTGGTTTGACAAATGAGGAAGGACACCCTGAAAAGGAGGAAGCAACTCCCACTGCTAACTGTAGCCTTTTTTGAAAGATTCTCAGATCCCTCTTGTCTGACATTATCTTGCTGGCACAGAGATAAATGAAGACCTACAATAGACAAAACATTAAATGGTGTGCCAGAGTCAGAAGTGGCATATTGTCACTTTGTCTTTTTGGACAAAACTTGGTTCCAAGACTTTCCCCTTCTTTTCTGAGCCTCCCTGCCACTGACTTTTGATATTCTGTTTGCATTAACTTTGTTGAGAGACACTGATTTCCTACAAAAGGATCACAAGAATTGAACAGAGAAGCTTCATTAAATTTTTGTACGGAGGGCTAAAAAATCTGAGTGACCCTGCTGAATTATCTTCCTTCTTTCATCCCATCTTTTAAGGACCTCAGCAGAAGAGGGGACACAATGTGTCTCTCTACGGCAGCATTCAAGACCTTGGCTTTGACATCCTCTGATAAATGTTGTGCACAAAACTAAGCAAACCTTCTCATTTGCTGACCAATCAGTAGCTGCACTGGTTACAAAGCAGAAGAGTCATAAGAATACTTCAAAGACCACTTGGTAACTGAGAAACAGAAGCTACTATTGAATTTGTATATGCCTTAATCTCTGAAGAAGGACAAGCAAAGCTTGTGTTTTCAGTGCGTCGTACATTAAAACCTCCTGTAATGGATGCCCATGGGACATAAGCAAATGACTCCTTAAGGACATGTTTCAGCTACACAGTTCTGAATGCACATAACCTTTTACTTTTAAAGTATTTATGGATACAGTCAGGCTAATAAAGTCAAACCACACTAGCTGTGGACATGCATGTTTCAGTCTCTCTCGTGACATCACCAGCACAGCATATCATTTGGCCACACTTTAGAAACACAAGGCTTTAAATCCAATTGATACCCACAAACATTAAGGCACTTGCAAATTATCCCAATATCCAAAGCAAAAGATAAAAAAAAGTCACACAGACAAACCATTCAGTAAAAATTGCAGAAAAAACAAGCCAAGCTAGTTTCACTGTGAAATACCTCAAACTTCCTGCAATGGAGGGCCGAATTAAAGACAAACCCAACTAGCTGTGGGCTTGCATGTTTGAACCTTTCCTAGTAACCTCATCAGCTCAGCATAACTGGACTTTTTGGCTATACTTAATAAACACAAGGCTTTAAACTCTCACTAAAAAGGTTGTGAAACATGCATGGCCACAGCTAGTGATGAGGTTTGGTTTTATTGGCTTGAATGTACCCATAAAGACTTAAAAAGTAAAAGGTCATGGGCATGCAGCTAAAACAGTGGATTTCCTTAAGGGGTCATCTGCATAGATCCAATTGGCCTCCATTACAGGAGGTTTAAGGCATCACGCAGTGAAAGCTCTAGACTAGCTCATTTTAAAAAAAAAAATTATTTTTTATTTTTAATGTATGGTTTGTCTATGTGACCTTTCTACTATTTGGTTTAAATCTCTGAAGAAAGAAGGTTAGTAATTAACAATCTCATACTTTCAAAAGAATAGAGTAGAAATTCTGACGTACAAGCTTGCAATTCAAAATTCTGATGGATAAAATAGAATATGCTTTCCTCCCAAATGTATCAAAATCTTCCCCATCTTTGTCAGAACGAAAAGGGTTATTTGATAAATAAATTGCAGGGTCTGACTTGGGATTTGAAAATAGAGATTTGTGGGTCTGGGTAACCTCATATAAGCAGTCAGATTTTTTTTTAGGACAGGAAGGTGACTGACAAGAAAACATCCCCTAATGCTCGTAAAACAGGAGGTACAGTTGCAGGCTGAGGAAAATTAAACCATAGTAAACCATAATACTTTTGCCGGGATACTGAAATTTCAATCTGTTCCCACTGAAATTTTTTTCCATTCTGGTTTAGTTTCAGAAAAAAAGGTACCTTTTTAGTACAGAATCTAAAAGAAAAAACACCTACAGATTCTGATTCCCTTTCCGGAGGTGTAAGCACTGGATAAATCAAATCTGAATCTCGTTCCTGTTCTTCAGATTGGAAATCAGTATCAGAGAGAGAAATCATTTTCTTTTAGAATTCAACGAGGAATCAGAATTTAAAGAACGGAAGGCTTGAAATATGCCCTTAGTAAAACATACAAAATCTTTCCTAGCCATACTAAGTGAAACAGGAAAAGACACTCATAACTTTCAGTTTTCTTTTTCCACACATTAAAAAAAAAATCCAGATATGCAGCTCTTCCCCAGGAACCAAGCTCTTTAAGTCAGCTCTGCTGTAAAGCATCATCCACTCCATCCTCCAAGACCTACAAGAGTTGTTCTCCTTTGCCCACAAGGACAACCAAACAGCCACAGAGGATGTCCTTATCTCCTGGTCCTTAGTGGCTTCTCAAGACAATAAGAGAACCTGATTTGGCCACAGCAGAAGAACTTAACACCTGAGACAGTTAAGGAAGCTGACTGGACTACCAAAGACTCCTATGAAACTTTCTTCTTCCACTGGACATGGGAAGGGACGACCCATTGAGTCTTAAGTGCTCTGAGAAAAAAGCCTTATAATGGATATAAAAAGTATACACACCCCTGTTAAAATGCCAGGTTTTGTGATATAAAAAATGAGACCACAATAAATAATTTCAAAACTTTTCCAACGTTTAATGTGACTTATAACCTGTAAAATTCAATTGAAAAACAAACAAATCTGTTAGGGGAAAAAATAAAAAAATGTACAATAAGCTGGTTGCAAAAGTGTGCACACCCTTAAAATAATACTTTGTTGAAAGACTTCTTCTGATCCCCCCTTAGAAGATTTTGAGTCCTATGAATGGTGCTTTTTGCAGCCGAGGGAGAAGCAGTGGATGATGAAGGGGGCTGGGAGGGGCGGCAGAAGCCCCCTGAGGACCAACTTGGAACAATGTTCATTAACCACCATGGACACAAACCCCTCACAGACTGAACTTGCAGAATTCCGGAAAGATGCTCCCAAGCAGTAACACACATCTGTTGTGTGTCCTGCTATGGCAGCTTGAGCCTGCAACGGAACAGATTTCTTGAAACCTTTGTACATTACTGCACAAAAAGCATATAGAAAGACAAACTGCAAAATCTACAAAGGTTATTACAACACTAACTCTATTGTTAAAACACTATTTCTAAACAAGCACCAACAAACCATCACCAAAAGGCGGGAAGCCCATCTACAAAGCAATATCCTAAAAAACTAGCTACCTATCACATGCAACACTAAACTAATGCTAAGAAAAGGGTAAGGGAAGCAAAAAATCAGTACAAAAAGCAGAATACAAATTCATAAAGGATACAACTGGAGTTGTGATCAAGGTGCTGACAGGAATGGCAGCAAACTACATCTGAGGAAAAGTGTGAGGAGAGGGGTGGGTAAGGGTGGCAAAGTCTGGAGAGTTCTAAATATGAAGAAACTGGCTGGTGTCGTATTAGAATTGGGTCAGATAACCCACAGGTTGAATCTAAACAGAGAAGACTTAAGATCTTAACATTCGTGAGGTAAACATTTTTAGTGACAACCACAACAAACAATTCCTAGCTCAAATAAATTTATTTTAAAGAAAAGGTAAACTTTTCCTCAAAAGTACAGATAAAGTAGAAGGTTTTCCACAAAAAGGTACTCATCTGCCCAGCTCTGCTAAAGCATTAGTGTGTCGATCACTCAAAGGGACAGCGCATTGCAACAGCAAAAAGTTCTGAAGGTTTGGTGTCCTAACTACTTATTTTATATGGTTTCTCCCTTTTTTTATAATTTCTCCAAATCTTTTTGTTTCTAATACCAAGACAGGAATGGACCCCATTCCTAAGTCAAAGTACGATTTAACTTCATGAAATTAGTACTGTTTCACTCCCTGTCAGCCTGTTGCTCCTACTGCTATTGGAACTATGAGTATTGTTCTTCCACACTGCCCTCATTTCTGCCTGCAAATCCCGATATTTTACGACTTTCTCTCTCTCTGTGCGCAGGACACTGTAGTCACTGTGTGTGGCAATTTCAATGATCAATGTTACTTTTGTCTTCTTTTCTTGGACCACTATATCCGGTTTTCTAGCATTTGTCTTTTGAACTGTTGGTTGTGGACGATCCCATGTGATGTAGACCATTTTCTATGATGCTTTCCGGCTCATGTTTCCAGTGTTTTTCAGCCACTTCAACACCATAATGTTTGCACAATCCCCAGTGCAGCAGTTTCGCCACAGTATTCCGCCTTTCAGTATACAGTCCTCCTACCGTTAAGTATGCCGCAACCAGCAACGAGGTGTGCAACGGTTTACAGTTCTGTTTTGCAAAACCTACATTTGTCTTTTTCTCCCACATATCCAATGGACTTTGTAAACCAATGTGCAAGTATCCCACTATCTTGAGCCGCCAATATTAACCTTTCGGCTCTTGGTTTAAATTCACCTCTCCTTAACCATTCTTGTTTTCATTCCTTATCAACATGACGTTTTCTTGCAAATATTTATGCTTTTTCCACATTTCTTGCCTTCTCATCTGATCCTTCACCTTATATTCTTTCTTTTGTTTTATGACACATTCAGTTGCTGTCTGTTTTTTTATCTATTTCTGGTTTGATTTCCATTCCTGCTCGACACCGATATGCTTCTGCTAGATTAAGCAGGGAAGTCGTCTTAGACTTATTCTCCTCATGTTTCAAAACTTGCACTACGTTTGGATCTTGTGAGGTCAGTAGATGTTTGTGAAGTCCCACGATTGCAGATCTATACATGTAAATCTATTTCAAGGAGGCCCAACCTTCCTTCAGAATGGGGAATATATAATCTTGGTATGCACAGATTTTTACAAATCACTTGGTGAGCATGAAGCATCCTTGTTTTCCCATCTAATCTATCCAACACGTTTTGGGGCCAGTTAATCACTCCAAAACTAAGTTAGGACAGGAAGAGCAAATTGGTTTATAGCTTGACTTTTGTTCCTAGATGCCAGTGCTGTTTTCAGTATTAAAGTTTTCTGAAATATTCCTAAGTTTTTATTCGCATTTGTTCATGATTTATTGTTGATCTTTTATCAAGTTCCAAACTTTTAGACACTCCCTCTTCCTCAAGTTCTTTTGTATCACATTTTTATACCAAACTGATGTTTTCCTGGTGTTGCAGTTTTCCTAATTTAAAGGTTGCTTTTGCACATTTATCAAGACCAAATGACATTCTTGTATCATCTGAAAAAGTTTTGACAACTTGCAGTTGTGCTTTCAGTTCCTCGTCTGATGGGCTATACAGTTTCAAATTGTCAACAAAGAAAAGATGAGAAGTCTTTACACTATGTTGTTTTCTAGGAGCCAAATTATAGCCATGGCCTAAGCTGTTAATCAGACAGCTTAATGGTTTAAGGGCAAGGCAGAATTGCAGCAGTGACAGAGTCACCCTGGAATATCCCCCTTTGAATTTTTATCCATGGGACAATAATTTGCCCTTTATCATGGCTTAATTGCAAAGTGGTCTGCCGCTGTTTCATGGTCACTACAATATAGTCAATCAGCGTAGGATGTATCGTATAAATTTTTAGGCACTCTTTTACACATGAATGTGGGATACTATCAAATGTTTTTTTGTAGTCAATCCATGCCTTACTTAGATAATTCCCCTTTTTACAGTTCTCCACTATGACTAACAACAAATGATCCTTTGTTCCGTATGACTTTCTTCTACTGCCATAATTTAGTTTTCTTCTAAATGACTATAAACTCTGTCGGCATCAATTCCAGTGTACAGTTTATACGTCTTCTGAAGGCAAGTTATTGGTCTACAATTCTTTGGGTAGCTTGCAGGTTCACTCAAGTAGGAGCATGGTTTTTCCTGTTGTTAGCCATGTTGGTGTCTGGTCAGGGTGCGCATATAATTCTTACTCATGGGTAAATCTCTGTGCTAAGATGTTAATACTTTTAACCAGAAATTAGGTACTCCATCTGGGCCTGTGGTTTTCCAATTAGAAGCTTTTCTTAAATTTGTTTCAATCTCTCTGGTTGTTAATTCATCTTATTTCACATCCTGTACCTTTAAAATTCTTATTCCTTCCTTACTTCTATCCAATTAGCATCTTTGTTATGTTCCACAGCATCATCAAAAATACTTCTCCAAAATTTATCTATTTCTTTTTTTGGTGGTCTTTCAATTCCTTTTACCTTATTCCCAACTTCTCTATAAAACTTTTTGGATCATCAAAAAATTGCTTATTTTGCCCTTTTCCTTTATATCCGTCTATGTATCTTCTAAGTTTTTCAGCCTGTGCTGAGATTTTTAGTTTATTATTTGTGAAAGCGCATGATAGATCCTGATCTGTTCTAGTACTGTGCATTGCTTCTATCCCTTCTATCTTTATGAGTATTTTTGTTAATCTTTTTCTTCTTCCATACTTTTCTAATAGTGAACACTCTTGTCTTAGTTGCTTTATAGTATTCTCTATTTGATACCTCCATGATGGTATTCTATTTCTCTGCTTTCTCTCCTTCACTACCCTGTGTTCTTGTGGTAGAACTTTAACAGTTCTTAATTTAGCTGCACAGTAATATATCCTGTTTACATCGGTTATATTGCATGAATCTTTAGCGACAGTCCTAATTACTGTTTTCATTTGTTCTATCAAACGTCTGACTTTTTTGGGTTTTAGTGACCTTCTGCAGTCTATTTATTTCATTGATCTTAATAGGTCTGTCTCTATTAAGTCAAGCAACTCTTCTCTTAGCTCGGTTTCTTCTACACTGAGGGAAAGTGTTTTGTTTTCCATTCCCTGTGGGCATTCTGTACAAAGTTCTATTGCATATTCCTGTGGCAAATTCTCTTCAATTTCATCCTGTGCCATCCGTTCCTCTGTCATATGAGAACTCACTTACCTATCACTCCCCAACATTAACTGCGTCAGTTTCCACAGATTCCTGTTCCTTCCCTTGCTGTTCAGCTTCAAGTGGAAATTTACACTGGTTTTCTGTGGAATGCTTCAAAATATCTTCCTACGGTACATGACCAACTGCTTCCCTTTCCACTTGTTTCCCCTTAATTTGGGGTTCCATTGTTCTATCCTGTTGTGGTGCTTTCTGAATTAGATTTTCTACACTGAATCCTTCACTTTGGAGGTACTTCATGACTTCAGTTTTTATTTCTTTTACTTCTCCATTACTAATCTCCTTTTCTACTCTTCCTCTGTCTTATTTTTTGTATTGCAAAGTTTTTCATGTCTGGACTCCTTTGCTTGTATTTCTCTTCAAATATCTTTGGTGCTGTTCTTCTTGTATGATTAGTTTTGCTTTCTCCTTTGCATAGATATTATACCATATTAAATCTCTTTCTTTCCCATGTCTATTTCTTCTTCAGATGTCTCCTGAATTTCCTGTTTTTCCTTACTTTGGGGACTTGTTCCATCATGCTGTGATGTAACATGTGTTAGGTCTTTATACATCAAATCCTTCACTTTGCAGGTAACTTCTATTTTTTTAACTTCTACTTTACTAATATTCTTTTCTACATTCCTTCTTTGTGATATTTTACTTATTGTGAAATGTTCCTTATGTGGACGCCTTTGCCTGTATTTCTCTTCGAATATCTTTCGAGCTGCCTTTTTTATGATGGTTTGGCTTTCACCTTTGCATAAATATTACACCATATCAAATCTCTCTCTTTCTCATGTCCATATTTCTTTTTTATGTTTTTCAAAAATATCTAGGTTTTGTTGTTTACATTTTCGTACTTCTTCAGATCCTTCTTTTTCCAAACAGATCAAAGTTTCTTGATCTATATACTGTTTCTCAAAACTCTGTTGTATTAATGACTCCATATTTTTATTTGAAGCTTCTGACAGATTTTCTTGCGGAAATATTTTTCTTTCCTCTAACTTACCTCTTAATCTTATTTATCTTGTGTCTGGAAATTCTGGGCTTTTTGCACAATAGTAACAATACATAATTTCTTTCTTATCCTCAACAGTCCACTCGATCGTCTTCATGGCTCTTCTTTGGCCTATCACTTTTTGTGATTTCTGTGGCCTGCTACTTCTGTCTACAACATGAGGGCCATCCTCCCCCCTGGGCCTAGCCTGGGTCCATTGTATGACTGTTTCCAGAATTTGTGGATTCTACACAGTCATTTTTTCCAGTCCTGGCACCAGTGCACCTACCAGGATTGGGTATTTTTTTATCCTGGGTCTCGTGTGCACCCAGTTATCTTTTTTAGCATTTGACCTACTTCTGTCCATGATGTACGCTATACAAATACAGTCTATATGTTATCATGGCCTCAGTGAGATTTGGCAAAAACAGGGTCTACTTCATGAAGGTACTCACCAAGACTTGAGGATGAATTCAGTTTCAGCACTACTACTCTCCTTTGCTTGCTGACTTTTCATCTCGCCATTTGGACCCCACATCTCTTCATTCGGACTCATCTAGTTACATGGTTCTCCTTGAGATGTTCAGTGGTTAGGGAGCATGGAAGGTGCACTAAAGTTTTGGATGTGGGTGGTTGTAACATCCTTGGAAGGATATAACCCATACTGCTTAGCAATAGACATCTAATGATGAATACAGAGTTACCTGGGATAAAAAGAGAACCATCAGAAACACCTTTGTTAAGCCCTTTTCTAATATTTTGAAGGACTGTAGAAATAAGAGGAAAGGGAGGATGAGTCATAAGGAACATTTGAGGCCAGGGGATTGACCATGCACATCTTCCAGGCCTTCATGCAAGGAATCCTGGAGCAGAAGAGTTTCAGCTGTCTATTTAGACTGCAAGCAGATGGATCCATTAACTAGGCAACCACTAGTGGAGTCTCTGTAGAAGACCTCTCAAAGTAACATCCACTCATGAGAGTCTATCCTAGCGCAGCTCAGAGAGTCTGCGCTAGGACTGGAATAAAATTAAAGTGGAGTTTAAAAATCGGGTGGAAATAAGAGAGATATATGGTTAAGTAGTAACAAGAATTATTTAGAGGGACTGAAAAAGATTGAAGTACTGCCGTAGGAAGAATTTCAAAGAGCCAGAAGAGGAGCAACTACAGAATGCTAAACAGAAAATAAGGGATTACTTTGATAATATGCATGAGTTTAGAAAGATTGCTGTTAAGCAACTTTTTTTTGATAATACCACCAGAGCACAAAAACTTTTACTGCAATGACTTAGGCAACAGAAAGTAAAAAGGGTTGCCGCCAAGCTTTGGGAGCCTACAACAAAAGAAAATAAAGACAGATCCTATAGAGGGTATTAGAAATATTTCTGAAATTTTATGAAAGCCTGTATAAAGCAGAGAAATATGGAAATCAAGAAAAGGTACAAATGGAAATATTTATGGAAGTATCAAATATGCCAAGGTTAGATGTAGATGAGGCTCAACTATTAACAGTCAGGAGAGAAGATGAGATAAAAATGGTGATAAATAACCAATCCACAGGAAGGTCCCCAGGAACAGATGGTATTCTTGTGGAAGTCAGATCCAGCCTCATACAGGTCCATTTCAATCTTAAACCATGACTATAAAAATGTTTATAACAGCTAAAAGAATGTGAAACATGATGCCAAACTGATAGATATGGATCAATGTGATTTTGTGGAGGGGAGGCAAATATTTGACATTAACAATACATTGGCAATCCACAGGGATGCAGAACTTAAGAAAATATCATTGTCGTTGCTATATCCTGATGCAGAGAAAGCATTTGGCAAAGTAAGCTGGGAGTTTATGAGCAGGGCAATGGAAGCATTTGCCATTCCCTGATAAAATAATAAGGCTGATTAGGAGGCCATATGAGGAATCAGAGGAGAAATTTAAAGTGGGTGGGCTCCTCTTGTATAACTTCTGTTTGAGCAGAGAAACCAGGCATGGGTGACCTCCTTCCCCTTTGTTATTTGCATTATATTTACAACTATTTGCAAAAGATAAAGGCCTCAGAAATTAAAGGAAATAATTGGTATGGAAGTCAAGAAAAGCTAGCTCTATTTGCAGATGATATTTTATACCTGACAAAAAAGAACATTTCAGTGCTGTAGAGCATTTTATGACCGTCTCAATTTTTTTCGAGATACAAAATTAATGAAGATAAAGCAAAGGCAGAAGCTGTAAATTCCCCACACATGAATTGGTTCAACAATATTCATATTTATGGGGACATGATAAAATTAAGTACTCAAGAGTATGGATTAAAAATAATTCTGAAGTGGGAGCTCAGGTTATGTATGAAGAGACTAAACAAAAGCAATACAAAAACTGAGAAATTGGAAGCTCTGTTTTATGAATAAGGATAGCAAGATATAAGCAGTTAAAATGTTTTTAGTGCCTTTAGCTTTATATACAGGTAAGGCATATTTCTGTATCAACCAGAGGAGAAGTTGTGGATAACAATAAAGAACTGAAGGATTTTATCTAGGAGGGGAACACAGCAAGAGTCAAGTGGGATAAACTGACTCTTTCAATAGAACAAGGCGGTCTGAGATTAACTCAATCTGAAGGGTTAATTACAGAGCTACAAAGTTAAGGCTCCTATACATAGCATGAGCAGAAACCTATAATTCAAAGTGGAAAGGGATGACGACGAAACAGGGGAAGCACAAGCAACAAAGAGGGGCTGGGATTTTGGATACAGATCCTTAAGGAGAACAACAATATTCACAAAACAGCAGAAAGTATTCGAAGAACTAAGCTAACACAGGAATGGAAGTGGAAATTCTGCCGATAGGGATGCCTGCAACTAGGGATACAGACAATAGACCAGAAGGGGCTGGAATTTACTAGAGAAAACTGGCAAAAAAAAACTAGGTATTGAGAGCAAATAATTAGAGGGGGAAAGGTAATAGAATGGAAGAGGCCAAGAATTTATTTGGACTGCAGGCTAGAGATTACATTTCCTGTCAAGGATCGATAGAGTATAGGCAAAAAAATAGAAATAAGGGGATCTTAAGCGAAAGACCAGCACTGGTAGAGTTTTTAGTACAATAAAGTCCAGAAGCTGCTGTCAAAAAATGAATAATTAATACAGCATATAAAATACTGCATAACTGTAAGAATCAATCAGAGGAGGTTAGAAAGGATGGGGAAGAAAGATAGAATAAGCAATTCACAAAGAAACAATGGGGGATATATATGTATGTCTCCCAAATATGCTACAAAGTCAAGAAGAATTAGGATCTTTGACTGGAAGTGTTCATATAGGTATTTTTATACCCCAAGCACATTCCAAACATTTTATTCTCGGACAGACAGCAAATGTTGAAGCTGTGTGGAGGAAGAAAGAAGTAACTGGGAACATACGTTTTGGAAGTAAACTAAGTTGAAAGACGTTACAAATTCCCTACAGAGTACTCAGTCAGAAATACTAGGTGAGCAAGTGGGTGCAACTATGGAAATTATTTTTGAGCTGGAAGGATCTGAGTTGCCAGTCTCTATTTTTGATACTGGACATTCCTCCCAGTCTTAATGCATCTGCATATTCTGTGGACAGTGAGATAATTTGTAAAGGCTCACTCCCATAGTTTCTTAACTTTGAATTATCTTGTTTCATTCCTTACATTAACCAAAAAAAAAAAAAATATATATATTTATTTATTTATATATATGGATCTTTGTTGTTACATCGAAAGTACAGCGAACTCACTTTTGCCAAAGTGCAGCAAAAATGCACTTTCGCACAAAAAAAAAAAAAAAAAAAAAAGGAAGCCAAAAAACCTACAAAAATAAAACACTACTCACGTTTATAAAGGGGGGGCAAGCCCTCCCTGCATCACCGCACCCCCACTTTAATATTCTCACTCCAAGATCGCACTACAGTGGAAAAAAGGGAATATTCCCTTAACCCCACTATACTGTGATCTCAGCAACAGTTTGCTTAGTTGTACAATCAACAGTACATGTTGATGTACAACTAAATCTACATGCAAACTGCATGTTTTTTTTCTTCTATTTTTGCTAAAGTGCATTTTAGCTAAAATGCACTTTGACAAAAGTGAGTTTGCTGTAGTACATTTCGATTTAACATACTTTCAATGTTTAGACTAGGACCTATATATATATATATATATATATATATATATATATATATATATATATATATATATACACACACACACACACACACACACACACACACACACACACACACACATATACAACAGGGTGTGACTAGGATGGACAGGATTAGGAATCAGTATATTAGAGGGTCAGCTCAGGTTGGACAGTTTGGAGACAAAACAAGAGAGGCGAGACTGCGTTGGTTTGGACATGTGCTGAGGAGGGATGCTGGGTATATTGGGAAAAGGATGCTAAGGATGGACCTGCCACGTAAGAGGAAAAGAGGAAGGCCTAAGATGAGATTTATGGATGTGGTGAGAGAGGACATGCAGGCGGTTGGTGTGAAAGAGCATGATGCAGAGGACAGGAAGAAATGGAAACAGATGATCCGCTGTGACGACCCCTAACGGGAACAGCCGAAGGAAGATGATGATGATGATGATATATATATATATATATATATATACACATATACATACATACATACATATATATATATATATATATATATATATACACACACTTTATTCAGCTCCTTTTACTGTATTTGAGTATGTTCCTCATTTATTTTGCTTTTGCTGCTTATTCTTAAAAGTGTTCAATTGCATTTATTCTGCTGCATTTATTACTGCTTGTTAGTAGCCTGATTAAACTGTAATTCATAGGTTCATAGGTTTATACTAGGCTATCTGCCCTAAGGCATTTATAAGCCTAGCCCAAAGTTTTGTGGCTTACGCCACCCCTTATATGAAAAAATACTGTGCCCATTAGTTTGTTGTGCCTCTGTCCAGCAGTGACAGATGATTCCCGGGGTAAACCTACGATCTCCCATCCACAGGTCAAGATTTCTCTTGAACAGAGCCAGCGAGGTGCTCTGCCTCACATGGACCGGGATTTTATTCCACAGCATAGGGAGTCTCTGAGTGATAAATCTATCCCTCCAGCACGTCCAATTTATATCCGTGCTAAGGTTTAAGTCGCTTGCTCTAGTGGTTATGGTGGATTTGGATTTTTTTGAAGTGGAGCATGTCCATTAATTCCGGGTTGGACATGGCCTTGTATGTCAGGCACATGTGACCTCTGAGCAGACGGTATGCGACTGAATACAGCTGGAGTTTCTTCAATCTGGCAGCATATGACAGATTTTGGAGTCCCTTTATCCTTTTGGTGAGGAACTTTTGGGGTCTCTCCAATTGCTGCAAATGTCGGGTGAGATGCATCCCGAATGGGGCATTGTACTCGATCATTGGCCTGATAAGTGAAGAGTACAGGGGAACAATGACCTCACTAGATCTGGATGTGAATCCCTTCATGATCAGGTGGGCAATGTAGAAGGTCTTTCTAACCACTTTAGCTACGTGAGTGTCAAAAGAAAGGCCACTGTCAACCTGGGTCCCCAGGTCCCTGATAACCTCTTCTGTGCTTAGTGGATTGCCGCCTATATGGTAGCTTGGGGTTACCTTGTTTTTCCCGAAGGGTATGACTATACATTTTTGGCGTTTAACTTCAGGCCATGGCTCTGGCACCAGCTATCTGTTTCCGTGAGTCCCTTCTGAAGGATATCCGTGTCCGATGCACTTTCCACTATGGCGCCCAGTTTGCAGTCGTCTGCAAACTTTGTCAGCCAAAGTCCTCCCATGTTGGCCTGTACTTCTGAGAAGTAGATGCCGAACAATAGGGGGCCAAGGACAGAGCCCTGTGGGACACCACTTGTGACCGGCTTGGAGTCTGACATAGCGCCAGCAACTCTAACCCTGTGGGTTCTGTCCTTAAGCCAGTTTGCAACTCATCTTGTGACATATGGGTTTACATTTAAGCTGGTAAGTTTTTCTACAATACCCGAGTGGGGTATTGTGTCGAAAGCCTTTGCAAGGTCAAGGTAGGCTGTATGGACTGCCTTTCCCTCATCAATGGCCTTGGTGACTGTTTTGAAGAAGTCGACCAAGTTCAAAAGGCATGATCTGCCCTTGACGAAGCCAAACTGGGTCGGGTCCAATGTCTGCAAGTCCCCTATATCTTTGTTTATGAGCTCCATTATGATCCTCTCCATAGCTTTGCAGACTAGACTTGTTAAGCTTATGGGGCGGTAATTACCAGGGTCCGTAGAGGCACCGCCTTTGTGGAGTGGGACCACAGTTGCCATACGCCACTCCTTGGGCACGTATCCTGTGGTAAGGCTGAGATTAAACAGCTGCCTTATGTGCGGGTTTAATTCCTCATTTAGCTCGTGTAGCACACTGCCGGGGACACCATCCGGTCCCACTGACGCTGAGTTTTTAGCTTTAGAGAGAGCAGCTTTCACCTGCGCATTTGAGATGTCTGGGAGGCTACACTCCGCTGGGATAGTCATCTCTCCTTTAGGAGGGGGAAGAGGGGGGGTGAAGTTTGCACTGAACCTGTCTGCCAGTATGTTGGCAATGTCTGTGGGTTCAGTGATTTTTGTATCATTTTGGACTAATTCTGAGCATATATGGGAGTTTCCACCCAGGTTCCTAACATAGCTGAAAAAGGCCTTATGATTGTCCTTTGAATCCATGGCAATTTTTCTCTCAAATTTGGCCTTAGTTGATTTTATGAGTGCTCGTATTTTTTTACTAATAATGATCAGGGGTGACTTCCCTTTTATGGATTTTGTTCTATCATGTAATAGCTTTCTCCTCTTATTGTAAAGTTTGTTAATGGCTGGGGTCCACCAGACTGGACGTTTGCCCTTTGTGGAAAGAGTCTTGGTTTTATTTGGGATTGCCTGATCCATGCAGTCCTGGAGGTGTTCATAGAAGGCATTTGTAAGGGCTTCCGCAGCTTGGGTTGTGGTTTCCACTGGCTCAGGGGCCTTGAAAGATACCACACCAGTTTTGAGTAGTGTGAAGTTTGCTTTAGAGAAGTTCTTCACTGTGGTCCTTTTTGTTTGGGGTGGGGGCGGGATGTGGATTTCCAGTGAGATTAGTTTATGATCAGATCTCACCAATGAGGGATATACTTCCGGTGTGGAGCATTTTGTCCCCAGGTTTGTGATAATGAGATCTAGTATATTTTCTCCTCTCGTGGGAACAGTGACTAGCTGTTCCATGGCATTTGAATTTATGAACTCCAGGAACCGTTGGGCTAGAAAGTTAGGGCTTGAGTAATGTTCCCAGTCTATATTCGGGTAGTTGAAGTCACCCAATATGATGGTGTTTGGAGATACATTTATACCCTCCAGTGTCTTCAGGAAGGCTGTGTGGGGTTCCTGAGTTTGAGAGGGTGGCCTGTAGCATGCTACAATTTGTAGAGCAGTTTTGCCTATGGTTAGTTGCACCTGGATGGTTTCCGAAGCTTCGTGCGTTGCCACCAACCTGAAGGTGTGGGTATCCTTTATGAATATGGGTACACCCCCTCCTTTTGTGGTGTGGTCCGGGTTTTGGGGCCGGAATGCATGGTGTGAGGTAAAACCTAATAGTGCCGGGGTGCTCTCAGGAGCCTTGAACCAGGTTTCAGTTACAGCACAGACATCGATGTTCTCCATACTGAGAAGGGCCTCGAGTGCGTGCATTTTGAGATTTAGACTTCTGGCATTGAGCAGCATTACCCTCAGTTTCTTCCCATTTTTGTTTTCTAGGGTGGTAGGTTTAGAATTTGAGCCTTGCCTAAAAAAGGCACTATGGGGGTGGCAAGAGCCTTAGCCAATTAGCTAATTGTCACTCTAAGCCTCTTAGTTTTGGTTTAAGGACTTTGGTTTCAGGCCAGGCCAGGGTGGACCCTCCTGTGGAAGGAGAGGGTAGCCTCTGCTCTACTGAGTTGCGAATTGCTGGTTGAAGGCTTCTTGTGCCAGTTGTTCAAAGTGTGTCTGTTCCGGTTTAAGCACTTGGGTTCCAAACCAGTTATTTTACATCGGGAAGATTTGTTGTCTAAACTCTTATGGCAGGACAGGATAGCCTACACTCTTCTAAGTTGGGAATGGCTGGTTGAAGGCTCATTGTGTCTGTTATTCTGCAAGTGTCTTAGTTCTGGTTTAAGCACTTAGGCTCCAAAACTAGTAGTTTTGCATTAGGAGGGTTTGTGGCAGAAGAATGTGATCTACACCCTTCTAAGCTGGGAATTGGTGGTAAATTGTTGCTTTACTTAAACTGAGTTTTGCTGTTGTGACTGTGATTTTATGCACTTTGAATTTCTAGTACTTCTGCATTTTATAGCAAATGCCAGATGCAGACTTGCGGAATCTAGACTATTTGATATCACCTTAAGCATTAAAACCAGGTCTTCACTGAGATACTCAAAGATCTGAGGCATCCGTTACTTCCAACTATAAGTACCTGTTTTTCTTCTTATATTGCACTTTTAATTTGCATTCTATTGTCTATTTGAATTGTCTGAGCTGTTTTTCTACCACATTTTACTGTACGCTATTCTAGTTAAGCTGTAGCATAGCCCAGTTCTAGGTTTGCTGTTTCTGGGTCTGTTTTGTAACTTATGAGCATTAAATTCAAGCCATCCTTGTTGGTTAAGACCCTTATGCACCCTTGTGGTAGGAGAGTGCAGAGTCCCATGTAATAAAAGGTGATTGGACTACATTTCAGACAGCATCCTTATTGGCTAGTTGAGGTAAAAGGGTTATTTCTTGTTTTATTTAAGCCCTGCATTTGCATGTTTACATGTAGCACACCACTGTGCACTGCTGTGTAGCTGTGGATACCACTGGTGGTTATAGATGCAAATATTTTGCTTGTGGTCCTCCAGAGGTTTTTCGCAGCCCTGCTCTATTGTCAGGTGAACACTAAGCCTAGCCTCACAGGTACCACCACACCTCTCACCCACTAGCCATTCCCAAGGGTGGCCTCTTTTCCTGACCATATACATTTACCCAACACTATGGACAGAATTTCCCAGTTTCTCCAGCTAGCTTGGTCGACATGGGCATTGGGAGGCAGTGTAGCAACTGCCTCATGTTAACAGACAACCCTCTACTCCTAGCCAACACAAACTCAACATGGGATAGATGTAACTACATTAAGTACCTTAAATCCATGCGCTCTCACACACCAGTCAGTACATATGAGCAGGTTTTGTCAGCGTGCACACCTCACCTCCTACTCTAACCAAACACATACTTACATATAGAGAGGTCCTCACCAGAAACATACCTAAACACCAGAGACCTCCCAAACACAAGCATCCTACACATAATAATCCCTCTGCAGAACACAATACACATAATAGCTCACACATCAGTGTTTTAACTGTCGAGCCCTTAAGGCAAAACACAAAAGCAAACATATTAGCCAGAGGTGATTCCCATGTGACAGACACAGATGTCCCTCTCACAAAGCTACATAAAGAAAAGGTCACGGCCAGCCGTCTGTCAGGTGCTAGGATCTGCCATATCACACATGCACTTAAGTTTCCCAACAAGTACTGTTATGACTCAGTCATAGTCCACGTTGTTGTGAATGACAAGAGATGCATCTCTCTGGGCTATATGAAAAGACACGTGACTGAGTTCTCAGATTGTGAGTCTCAAGCAGGTATGTCTGTAGCCTTAGGAAGCATTTTATCTTCACCCAGGACAATGCCTCAATACAAACAGAAAATGACAACTTCAATAATTGGTCTTAGTTTCTGGTGTCATTCTAAGGGGATCCAATATCTGTCAGCCTAAGATGACATGATAGACTGCGATGCTTTGCCATAGATGGTCTTCATCTGTCACCCCTGGGATTTTGGCTACTGGCTAAGTCTCTTGCCACCCCATAATGCCTTTTTTAGACAGTGTCTCATGGACAAAATTCCCAATGTAAAAACCTCCATCTAAAAACAACCTCAAGGTTATGCTCCTAAATGCTAGGATTCTTAACATGAAACTGCACTCACTGGAAGCAGTCCTCATCCCGGAAGATACAGACATTTATGCAGTCACGGAGACCTGGATCAAGACTGTGGAAAGCACCCCAGCCATACCAGGTTACACCTCCTTCCGCACATTCAGACCCCAAACTCAAGGCATAGAAATTAAAGGAGGCAGTTTATCAATATTCATTTAAGATAAATACACCTCCAAACTGGTTAAACAGTACGATTACTTGGAGATACTTCAGGTGCAATCAACTGTTGGTAGGACACTTATTTAAGTCACTGCCAGCTACAGGAGCCCTCCATTTATCAGGATATCCATTCTGCCTATTTGGATCTACTTGAGTCTATCAAGATTCACGCAAACACCAAGGTTTTGGGTAACTAACTACCCATCCATTTACTGGGTAAATTACTTGTGCTCAAACTCACTTGCCCAAAGGTTCCTTGACTTTGTTTACTCCAATGCCCTAGACCAGCTGATTGAACCCCCTTCCCCAACAATCTGGTGTTTACCAATACGGAGGGCCATGTAAACTGGCTGGATGTAAGGTATCTTTTGCAGGATACATATCATATGTAATCCCTACTTCACAGTGATCAGATGAAGAAATACCAACCCCCCCCCCCCCGCTTTTTTTCCTGCATTCATAAACCCTAGACAGAAAATAAAAGACAGGAATTTGAAATGGAGGAAGAATCCCTGAAGGCACATCCTGAATGTTGGCAGCCACAAACTATCACCTTGTGCGAAAATAAGCTGGCTTGCAATGCATGTTAAGCATGTGAAGAGAGGACCAGGTAGGAGCCTTAATAATATCTTCCACTGAATACCATCCCCCACCACCAGCAGCAAAGAAAGCAAGCCGGAGAGGCAGAAACTCCACTAGCAAACCAAGGTCTCATTTGCCCAGGAATGGGTTCACTACAACAGTCATCAAAAATATATCTATATATGGTTGTCCTGCCTCAGGCAGCCCTTCGGTCAGCCGGATTCCAAAGTCTGGGTCCGGCGTCGGCTGATGTCGCCTCCTCCCCGACGTCAGAACGGCTGGGGTTATAAAAGCATCAGCCGAAGCCATCTTCCTCAGTGTTTCTTGCCCCAGATGCCAGGTGCCCTCCAAGGAAGGCTAAATTTAGAAACTGGATAAAAAATTCCAGACATACACAACAGTAATAAACAGATACACCATAACAGATATCCCCAGCTGATTAGAAAAGGAGGGAAGTGGACCCAATATACAGAGGGGTAGGAGGGAGGGAAAACCTGACTGCAGTTGCTTATCTATCGGACATCTACATTTATGGTAGGTACAAAACTGTACTATGTCCTTCAAGAATGCAACTGCAGTCCTTACATATGGGTTGAATACCATAGCCAAGCTGGGGGTGGTAGGCTCTAAGATAAAGATGGTGTAGCTAAAATGCCCTGCAGGACTGCCGAAGCAAAGCCTGCTCGGGATCTGGAATATAAAGGCAGGTTGTAGTGCTTGGAAAATGTATGCATGGAGCTCCATGTAGCAGCTTCTAGAACGTCCTTTGTAGCCACCCCTCTTAGAAAGGCTGTGGAGGTGGCTATAGCTCTGGTGGAGTGTGGCCTGATATTGGCTGGCACACCCTTTCCATGGAATGAATAACAGAATCTGATGCAATGTCCAATCCATTTTGAAATTGTTTGTTTGGAGATTGCCTTTCCTTGTACTCCAGCAGCGTATGCTACAAATAGTTGGCCAGACTTTCTGTTGGCCTTTGTTCTGTCCAAGTAGTAGCGCAGTTGTCTGTGTATGTCCAAAGTGTGCAGCAGCTTTTCCCCTTTATTTTGAGGATTGGGGAAGAAGGTAGGCAGGTGAATTGATTGATTTAGAGACACCCTGGATATCACTTTTAGCATAAAAGAAGGATTGGTTCTTAAAGAAATTCTGTCCTGATGAAAAATGAGAAGTGGAGGTACTGCCATGAGGGCCTGTATCTCCGATACTCTTCTTGCTGAGGTAATTGCCAACAGGAAAACTGTTTTCCAGGAGAGAAATTGCAATTCTGAAGATGCTGCTGGCTCAAAAGGAGGAAGAGTTAATTTTTCCAACACGAAGTTGAGGTCCCATGCAGGCACTGGTGGTTTTCTTGGAGGTTTGATATTCTTTATCCCTCTTAGAAATTGTCTTAGCAAAGGATGTGAAAACACAGGTGGATCAGTGTTGTATTTTGCTGAAATTGCTGAAGCGCGTATTTTTATGGAAGAATAGGAAAGTCCATTATGCAGCATTTCTGACAAGTATTCTAGTATCTGTGGGATGCTCATTACTGATGCATCCTGACCCTTGTTGGCATTCCAGATGTTGAATCTCTTCCATTTGGCTGAATAGGTTTTTCTGGTGGAAGGTCTGAGTGCTTCCAATAAGATCTGCTGAACTTCCTTGGAGAGAGAGATATGGTGAGAAATCATGGAACCCTCCAAGCTGTCAGCTGCAGAGTTTGCAGGTTGGGATGAACCGTCCTGTAATTGTGCTGGGTCAAAAGCAGAGGCCATTGAGGCAGGGGCCAAGGCTTGGTGCAAGTTATGCTCCTTAGTAATGGATACCAGTGCTGTCTTGGCCAATCTGGAGCTATTAAGATGCCTTTCGGTTGTTCTGCTTTGATCTTCAGTAACACCTTGGTCATTAATGGTAGAGGTGGGAATGCATAGATTGTTAGAGAGTTCAGGCTGAAGGAGAGAGCATCCATTCTCCAGGCTTGTGGATGGTGTGTTCTCGAGCAGAACTTTTTCAGATGATGATTGAGGTGTGAGGCAAAGGGATCTATGTCCGACCTCCCCCATGCATGAGTTATTTGTGCAAAGATGTCTGGATGCAACATACATTCGTGTGGGTCCAGGAAGTTTCTGCTTAGACTGTCCGCCAGAACATTGTCCTTGCCCGGAACAAACTGGGATTGCAGCTGTATGTTCAGTTTCAGGGACTTTTCCCAAAGAGTCATTGTTAGTCTGCAGAGGGGGTAAGAATGAGTACCTCCCTGTTTGTTTATGTACCACATAACAGTGGTGTTCGTCTATCTTTATTAGCAGTTGACCTTGTTGAAGATATTTTCCGAAGGCCTCGATTGCATGAATTACTGCTAACATCTCTTTTTGATTGATGTGTAGATGCATTTCCCGGGGGGGCCATTGCCCTTGAATGCATCTGCCCGCCATGTGCGCCCCCATCCAAGGTCTGTGGCATCTGTTGTAATGGTATGGCTTGTTTGAGGTTTGTTGAAAGGCATACCTTTGTTTAACTGGCTTGCTTGGGCCCACCACAGAAATTCCCTTTCTAGACATGGAATGAGTGGGATAATTGCTTCTAAGTTGTGGCTGTGTTGAGACCATAAACTTGTTAGGTACCATTGTAGTTTTCTCATGTGTAGTCTTGCCAGTGGAATCAATAGAATGCAAGACGCCATGAAACCCAGGGCCTGCAGGATTTTCCTTGCAGTCATCTGGCTGAGCTTTGCTAGGCTTTTGAAGTAATCTGGTAATTGTTCTTGCTTCTCTTCTGTGAGGAAAGCCATTTGTGATTTTGCGTCTAGTTTGGCTCCTAGAAAAATTATTTGTTGGGATGGCAGTAGTCTTGATTTTTGAATGTTGACTGTGTATCCCAAAGCCTGTAGTAAGTGAATGACATAATTCAAGTTTTTCGTCAAGGCTTGCTTGCTGTCCGCTTGTATAAGGCAGTCGTCCAGGTAAGGGTATATTTGTATCCCCTGGAGTCTGCAGTGTGCAATTACTGATGCCAGGCATTTCGTGAATACTCTGGGCTCAGTAGATAAGCCAAAAGGCAATGCTGAGAATTGATAATGCTCTGACCCTGCAAGAAATCTGAGGTATCTTCTGCAACTGTGTCTGATTGGGACATGCAGGTATGCCTCCTTGAGGTCCAGAGTAACCAGCCAAGACCCCCTGCCCAGCATGGGAAGGAGTTGCTGTAGTGTCAGCATTTTGAATTTTGGCACAATGAGAAAAGTGTTTAGAGCAGACAAGTCCAGTATAGGTCTCCATTGCTTTTCTTTTCTTGGAACAAGGAACAGTCTTGAGTAGAATCCCTGGCCTTGTTCCTGAGGAGGAACCTTTTCTATTGCTTTGATTTGTAGCAGCTTTGAAACTTGTACGAGTGCCTCTGCCCTTTGATTTTGTGGCAGGTTTGGCATGCCTTGTCTTGTTGGTAAGGTATGGAAGTGGAACCTGTAGCCTTGGTCTATTATGTCCAGAATCCATTTGTCCTTTGTTAAAACATGCCAATTTGTTTTGAAAATAAGGATAATTTTCCGCCTAAAGGTGCTTCTCTTTGAGCCTTGGTAGGCGGTGTC